>NC_136695.1:19572092-19909592 GCF_947650265.1 Symphodus melops
TGCTGTATGACCATGCAAATCTCCACTTTTCAATGCAACCCATACTCAGACAGCAACAGCAATGTTTGTATGAGTCTAACAAAAATTTCCTCTTAATGTTCCCATCACTGCAAAAGCCACTCTGCATGCAAAAACTCAACAAATCTGTACCTACCACAGTGATAACAAATGTACTCTCCACCTGCCAACAACAGGTCACAGTCTTGTTGTGAGCATATATTTATAGTAGTACACATACTGATAGTACGAATTTCTGTGAATACGTTCAGTTTGGTTACACTTTGTAGAGGTGACTTTGCTGTGAGCAGACTACGATCTATTTGGAGAAGCTATGACCATATTTGAAGAGAAGAATGTCTTTCAAGGTTTTCTAAAAGTATAAATGTATGGCCTCAGTTGACAATGGAATGAGGAATTGTTCTTCTAATAGAGGTTTGACATTGTAAGGGTAAAGGTGATGTGATTCTCCTGACCATGTACAGAAGTATCTAAAGTGGGAAGGAATTTGTGACATCTGTTGAACTGTATATAAGGGCTCTGCAAAGAACATTAAAGTGTCTATTTTCTCAGCCTGCACAGCGTCTCAGTGTTGTCTGTCAGAATGGAACCACGGCCGTGACATGCTGCATCTTTATCCAGTCTGTTGATAGATTCAGCTTTAGGGACAATTATATTATTCAACCCATCACATACACACTTTTATATAGCTCATTAACCAATGATAGAAAGCTGACCCTGAATGCAACCTGTGGGAGCTAAATGTCACACGGCTGTGACAACAATAGAACCTTCTGGTGCTCTTCCACAGTCACACACAAAGGTGTCATATTACCTCTGCAACACAAACGTGCACCTGGACACCCATTGATGAATAAACTCATCAAAATCTCAAACGATATGACCTCAGTACAAGGCTCCATACCTGTGTTAGCGCAGGAGACGAAGGCAAACTCACACTCATCCTCATGTGTGTGCATGGTCTCCAGAGAGCAGACCACCTCACAACCCTGCCCTGCATTCACGCAACGGATCTGCAGGCGGTTCAGGTCATTACGCATGTACCTTTTGTTTAAAAAACAAAGTAGTATCAGTAGCATAGACAGCAGTTTACCTGTTTATGACCTTTAACATGAAAAACATTTGTCATTCAATAAAGAGATGTAGACAAACCTGTACAGAGGTTTGAGGCTGCCCACATCCAGTGGCAGTCTATCCTCAGGGCAGGAGTGGTGATGGAGAAGCCAGCTGCTGATGCAGGCACTGCAGTAAGCATGTTCACATGGGGCCTGGAGGGGGCGATCCAACACGTCTCGACACACACAGCACAGCAGCCCTTCATTCACATAGCCCACAAACCTCTCCAGTTCATAGCCCATCCTGCAAACAAACACATACTATTTAAACATTTACAGAAATAAAACTGTTGCCACGCTTAATTGTATCTTACCTTGTTAAATTCTTACCTGAAAAAATTACTCTAAATTCATGCAACTTTTTTCCTTTTCTTTCCTTCAATTGAATCCTAATCCTTCTCGTGTCTCCAGTGTGAAACTGTCTCTTATCCCTCCACCTTTACAGTCTTCCCTTCTTCTTCCTCTTTCTATTGACTTGTTGCTCCATCAAGGTGAGGGTCTCCTTTACCTTAGAGCCCTCCTCTCAACCTTTGGGAATGCGTCTCCATGGAGAGGTAGCCCTGACAACAAGGGTTCAGGACACAGGCGAGCAGCTGTCAGACGAGATCAGATCAGAACGACAGACAGACAGAATTACACTCAGAAAAACAGACAAATTCAGTAGTAGTGCATGATCTGCACTGCTGTGTTGTAGCGAAGCCTTCAGAGATTACTGCTGTCCTTCAACTGTTTCTGGCTCTATAAATGAAACACTCTATTCTAGGTTTGTCTCTGTCGCTATAGATGTGGGATTAACATGGATTACACTCTCCCTCTGCCTGATTGGATTAGAGACTGCATGACATCAGATGGCAGAGACCACATAAATCAAAGAGCAACCTAATACCACAAACTCATCTGAGTTCCTTAATATTTTTTTTTTTTACATCTGTTTTTTAGTCAAAGTGGGAGGAAGTATTCAAAACACATGCAGGCCTATAAAGTATAAAATAACCTCTTTAAATAGTATTTTACAATTTTATATGAGCTCTCTCAGAAAAATATATTTCCTCAAGTCAGTTTAATTAAATAAACATGATACTATGGATTTTATAACTAATACACAAAAACCTAATAAAGAATTTATTGACTTGTATAGGCTTTCATTTGAGGATTCATATTTGAATTTGATTCTCATCTACATTATTAGTATTTGAGTTGGCAAAATGCTCTCCGTTCCTTACCATCAACACAATTCCAACTACACATCTATTGATATTACATCTATAAAAAGGTGACAATGATTAACCAAACTCTAAAAATATAAGACATACTTGTAAAGAAAATGTTGCAAATCAGCGAGGAACAAAAAACATCTTCAAAACTGATATTATTTAATATTAGTCAATGTTTTTTTTTTTAAATTTAACCCTTCTTTATCCAGGAAAAGTCCCATTGAGGTTAAAAACCTTATTTTCAAGGGAGTCCTGCATAAGTAACACTACACAGACAGCAATTAAATTGATTAAAACAGTTAAAAGCCATTAAAGTTATAAAAAAAAAACAGTTAGAACCTCGTGACCACCTCACAAACATTTTTCAAACTTAACTCTGCAGTATTACATGACTTATCAGTATTATCTGCATGTATTACAGGATGTTACACGTCACTCTGTGAATGCTTCATTTATAACTCAGGTTGACGTATTGAGTACATTTTAACTCGAGATGCAAACTTTCAACCTCTGCGCTGTCATAAAACAAACGCACCCCACTTTTTGTCCACGCCTACATTTTGGTGTTCAACCAATCAGATCCGCAGGTCCATTCAGCGGGAGAAACTGAGCAAAATCAAGAGTGCTCGAGAAGGGAAAAAAAGAGACAAAACAAAGTTAAAAAGGTGAATGGAGTGACAGTTTGGGCCCTTAGTTGTTTTAATCAAGCATTTTCTTTGTTCGGGTATGTATGACACGTGATATAAAAATACTTCTCAGCAGACGAGTGTTTTAACGAGCAGGTTAGCTAACTCG
The DNA here is from genome assembly GCF_947650265.1 of Symphodus melops. Classification (NCBI taxonomy): domain Eukaryota; kingdom Metazoa; phylum Chordata; class Actinopteri; order Labriformes; family Labridae; genus Symphodus; species Symphodus melops. Next base: position 19,575,235 of record NC_136695.1, read on the forward strand.
CTAACATGCCAGAGTGAGCTTGATGTGTTTGTAGCTTGTTGTGAGGAGAGAGGAAGGTACCCAGGATATCAGGTGAAGACTGAGATTAAGTAATGTGATGCGTTTTATGGGGTAAGAAAATGCTTATTAGTGGCATGTGAAGTACATCAAGGCTGAAATGAATTTGTATATGATCAAAAACACAACAGTCCTCATGCCAAACTATGGTTTCTATTGCCAAGTACATTTACCTATATGAGGAATTTGTCCTGGTGTGTTGGTGCAAAAGAAAAAAAAAACAAGGCTAAAATACATGATAAGAAGCAAATACCAATATATAAAATAGAATAAAAAAAAGTTAAGTATAAAGAATAATACAAGTACAAAGGGAGCATGAAAGAAAATACATTTTTGATAAACCTGTTGTGGAAAAGGGCACCATGAAGATATTACAATATTATTTTCACATTTAGCTAGGACCCCTGCTTTTCAGATTTGTTTAGTTTCTGGACCACTTGATCATTAGTAAAGATAGATAGATAGATAGATAGATAGATACTTTATTGATCCCGAGGGAAATTCAAGTAAATGAGCTGTTTATTTCTGTGTGCAGGAGATCATTGTGTGTTTCTTTTAGAAGATGCGTCGCTCTGCAGCTCCGAGCCAACTCTTTGGCAATGCAATGAAAAAACCTCGTTTTGTGGCCCCGGGAGCGTCCACCTCGTGTCCATTGCCTCAATCCAAGCCCCTTACTCCTAAACAGGGATTAGGCAATGCACTGGAAAAGGTAAATCCTTTGCAACATTAAATCTAAAGTGATGTTAATGATTTAGTATTCTTTCAATTTCTATCAATTCAGTTCTTTATACATAGTTTTGTTTTTCTTGAACTTTCTAAGATTATAACTTCTTTATTTCTTTCGCTCATCTTGCAGGTCCAGAGGAGTCTGGCAGCACCAGATCAGAGAATAACAGAGCATGATGTCAAACCTTCTCAGCCGGCTCCAGCTTTGTCGAGGGCTCTGGCTCTTGTTCTCAGTGCAACAGAAAGCAAGGAAAATGACAGTGAGACAAAACATCCTGACACCGTCTCCGAAGAGCACACAGAGGACGACAGACCAGCAGGTAAAAACACAAAGATTTGTTGCTATGACAGAAACTGTGGGTTGAAATATTTACAGAGTTTCCTGTATCTACAAACCTCTGGGGAAGTGTGTGTTGGATATGCAGACTAGCTATTTTACTCTTCATTTTCCACCCAGGGTAACGTTTCAGTATTCACATTCATGCACTGAACAAAAACACAAACCAGACACTTTAGTTTCTGCTCTCATTATTCTCGAGTTGAAAGTGGAGCTTTAAGACCTTTTCTATGTCCTCAAAAGAACTATCCCTCGTCAGTTCACCAATCTGTTTTCATCTGTGTTGATGAGCTCCTCTTCTTTTCCACCCAGCATGTCAAGATGTCGTTTACGCTAAAATCTGCAGTTTTATCTTGAAACAGACAATAATTATCCCCTGAACTATGGATAGGAACATTTTAACTTAATTTTAAATCCACTAAAGATATGTTAAAAAGGAAACTTTACACCTTTAAGCTTGTATGTAAATGTTTCAGCTCTTGAATACATACTTTCACTTTTAAATTGCTCATAAAATACATCAATGTTTTGATAGTATCTCTCTTAAATGATGCTGCCTTTATAGATGACTCCTGGTAAAGTCTGATGTCACCCTATACTACAAGCTAATATAAATCATATAGATCAGGAGACCAGTACTGTACTTTAAAGTGCCTACTTTACCTTCTCCATTGTTAACCACCAACACATAAACACGTTAATCATAGAAAAGGGCCAAATCCTCCATTTGCAACTAATTACCGAGTAAGGTGTTTGAACTCCTTGCTGCACTTATTTTTTTCATCTATCTACATTTTTTTTTAAATCAAGCATCTGTAGTGAAACGAAGCCAGACTTTGAAGTTATTTCATGTCGTAAAATAAACCGTGCAGCGCCTTGAATATTTCTGCGGAGCATGAATCGCTTTCTTTCTCATTTTGATCAGCACGACTGTCTTTTTGACGCTAATAAAACCTAAATGCAGACTGAAGATGGATGTTAAGCCGGGGCGTGCTGAGGCTGACAGCAGGTCCAGCATTATGTAAATGAAGCGGGGTAGTGCAGCGGCAGCGTCGGGCAGATTAGGACTGTGCTCAGGATCAGTGAACCACCGCGCTCTCCTCCAGGCGGAGCAACTAGTGCCTGTTTTTTCACTGTAAAAACACGCTGCAGACACACTCTCTGCCTCTGGCTCACACGACCCCTGAACACGTGTTTTAGCCCCGTGAATTAATACAACTAATGGAGAGTTAGGGTTTATTTTATGCATTTACCGTGCACGGCGGAATACAACGCGTACGGAGCGCGTCCGACCCCCTCCCCCACACACAGAGTTAAACCAGCGCTGTTTCCAGGGGAGGGTTCAGGTTGATGGGAAAAAGGCCCATAACCCTTTAATATCGGTAAATACACAGTTTAAAGAGTGTTTCCCTCATTTCATGCAGAAAACAGGGTCTCTGCTGTCGTCCTGTTCTCTTATTATGGCGAGAGCTGTGCTGGGTTTGGGGTTTAGAGAGACCGAGCTGGAAGTAGGTCGGGCTGGGTTTAAGCGGCTTAGCTACGTCAGCCTAAGCTGGGAGGAATTCATCCAAAGCCCTCCGCGGTAGGCGGGGGCCTAAACGAGGCTGGCCTAGTTAAGCCTGATTCTTATTGTGTGCAGCACAGCCTGTTTTTGTTTTTGCAACGTAGCTGAGAGGGACCTAAGGAGGAGTGTATGAATCCATGCACATGTTAGGCATAGTTTATGTTTGGGTCAGAGAAGAAAGAAGGTAAACTGAGAGATATGTGGGAGTTAGACCAGTGTTAGCTTTGTAACTGTGGACCAAAAAAAAAGCCAGAAGTAGGGACAAGAAAAGACAGGTGGAGAAGCCATCCCATCAAGTGTCAGGGCTGAGGGGTAGCACCCACAGGCCTGACTCGGCCGGCGTGAGTCCGCTATGCCGTAAGATGGCGTCCAGCTCGGCGTTTCTGTCCAGTATGGTGGGCAAAGCTCGCTCCTCCAACTTCACCCTCTCCGAGAAGCTGGACCTGTTGAAGCTAGTTCGCCCTCATATCCGCATCCTGGAGGAGCACACCAACAAGCATGCAGTCATCGTGGACAAGAACAAATGCTGGGACACTGTGGCCGAACAGTACAACGCCCTCGGAGGGGACAGACCCCATCGCACCGCTCAGGGCCTCAGGACCCTCTACAAGAGGCTGAAAGAGTCAGCCAAGCAGGAAGTGATGCAGCGGAGACACGCCCAGCCAGAGTACAGAGCCAGCATCTCTGAGCCAACCAGGAGAATTATGGAGATGATCCCTCACCTGTTTCACCATGTGCCGATCCACGAGAAGGACCAGGCTTTGCGCAGGTAAACTATAAACAAGCACAGACACCCAGTTAAACGCAGAAGTGAATGGATAGCACAGCATTAAGATGAGAATGTAGATAGCACACAGATACACACACGCACATCATTATTAAAAAAAGGAGCTTGATTCATGACACTGATTCTGCAGTTAAGCTATCTGTTACGAGAGGGGGGAAAGGGATGAACCGAACTCACAATCAAATTACACACACACTCAGCCGGCACATGGTTAAAGAGAAAAAACACGGTTTATCCTGCTAAAACGTTTAGTTACATTCCACATACCCTGGTCATACTTTGGTCATCTTTCCAGTGCATCTTTCAAGAACAACGCAGTTATCCCAAAATGGTATGCATGTATTAATTTAAAGGCCCATACCTCCATAACTATAGAAACCTACCACATATTCAAGCTCACTAAGTATGCTTCAGTTTACTCACTGCCATGAGCAGAGAATTCATTCAATTCCACTTTTTTTTGAAGTCTTAGCATTTGAATTTGAAACAACTTTTATTTATCTGTTAGGAAGTTCAGTGTGCACAAACAACAACAACAACAAACACATAAAGACCCAAAAGTGAAGCTTGTCAGCCGTAACAGATGATGCGTAATAGATCCGTTAAAAAAGACAAAACAAAGAGAGGTGTTAAAAATACATGAACAAATCAGTCATTCATGAGTGAAGATGTGCGTGGCTGTCTGAGGCGACGTGTTGTCCTTTTAGTTTTGTCCTCTCGTTTTAAAGTAGTGCTTCCTGCTGCTGCCCGATGTTATGATCCTGTGTAATGGATTGTGATGAATGTTAGTCAGGTACCAGGTTGTGATGTTGAAGGGTGAAACTGGTTCAATGAAATCTTTTTAGGCTGATGATTTAATTGATTTAAGTGTGCGTAAACACTTCCACAGACCTTTAATAAACAATATGCTGACTCTCAGTCTACTCTATTGCACTTGCTTTAAATCTGTCGTTCTTTTTTCAGATTAATATACAACAAGCACAGCTCTCCAATTGAACACCCTGGCAGCAGCTCCTCTCTGGCTGGACTCCAGGATTACTCAGCAGCTGTCCCAAGTATCCCTCATGAGGTGGTCCAGCTGGACCCCGAAGAGGATGTGAAACCTCCGCCAGACCTCCCCCTCCTCTCCACTCACACAGGGCCAGAGCTGGACGGGGGCCAGGAGCAGGAGGGAGAGCAGGACTTGGGCAGTGTGCACGACTATGAAGCATCATTGTCTCCCACCCCTTCCTCTGTCAACCTCCCCCTCTCCACCTCCCCGCTGCCCCTACGCCATGACCTTTACCCAAATGACATCTACCCCCATCATGAGCCCGACAGGTTTCGCCCTCTGCACCTGGCCAAAGAGGAGCACGAGCTGGTGCTAGCCAATCACCGGAAGGTTGCCGTATATCTGGAAGAGAAGAGGGAGGGGCTGAAGAGGAAACAGGAACTGGAGGAGGAACTTCTGAGAGCCAAGATTAAAGTAGAGAAAATAAAGGCAGCCCGTCTTAGACACGGGCTGCCAATTCCTCTATAACAAGAAAGAACACGCACATCCTCGGCCACTATTAGAAACAAAAAGGAGTTTAAAGTGTGGAGCAAGAGCCGAAGAGAGGTTTGATGTTCAAGAGTCGTCTCAGAACTTTCAAATCTTTTGGAAACATAGTGCCTCGTACAGACATGCTCTGCATTTTGCAGAATAAGGCTGAATCATGTTGCCATCAGTGTTTGTTAATACTCGTCTGTGATTCTTTATGTATCAACGTGTAGAAATGCAGTGTGAGGCCCAAAGAGGTCAAATATATGTGACAAATAAGGTTTCTGGAAGGGAATGTTAATAGAAGTTAATGTTTTATACCATGATGGTACAATTCCTGCTCCCAGTAGGTAGTGATGGGAACTTTAGCGTCGTGTTAATCGTTGGTATTTTTCAGGTTTTGTTTCCAACAGCATTTACTGTGATGATGTTCTGAGAGCCTGCTCGGCTTATATTGTTGATTGTGCTCATTTGTTTGTGTGTAAAGAAAATGTCCATTAGAAAGGAAGTCGGGTCAAAGAAACAAACAAACCCAGATGTGATCAAATAAAGAGATATTCCCCTTGCAGCACTTCTAAGTAATCACGTTGACAGTAAAACAATTAGGGATTAGGCTACACAAAGAGGAGCAACTTATAAAATGGAAAAAGTAATACTTCTGAAAAGAGAGAAATGTTCTGATATTGAGCCAGTAGTGAAGCACGTGTCAAATAGTTTCAAGTGTTAAATATGTGATGCTGATGAAGACGACTCAAGTTTCGTGAATTCACACAGAAGAGAGTCGAACGTTTACAAGTCTGAGACTCTTTGGCTGGATTGATCGCAAGCGATGAAAGAAGGGAGACGTGGGGTTGGTTTTGTGACATTAATGTTATTTAATGATTGTAATGTCATGTTGGTATACCGGTGTTTGTCCAGAATGTTCTTCTTTTTTGATAAAAAAAATACCAAATGTCAGGTTGATGTGCTACTGGTCTTGTTTATTGCGTCTCCAACAAACCTCTGCTCTCACTATGATAATCTTATCTACTCTTTGTGTTGTCTGCACTTACATGTATTTGTCCTCCTTACAGAAATAAGGAGACAGAATAATGAAACATGATGGTTTATTTTATGTTCCAGCATTGCATGATAGCAGTCACGTTTTCTGTAAGTCTGTTGGTGTCAGCGTTGGACTGTCATCATGCAGGTCCAGTGTGTTGTGTAGACCTGGTTGAACAGAGACCTCTGCTGGTAGGTTTGTCTAATAGCTATCTGTTGGTGTTTGTCCCCTGTTGTGTGTCTTGTGTTACAGGAGGAAATGGTTTCTGTCAGTTGACCCCAAAACCTCTCGAGCCGCCTGTCGTATTTGGCAGTGTTTCTAAAGCTGCAGGCTCTGACTCTGGCTGCAGCCCGGATGGAGCGCGTTACTTCAGTGTGATGTGGTGTAAGGCCAGTAAGAAGAAACACAAGCGCTGGGAGGGAGACGCAGTCCTGGTTACACGAGGACGCACAGCCACATTGAAAGATATGGAGGGCAAAGACATTGGAAAGGGTGAGACTAAAATACTGTTTAAAATCTTGTAATTTTGTTGACCTTTTTTTAGTTGATTATTTCATGGACAGTCCACTTTTACAACAAAAGGAGCAACTTTTACCGTAGGGGCTATTTTCCAGCTGTAGTCTCCGACCAGTTGTAAGTCGGCAACCTAAAATGCAGTTTTCATTTTCGTTCCATTTTTTTTTTTCTGTTACATGTTTTGTACCAAACTTCCTTTTTTTTAATAACTCAGTCTGATGTGGGACTTAATTTGTACAAGAGGAGTTGGTAGTTGTTTCTGAGGCCAGATCAGTTGAGAACCGCTGATCTACAGTGTTTATGTTCCACTGTGAAAGAGGTCATTTACTTTGATCTAATTTTTCTGCGTTCAACAATGTGTTCCAATTCATTTTGGCTCCTTGTATAGGAAAAGGAAGAAGCTGTATGTGTGAACACGATATTCACATTATCTCTTACGCGGAGATTTCAAAGTGTTTCACTCATTTCAAACAAAGAGCAACATTACACTTCACTCTAGTTTCTGTCCATTTGATGTTTTACCTCTTTCAGCTCTGTTTTTGGTCTCCAGCGATTACAGAGAGGATACCCGTCTGTTTGTAGCTGACGCTTTGATTTTACAGTGTGATGCCATCTTTTTGCTGCAGGTTGTGTACTGTGGCCTTTTAATGGAGGAGTTATGATTTCAGTGGGTATTTCTTTGCTTGTTTGTGTACAGGAAGTGGCTACAAGGTGTCCGTGCTGGCGTCCTTGTCAGAGGGGGAGACCTTGATGATTGGAGGGAAGGAGGTGGAGGTGATGGGGATCATTTCGAACGACGACTTCGCAAAGGGGCGTTGTTTCCAAGAGGTCCAGGTCGAGAAAGATGAGCCACATACACAGTCTCGTCCACCTCATCAGCCGCGCACATCATCCAAACCTTTCTGCCCCCCGACACTGTTGGGGAGAAGAGAACATCCAGGATGTAAGGCAGAGGAGGAACAAACCTGCAGGCCTCGCTATGACCCGCTGGCCCCAGGTACGTAGACTTACACCACAAACTTTGTCCATCAGAAACAGAAATGTTATAGTTTGGAAAGTTTCCATCAACGGCTGAGCTCATATATGTTCTAAGACGGTTTATTTTTTGTGTGAGGGAATTTGATGATCTTTCTTCAGAAACTGCCCCAATTAATGAAATTGTTGTTTCTTCCCCATCAGATTTGGTGTTTTCTTTGACAACTTTTCAATGATGCTATCACTAATTCTTCTCAAAAATATGTCCATGCTTTTGACGTGTATCTTTGACAAACATTACAGACACCAGTATCTACATAATCTGGGCTTCTTCATCAGGTTCTCTGGTGATGCCTCGTCCCTCTCCTAACCATCAGTGGTCTAATAACAAGACCGGCCTCCCTGTGGTCGATGTTGTGATTGACCCACACCTGACCCATCACCTGAGACCCCACCAGAGAGACGGCCTGCTCTTTCTTTACGAATGCGTCATGGGCATGAGGTAGTGCATTGTTGTTTATAGCTTCAGAGCAGGAAAAGTAAGAATGTCTAGCACGAGCGTTCTTGATGTTTATTAATGGATGTTATTGTGGATACTTCAGAGCTGTGGGGCGCTATGGTGCGATCCTGGCTGACGAGATGGGCCTCGGGAAAACCCTCCAGAGCGTTGCACTGTCCTGGACCTTGCTCAAACAAGGACCGTATGGTGGGAAAGCGGTAGCTAAACGTGTCCTTGTGGTCACTCCTGGCAGCCTCGTGCAGAACTGGGGTGCAGAGTTTAACAAATGGCTGGGACGTGAGAGGATCAGTGTTTTCACTGTGGATCAGGTGAGTGCAGAGATTATATCGTGTGTGTGTGGGGGGGGGCAGTTTCAGGTTCAATTACTGTTTGCAAACAGAAAGGCTTTATTCACTCATATAAGACGTAAGTCCGCTCAAAGCGCTTAACGTTAACGACAATTTCCTTCTGTCACAGGATCACAGGATTGAGCAGTTTGTGTTATCCCCTCTGCACAGCGTTCTTGTGATCAGCTATGAAATGCTGCTGCGCTGCCTCGAGCAGGTCTGTTCAACTTGTGCTTATGACAAATAAATCAGCATGTGTCTGCTTTTATTGTGGAGTTAAAGTAGCGTACCCACGTGCTTTCAGGTACAGAAAGTGGACTTTGGTCTCGTGATTTGCGACGAGGGCCACAGATTGAAGAACAGCACCATCAAAACATCCTCTGCTCTCTGCAGCCTGAGCTGTACACGCAGAGTCATATTAACAGGTACACAGATGCTAACCGTTCTTTAGCCTCCCATTGGCTACTGCAAACTGGAAATGTGTTCAGTGGTTTGACACCAACCAGCTTGTTTTCAATTAGAAAACAAACCTTTAAAGTATATCTTATTGTTCATTTTCTGTTGCTGTTTTATGCTGAATCATCTTTGTGGTTTAAAGGGACCCCAGTACAGAACGATCTACAGGAGTTCTATGCCATCATCGAGTTTGTTAATCCCGGCATCCTCGGGTCATCCACTGCATATCGAAAAGTTTATGAAGAGCCCATTCTGCGCTCCAGACAGCCCTCCTGCACAGAGGTAAAGCTGCGTACATCCTTCCTGCCTCTCATTGTAGATGCTTTATTTATTTTTTGAAGTTTTTGGTCTCGCATTAAACCTGATCTTGAATGTGCCAACAGGAGGCGAGAGTTTTAGGAGAAGAGAGAGCAGCAGAGCTCTCTCGCCTCACCGGGATGTTCATCCTGAGACGAACGCAGGAGATCATCAACCGCTACCTCCCTCCTCGCCTCGACTGGACGGTGTTCTGTGAACCCTCCTCTTTGCAGCTCGAGCTGTACGAGCATCTTCTCTGCCACCGAGTCTTCAGAGCCTGCCTTCAGGGCTCCACACAAACACACACACACCTGGCCTGCATCACTGCCCTGAAGAAGCTCTGTAACCACCCCGGCCTGCTCCACTCCACTGTCAAGGTGGAGTTTATTTATTAGTCCACGGGTGGGGGGCGGTGGCTTGTGATTGTATCTGTTTATTGAAGCATGAGCTTTGGCTGATTTGGCCACAGCCGGCCTTCAACATTAAAGTAAGTCTTCATAGATATTTTTGGTTTGTTTTTTTCTTCCAGGAAAGAACAGGAGGCGGTTCTTTAGAGAGCTCATTATATGATGGCCTGATAGAACTCTTCCCAGAATCCTACTCTTCTGGTGCATTGAACACGGCAGACTCTGGAAAGCTCCTGGTCCTGTCAGATTTGCTGACTGCCATCAGACAGTTCGGCCCTTCAGACAGGTGAGGTGCAGGCAAGCGTTGGCATTGAAATGCAAGCATTGAATTACTCGCTAACAAATGATGTGTTCCCATCAGGGTGGTCGTAGTGTCCAACTATACTAAAACACTGGACCTGCTCCAGGACTTGTGCGCACACATGGGCTACACTTTCTGCAGACTCGACGGACAGACCCCAACCAACCAGAGACAGCGACTGGTGGACAATTTTAACAGTCCTTACTCCGATCATTTCCTGTTTCTCCTGAGCTCCAAAGCAGGCGGGGTGGGACTTAATCTGGTGGGTGCCTCCCATCTGGTGCTATATGATATTGACTGGAACCCTGCAAATGACATCCAGGTAAGATCACTGATCACAGATACAGAGCTCTGTGAGTTTGAAGTCTATAGCACTCTTCTTCTTTTTTTTTTTTTAAATCAGTCTTCATGAATTATTTGACTCTTCAAGTGTCTTATCAATAAAAGTGTGGAATAAACCCTGACAGAGACTTCCCTTGATAGATCCGGTTCTTGGCCCACTTGAGGTGGTCAGAAATGTAAAGACCAAGAAACGTGTAGCTGTCAGACCGCGTCACCAGTCTCCTTGATTGTGAGAGGTTACAAAGGCCTTTCCTCCTGATGTCCACAGTGAATGCTTTTGCTTTGTCCATGCTGCGGACGAGATAGTGGTCTTCTCCAAGACAGACAGGGACTTTGTGGACCAGCTCCTTTTTATGAAGACTCATCACTTCCTCTCATGAAGCCATGTACGATACCATACATTTTATTGGTGATGATTTTTTATGGATGTGGAAACTAGAATCATAACAGATGATTTCAAGCTGCGCGGGACAGTTTCCTACATGAGCGAGACGTGGAAGTTCAACACAGGCCTTCGGACTCTTAGTGCAACTCCATCAGGGCCTGCAACCTTTTGGGGGTTCCCCTTAATCAGAGCTGAGGACCTGTATGTGTGCCACTTGTAGTGCTGACTCCTCTGGGTTGCAGGGGGACTTTGATTGGATGTCTGTTAAATACAGCTTAGAAATCACTGAGTCTGGTGGGACGGTGTTACAGACGTCGACACACAAAGGTATACTTTGGATAGAGATTTACTTGTATGCACAGTGATTGTGCATTTAAACTTAGCTTGTTTACACTCACTATGAATGAGCTCTTTTCAAACACTTTTATCATTCATTTATCTGGACCAAAGGAGTGGGACAACTGACGAGAAAGCATTAGTGACGTGTATCACCTCATGCACACCCACCAGATGGTGCTAATGTGTCATTCTGTCTGTCTCTATTGTGTGTGCAGGCCATGGCTCGAGTATGGAGGGATGGTCAGAAGAAGACTGTGCACATATATCGACTCCTCACTGCAGGTCAGAATACATAGCCCCTATTAGGAGTAGTTGTTACTGACCATTCAGTAAGCCCAACACATACATAAAACACAGTAAGTCAGAATGTTATTGAAATACATTTATTAAAGCTATTCTGAACGAAGTAACAAACAGTGTCAAATAATTTGATACAAAATATAAAATGGAACTTTTTTGGATATGCAATCCTGCATTTTTTTTTTTTTTACTAATAAATACCTTCCCATCAATGACTTATACTAATGATTTAGCCTTTATATATAATCTTGACTTTAGGAACAACCAGTAGCACTACACTGATTTCTGAGAATCCCAGGCACATAACCGGTCAATAAGTCCTTCAATTGATTTGGAGCAAGGCCTTTTGATGCATTAAAATCCATCAATACAAAATTTCTAATCAATATGAAATGAAACAGACAGACTGTGGAAGTGGGCCATCACTGGACTCATGTTCAGGTGGATGTTCTTTGTACACTTAGACCAGACTGATGTTGAGTTCAGTGTCTTGCTTTGGTTTTTTTCTCACAGGCACGATTGAGGAGCGTATATTCCAGAGACAGGTGTCCAAACAGGGCCTCTCTGGGACAGTGGTTGACCTGGGAAAAGGGGCGGAGCACACCAGCTTCTCCACCAACGAGCTTCGAGATCTTTTTAGTCTGACAGACACGCCCTCTCTGACACACGACCTGTTAAACTGCAGCTGCAGCATGGACGGTTCACAACAAGGTAGGACATGCAGCACACGGATGCTGTATAGATAATATTATTACTGTATTGATTAACTTTTTCTTTTTATTCTCAGCTGTTGCAGAGGAGATTGAGGAACAGGCGTCTGCCAGGCCGTGCCAGCTTGGTCGTCAAGGTGACCGCAGCGGGGCGTCGCAGAAACACCACAGCATGTCCGAGCTGATGCAGTGGAGACATTTCTCTGGTGACACACACACCTTCTCAGACCCTTACCTCGACAACGCACGAAGCCACATCACCTTTGCCTTCCAGACCACCATCTCTAACACAACGCAGTGAACCAGTGCGCACTGGATGACACTCCAGATACACATGACTCACACACACACATATGAATCATCTTCTACATGTTTGTCTTCAGGCTGTCTGGGCTTTGTCTGCAGCCTTGAAACAACGTATGACTTAAACAGTCCCCAGTCGCTGCCAACCACAGCATCACAGTTCCAGACTGTTTTAAGTGACATTGTTTGTGAGACTCGTTATCCTATTTTGAACATTTTTTAATTTATATGAAGAAAAGTAACTGTAAAAATGTTTTTAAGATAAATGTAATTCAGAAGGAAGGAGTAAAATAAATAGCTCTTTAATGAGTTGGGCACCTGTTATTCTTCTGGGGTAGAGAGGTATCTGTCTGCCAGGTTTGTTTTACATCTACGTACTGGAGATGAGCGTGCAGAGAAAAGGTACGTCAGTGTCAATCTGCAGTATTGTTTACAGTCCAGTAGAGCACTGATGTTGTTCTGTCCAGGCCTGTCCAGGTAAGATAGAGTGGAGGAGAATGAATATACAGCTTCACAGAGAATTTCATTGAAAAAACAGTTAAAACTCAGCTCTTGTGCGACACCTTGGGTTTAATAAGCTTGTGTAGGAACCTTCAGCACAAGTTTCGAGTGAATGGCCATGAGTTTTTCTGACGAGGGCCATACTCCTGTTCTATTCAGTCTGTTATTCTCTCCAACACAAAGCTGCTGCGTGGGAGTTATGCATGTGTATGTGAGAGAGAGAGAGAGAGAGAGCGCCCTGAATTCACATATGATTTGTTCCTGTCTGTCAGACTGACTAAGCTCCAATACAATGCATCTTTCCATAAACAGAGTAATTATTATTTACTGGATGATCACCACTCTGCGTGATTGTTAAGAAACTTTGTTGTATAATAAATGGGTTTCTGGGATGTTAAGCCTCCTTTTATATGTATGACTGTTTGAGTTCTGAAGTGTGTGTGTGTGTGTTGGAGGCAGCATGGTGAAAATTCAGACACCTGCTTCATTAGAAACACTTAAATCTGATCTGTAAATGGCAGTCCTCCATCTGTACTCAAAATGTGCTCTGTCAGCCTGTGAAATTTGAACCTTACATTACATTCATTGATAGTATTACATATCTTCAATCACAGCCAAAGTCATTTTATATCATAACAGTTGTATCAGGATACTATCAGTTGTCTCTAAATGTATTTAAAGTGTTGGTTGGACATAAATGTAATTTTTTTTTTCTGTCACGAGTGGGGGGAAAAAACACCCACAAGATGAATCGTAGGTCATGTCATATGTGTAACCATATTTCTTAAAGTCTATTGTAGTGGCATATTTCTTTTTTGGCACGGTAAAGTTCATCATATCACACAAAGCCAGGGTAGAGGGATCAGTTCTCTTGGGACAAAGCAACGTCAAGGCAACACATCCAGCAGTGGTAGACATTTTTTATTCTGGACCCAAACTCGACAGACAGACTGCCTCCCTGTTGTTGCCCTTACATCATGTCACAGATGGACTCTACCTTTACCAATAAGAAGTCCTGACAAGGACACAGACATGTTTTCAGCCTCTGACACAAACTAGTGGTGGCATAGCGTCTCTCATCAAAGCAACTTTCTACAGCCTCTGTCCCGCCCTGGCAATGGTCATGTAAGATAGTTTGTTTTCCAGAGCAATCACATTTTGTGGCAGAGCGCTTTGGTATCGGACACGTGTTTAGCAGACGAGTGTCACTCGTCCAAGTGGGATATTGATCCAAATCACTTCTCTTACAGTCTCAGAGGCCATGTGATGGTGGCTGCATTAGATGGAATTTGTCTGTGTAAAGCTCAAACTGGCTGCGCCGCCAATCCCTCCTTTAAGCCGTGCGTTCAAGTCCAACAACGGCTTCGAAAAGCAGGCGTGTGGATTGAGTGGATGACGTTCCACTGCTGGAGGGGGAGAAAGAGATACAGCTGTTTTGATGGTGAGGATGAATCACAGATTTACTCCCTGTGATCCCACGACCTCTGTGGGAGATCTGAATGTAGTGTGTGAAGCCTGCATGACTGAGACTTGGGCATTAACCCTCGCTGAGACCACAATGCTCATGTTTCATTCATAATCTAGAATCCAACATCAGTTTCAGCTTCACATGGTTTGAAATGAGACGTTCAGATATTTGTGAATTCATTCACACTGGCCCCGAGCTGACTTTTTTTTTTTTTTTGCTATACTTTCAGTATTGGATTTGATTGGATATCATATATCTCATCCAAATGATGTTACATTTGTAGGGACAAAAACACACCTTTTAAAGTCTTCTTATTAGAGTATTTCTTTGGGTCTGACTTTTTGATATTAACATACACGTGATAGTTCCAACTTGTCAAATTAGTTTAAATCCAAATATTGTATCAATGATATAAATTATGAAAAATAAAATAGATTATGAAAATAATATTAGGATTTTAACAAATACCCATTTGATACGTTGAATTAAATAGAGTAATAAAAAACTAATGAAACTTCAGTAACAGTGTCCACTAAGTAGTAAGTAGAAGTAAAATGTGTATACCCCCCTTTTCTATAATTTACTCATATTATTGCTACAAAAGTTGTCCTTCCATATGAACATCAGTCTTTTCAATAGAATTTGCAGCAACTACTGAAAATGAGGTGAGCAAATACAAATCAACACTTGATTGTACAACTATCAGACGACTGGCATCAGAAATAGAAACTAAATGAGTCATCAGCACATGTGATGCAGGGCATCGAGTACAAGGTCTGACTTTAGAGAAGCACATCCTATAGTTTGTATTACACCTTTAAAACACGTCGTGCAGTATTTCTTGTGTAAGCTGTCATAGTCTACTCCTGTTATTATTAGTGTTATAAATTCATCTGTAGGTACTATTAGATAAGTGCTCTTTGACCTGTCTCTGCTGTGGTCTTTGCTGTTGAACTCTGTAAATAGACTCAAGGCTGTGGTTGTGTAAATATCTCCTTGGCCCATTATTGGAACCAAAAGAAGTCAAAGAAACTGAGACCAGGACACAGGAGTGAAAACATCAAGGCCAAAACGTGAAGTTGCAACACACGTCACTTGGTATCCATCAGAAAACTGCTTCAGTACACTTTATTCTTCCGAGGTAAAATGATAATAACAAAGGAACATTTGAACTGATTTTTATTGAACACATTTGTGTAACTGTGTTTAGTTAGTTACAACATCTTTGTAAAGGGGTCAGGTACGTAACATTAACATGACGACACGTCCTCTGAGATGCAGAGAAGTCAAAAGGATTTTTAATGTCCTTTTAACTCATAGCCTGATCTATCAGTCTTTCTTTGTATAACCCCAATTCATAACACGTTATCTCAAACTGACTCAACAAAAGAGTCAATAAAAGACCTTTCTCTTTGTTATATTAATTGTGTCCCCATGTTTGCAAAAAACAAAGAAACCTGTTGAAGTGCACTCTTGGATGAAACAGTAAAAACATGATGCTAGTTAGCGAACATGGTAAATAGCTCAGGTTGGCCTTTTGGTCTAGAAGATGTGAGAAAGCGCCCTATAGGGTTCCCTAAGAAGGGCCCTTCCATTAGTGACATGCTTAGTATTTAGAGCATGCCCTACATAGTGGACAGCTGTCAGGCAGCCTCGGTCCATCACTGTCTCAGCTGGTACTTGGACTGTGTCCTGTGTAGCACGACTTTGACTGTAGTGTATTGACCAATTTTTCAGAATTGACCCACATTTTCCACTCACTGCTCAGTGAGCTGATGTGTCTGCTGTCCGAAAAGTCATTGTGTCTGCTGGGTAGATTGTTATATTTTCAGCATTTGCCAAATCGTATCCAATGTGTTTTTTCAACCAGTAGGGGAAGCAAACATAATCTAAAAGTATGTACAGTATAGAGTTTGTTTAAAAAACCACAACACAAAACTTGATGGTGTCACAACAAATAGGGTCCGTCTATGAAATACCTGAAATGAACAATGAATCAACTCTTCAAAATTGACATTGTTGTGTTCCTCCAAATGGTTTCCTGGTTTGAGATAACCGCCCACCGACGCCATAACGTAAGACATGTTCAAAGCACTGGTGTTTTAGGATTTACTCACGGTTTGATGACCCACTCTGGGTTTTAATTGCTGGTTTATTCAAGACTTGTTCGGTTTACGTTGAGCATCTTTGGCTGACTTTCGAATGTAAAACCCCCAAACATACAACGAGCTCCCCCAAAAACAGGCCTTTCCAAAGAAATCAAATCAATGAGGAATAAACAAATTGCTCTAAAAGAAAATGGAAAACCACATAGTTCCTTGATGTCACCACAACAACATGCTGAAAATAAAGTAGAAAATAGTTGTGGTTTTATTTTTGACAGTGTCTCATTTGATGGTAAGGTCTTTATGTTACTAATTTTTAACATCTCAATCTGTTCTTGTACCAAATTTTAGCTGTCCTTCTGGCATCATGAGACGGAGCCTATTTTATTGTGAGTGAACAGGAGACACAAAGAAAGAGGTCACTTTGAACTCTTGTCTATTTCAGTCAGTGTCACCCTGCTCTTCTGCATTCACTCAACTCCCACCTCCATCCATGTATCCATCCGCCCTCCTCCTGACTCTGGTCCTGCTCCAGCACTTAACAAGGATTTAATGTTGCCCAATCATCTGTCAGGCAGATCAGAGCTGTAATACAGAGCAGCAGGTCCCGCAGATGAGGCCACAACCCAATACAGAAAAGTCCTGAAAAACAACAGGAGAAAAAAAAGCAGCATAATCCCACAATCAGTGTAATAACTCTCCCTCTGCACAACAAAGTGCTTTGGCAAATGAAAATCTGATGTTTCGAGTATGCGATGTGTAGCAAAGACTCAGGACATTTGTTTTTAGATGGATCATTCACAAAATGCCAACTGGTGATTTCCAGCCCATGAGCAATATGCTGACAGAAGACCTCAGGCTGACACGCTAAGCCTATTATGAAGCTTTTATTCAGTAATTCCTGATAGGAAGCTATATTTAGATATGTTGTTCTGACATTAAAAAGAACGTAATAGAGATATCAGACTAACTAGATAGTATTGTTTTAACTCTAACAGATGGAAGACCTAGTTTGTCTGCCAACACACACCTACAGTAGGGTGTGCTTATTTGTTTCATATCATTCTTCCTTATCAGATTTTAGACACACCTTGTATCTTACCCTGACAATGTGTCAAGTGTTTGCGAAACAAGAAAACGTCCTTGTCCTTTGTCCTGCAGATGTTAAGTTGAAAGTATTCATGACGTTCATTACTTGCTTATGAGGCAGAAAAAATTGTGATGAAATGATGTATCAGTGCAAGTGGTGGTTCTGTGATTTAAAATCACCCGCATCATACTGTTCTTCTTACACCTATATATCTGAAGCACTTGTGTGTCAAAAAAGGATGCATGCTTGTAAAATTATGATTCATGAATAATGAATACTTAGATTTGTTTATTGGCCCTAGATACAATCTTGCCGAGGCGGCTGCAGAAGTTGAGGTCAGTCATTGTCAGACACAGAACTCATGCCAACATTTTAAAAAAATGACAGGCATTTTTAAAAGGATCAGATGGACTGAATCATTTTGCCATAAATTGTAAGTGAAATACATTTTGATTTGCGTACAATGTGAAAAAACCAGAGATCTACCAGAATAGATTTTTTTCATCCGAATGAAAGCTGATTTTCAGTCTAGAAATCAGCTCAGACAAATCACAGAAGTGACCCTGGTCTTTATCTCTGCGTATTCCTCTCAGACTCATTCAATTAGAATACAACTAAAGACGAGGATTCAATTACTATCCTTACATCTGTGTATTCACTTGCAAGACACCTCAAATAAAGGAAACACTGCCGAAACACAGTTTACTCTTTTTTATTTAGTTAAACATCTTTGAAAACAGACCTTTGAATGTTGACAATTAACAAAACTATTCATAAACTACTGACGACACACGAACAGATTTGTATTTATTTATAATATAAATGGGAACTTGACCAGCAATGTATTAAAATGGTCTCTTCAGCAACAATGTTTGCTCATTAAACACCAAACTGTACCATCTTCACCATCCTTACATCATAGTCCCATCTTCCTCAGGCTCCTGTATTACCTACTTAATTACAGAAGTGTCATTTTGTTTTAGCATTAATAATTATGGGCCACTGAATGTGAATAAACTGCTTTCTTGTAAGTGTCAATGAATTGATAAATCAGAATAATCGATAATCCTCCTCTGCATATATTTCCTAAAATAAGGAAATTCAGTGTTAATATTACACACACACACACAGTGTCCTATATGGTCAGAGACAGTGAGTCAAAACAGTAAATACACTTCATCACAGTAAACGATCATGCTCCACTTGTATGACCCCCCTCTTCACACCCACCTCCCCCCTTCCTCGCGCCCTCCTCCTCTTCATATAAAGCTTAGGGAAACCCCATCCGAGCATAAAGCTCTCTCTCGACTGGAGATTACAGCAGACACATAAAGGAGACACCAGCTGGGATTTACCAACCAGATGTTTTGCGACCAGTTAAACGTTGCTTTTACTGCGGGTTTTTTGCATATGAACTCGGTGTGTTTTTAAAATATAGATATTTGTAATTCATTAATTCTTTCTTTTTAATAACTGCGATCCACTGCCTCAAATAAACCGTATACGACCCTTGTGTTTATCTAAAGCGGGGAAGTTGTTAAAACGACCTCCCACGCTTCCACGCTTTAGCTTCTGTTGTGTTTTGTCTGGTGGAAATCGAGTTTTAAGCATCACCTTGCGAAACGCTTCAACCCAGCCGCTGCCTCTAAATCCTCTTCATCACCATGATGTCCAGCGTGCGCCGGCACAGCCTCCGCCTGCAGTCCGAGCTCCACCGCTGGAGCATCTGTGACCCGGGGAGCCACCTGCTCCCGGACAACCTCCTGGCCCGGGTCCCTGCCTGCATCGCCCGCTCCAAGTCCTGCACCAGCTCCGCAGGTGAGTCTGACGGCAGCCGCGGCAGCTGGTCGTCCTCAGACTCTGTTATCTCCTCCGACTCCACTGGGGAGTCTGCGGAACCCGGGAGCCCGTACCGAGTGGTGCTGTTAGGGGCGAGCGGGGTCGGAAAGACGGCTTTCGCCAGCATCTTCGCTGGAGCTGCGGATAGTATGGACAGTGATGACTGCGAGCTTTGTGAAGGTGAGTTAAACAATAAGTAGAATTCGTCAACTTTGTTACTGAATTAATTTTTTTTTTTTTAAGAAAGTAAAAGTGATTTCATGACTCTTTAGAGCAGATGAATATTAAGCTGATCAGCTACAATAGACACAATGAAATCAATCTGTAACAAAAAGTCTAAAAACTTTTTTACTTCAGAATTTCATACTCTTACAAATGTTAAAGTTTTTTTTTTCTTTTCCTGTAAATCTTTTCAGATGAAGTGTGTGAAAAGGAAATAGAAGTTGATGGGGAACCTGCAACTTTAACTGTGCTGGATACATGGGATTCAGAGGTGAGGTTAAAAAGAGCTGCACTGATTTGTGTGAATCAGAGGTCAGCCTGTTTTGATGGGCGCTGTAAAACATGTCTCTGAATGGGTGTGTTTGTCTTTACAGACTGGTACTGACAGTGCTCAAGAGTGCTACATGCAGACAGGTGATGCATACCTGTTGCTGTACTCTGTGACTGACCGGGCCTCATTCCTGCGAGCCTCAGAGCTCAGGATAACCTTGCGCCGTTTCCGTCCTGCCCAGCACACGCCAATCATCCTGGTTGGGAACAAATGTGACCTGGTGCGACGCCGAGAAGTGTCAGTCAGCGGTGAGGACACACTTCACATCTATTTGTATTCACTGTGAGCTTTTCCCTACATGCATGGACTAATGTTTGATTCCCATCACAGAGGGTCGTGCCTGTGCTGCTGTGTTTGACTGTAAGTTCATCGAAACCTCAGCCGCCATGCAGCACAACGTCTGGGAAGCTTTTCATGGCATTGTGCAACAGCTGCGTCTACGCCGTGATTCCAAGGAAGCCAACAAGCGCCGCAAGCACAAACACTGTAAGACACGCCGGGAAAGCCTTCCTATGAAGGCCAAACGCTTCCTCGACAAGTTGGTGGCAAAGAACAATCCCAGTGTGGCCTTCTGGCTGAAATCAAAGTCCTGCCACGATCTCTCTGTGCTGTAACAGCCTGCCAGGCACCTGTGTTTTGAACTCTAATCATTTGAGTAGGTGAATAAGTTTCAGCCTACCACAGAAAGAAAGCAGTGGCTGGATATTAAGTCTGCCTCTTGAAGCTCAGAGGTTGGATCCAACCCAGACGTCAGTGAGTCCACAACGAGTGTGGTGCACACGAGAGATGGATGCAGTATTTCAGTGCTGCTGTATGTTTCACTCTGAACTACACTGAGCGAACTGTGCTCAGTGCATCAGCCTATGAAATGGACTCCAGTATGAGGTGACATTTCCTTTTGCAAAGTGTCAATGTGGAGGAAAAAAAAACAACATTTGAAGTAAAGATGGAAACTGATAGAAAGATTTGTTGTTTGTTCTTGTTTCTTCTCACACGTTTCTTGCTCTCATCCCTGCCAATTGTGTTGACGGTCGACGCTAACTCTACCAGCTGGAAGATATAATAATGTTGAACGATTATTTAAGCATTACTTAGAGTTTATTTATTCTATGCTGTGTTTTGTACTTCTTTTAAATAGATATTGATAATGTAGTTTTTTTTGCTACTTGTATGTAGATTTATTGTTGCCTATGTAATAAAGTTACATAATCCTGTTTGTTGGGAAAAACTGTCTCTTTTGTCTCTCACTTCAACGTCACTAATGAGATATTTAGTAAGCATGAGTCAGCGACAGGAAAGAGACACACTAACACAAACAGGGTTTAACACCGACACAACTGTTCTGCTGTGAGATGAGTCAGGTTGTGACATTAAAGTTCAACTTTCAGAAACAAAATTAGCCCATGTGTGAGTGCACGAGAGAGCTAATAGAGTGCTGAGATTTATCCGCTCAGGGGTTGGTCAGAGATTTGGGTCGAAGTTTCCATTGAACACTGGCAGCCCTGATACTGAACTCTGTCAGAAAAGCAGCAACATGCAGGAAAATGTGCTGCTAATGTCACACTCGGAGGAGACCAGTTAGTGTGTGTATGTGTAGAATATCGACATACTGTACATGCTTTACTCAAACTTTACGTAATAGAGTCTCTTTCCTCTGAATAAACAGCTGAAGCTTTAACGCCGCACTCTCAGGATCTGGTTAAATGGTAGTCGTGTGAAACAGTGACTCACTCACAGCTGTTTTTTCTCTTCGAGACAGAAATACCTCTTCTTTGTTTCTGCGCTGCCTTGAACAGATTGTTAAGCTTACTTTTCCGTGCCGGGATTTTAGCCTGTATGTCAGGATGTATAGAAGATAATCCCATCTATATGTACAATAAAGTATAACACAATGGCACAACAGGTCACTGTTAGTGCGCCATGTTGCATTCACTCATACAGAAGATGTAAAAAGCAATATTTAAAAGCTTCTTGGTGTGTCGTGCATTAACTTATTGAGTCTGCTGAGTGCATACTTTTACATTCTAATGATCCATAGGATTTTCATTAGACTCTGTTACTCCCATTGTCTGCACACAGCTTCTTATCAGTGACTGTGTTACTAATGGAAATCTGACAGGAAATGGCACAGAGGTCAAAGTCTGAGGCAAAAGAACAAGCTGAAAGGCAGATTTGAAGCATTATTGCTTTGCTTTGTTTTTTTAGTTTTTTCTCTTTTTGTCTGTATTTCACACTTACTCTTTGAAAAGTACAACATATGATACCATTTCTCTCGAGAGTTTCTGTTCTGCTGACTCTAGCCCACTCATAGAACCAATACTATTAGCATTTTAGGATTTATGTCAAATCAAAGACTATCTTTAAGTGCAGTTACAATAGATTTGCCTATTATTGTACTAGTTCTACCATTGTCCTGTTCTTCCTGTCTCATTCTCTCCTTTAGCTACTTCTCTCATTGGCTATCCAGCATAGAAGGCAGGGTGATTAGACAATCATTAGATCCAATAAAACGTAGCTGGTTAACACTTGGTTAACGTTTGACCAGACAGGATGGAGCTGCTCAGATCTCTCTGAAGTCTGAGGAGTGACTCACTTGATCTCTCCTGCGAGGTAAGTCTCTGCACACTTCTGTCCTATACTTTCTGATATATTCTGTATTTTTACATTGATTTTTGGCTGGGAATAGGACACTAACTGGATATCCTCTGGGGTTTTACTTGGTTGAGCTCACTATGTGGAATACTTTCAGTGACTTGGAAATGTACTGTGATCTTGACGTGACTTTGGCAGGGCCTTGGTACAGAGTGACGGCATACCAACCTTTTTATGTTTCATGGCTTCCTGTGTTGCTGTCAGAGTCTAGTTTTGGCTGGAATACAACCTAAACAAGACACTCAACATTGGGAAATAGCCACAAAAAAATATAACGAAGATAGGTCATCCAGTGATTGGGTCAAAAAGGAGACAGGAAGGGCCTGCAACACCCAAATCAAAGTGATCATGGTGTGATCATTATTGCCCCTTTTTCATGAATTCTTTGTTGGATACATTACAATTATCTAATAATTACATTAGACAATTCAATTTACCATAACTTTTCCTAGACTGTAAGTTAGTTTAAACAACTGTACATATATATACTGTACAATATTGATATTGTTAGTAAAATAGAGGGCAGTTAGAATAAATTACCCCGAACATTGAGTGGAAATAAATGAAGTTTGACAAAGATTTGGGCAAATTTAAGTTGAACTTGTCTTGTTCCAATAAAGATTTATAGCTGGGCGTTGTCATTAAAGTGTGCCCTGCTACAAAGAGGTCGTTAGCCATGACTCAATGTCACCTTCACTTTTCTGACGGCTGACTTTAACCTTCATACTGATTCTTAACCTCTCTCTTTAACAGGTTCATTTACAACCACATTTTCATTGTTTTATCTTTTCAGATGTTACTCATCTTGGACAGTTTTATTTTCATTTTCTGTTGTTGTCCAAGCAGTGTCATGGTTATGTTGATTCAAACTGAACTATAAATATGTTTTGCTGTCATATAAATACAACATTGAGTTTATAATGTCCGTCCAAGACTTTTTGAAACTTCTGTTATTGAACAGCTCCAAGTCTGAAGTGTAAGACATAAAAATATCAATAAATGTTTAGTGCACCATTTTTGGGGGAACGAGAAGTTGTCTAGATGTCGCTCTTGTGTACCTACAAACCTTCCATATTAAGTTATTTCTTCCTCTTGTGTAAGCAACAGGGTTACACACTTTGACGTTTGGGTAGATATGCCCCACTGACACCCTCTGTGAAAAAGCGTAGCAGTGTGTGAGCTTTCGATTTCTCTGGTAGGTACTTTACCTGCTTGTGTAGTTGGAGCCACACACAGAAGGACTTTAAGGTCCCTTTTAGTGCAAAGCAGAAGGAAGAGATTAATAGCAGATACATGAGTGGAAACTCAAGGACAAAAATAATGTCTGTATGAAGCAATAGAATATGAAGGTTTAATTGTTTCCATTTGGACTGAGTAAATTAACAGCAGAGGAAGGTGAAAACAATGTTCTGTGTTATGTAAATGTGTGACTTAAATCTTCCTCGTCATGTGTCTGTCTCCTTCTGCTCTCTTCTTTGCCATCTTTCTTACCCTTATGCCCCATATCTCTCCACCTCTTTCTCTTTCCTTCCCAGACGGTGATCATGACTTCCATGGTGCGTCTGTTGTTGCTCCCACTCCTGCTCAGCATTGTGAGTACATAACACTTCCAACTGCTGCTTCTGTCCATCGATACATATTCATAGTAAATGCTCAAATGCCCAAACCTGTTAAAAGGGTTTTTTAGTCAGTGTGGATTAATGCTTCAATTTATTCATGTACTTTATGTAATATGGTAATTCATGAAACAGTTTTGTTGGTGAATATTTCAGTTACTGTCAGCAGGGTTAAAGTGTGCAGAGAAACCATCAGTAACTTATTTTAAAAAACCTAAAGGAAGCGTAAAGTTAGCATTTGTCCTCTTTCTGTAGACTTTGGTCTCCTTCCTCACAGTGGATACAAGTACGGTCTATCCCAATCTGTCGTCTCTTTTTGGTTCAATAAATAACTGAGCAGTAAAAACCTGCCCCCAATGTTTGACTACATTCAGTTACAGTAACAAGGCTGAAGCAAAAAAGGGCAAAAGCATGTGTGAGTGTGACAGATTCAATGTGAGCTCAATGACCTTGGACCTCTCCCTGTGCGCTCTAATAGGCTGCTGGGACAGATCTGGAGAATAAGAAAGGCCCATTTGAGAACACAGAACTGGATGTGCCAGAAGGGACTCCAGTGCCTTACGCCATCCACCAGGTATTAAAAATTAACAGAGTAAATTACCTCCAGTAATTTATTCTCATAAGACTGTACTTTTTCTGTATCGGTTGTTGTTTGTTTTCATAAGTCTCTAGAGTTTTTTCTTATCAACACATGTTTCACTCTGTAGTTTAAGTCGACCAATCCAAGTGTAAATAACTACCGGCTGAGTGGAGAAGGCAGGGAAGACATTAAAATTTCAAAGGATGGGTGGCTGTTTCTGGACAGGCCTCTGGACTGGTCTCGAGATAATCATTACATACTAATGGTAAATTGTTTCTCTCTTGTCTTAAAAATACCTTTATAATAGTAATGATGATGCACTGTTTACAAAAAAAAGCTGACTTCTGTGTGTGATCATATTCAGGTGGAGGCACTGGCAGATGATGAAGTTGTGGGAGACCCAATTGACTTAACAATTAATGTGTTGGACGTCAACAACAATGCTCCGTACTTCAACCAGAGCGCCTACACAGCCATGGTTAGAGAACACAGTCGGGAAGGTATGTGTGTTACAAATATTTAATTAAAGCAGAGGAAGCGCCTGAAACACAGACAACACGATTTAACAAAAAGCATTGCTTCAGAGGTTGGGAACAGATTCAATTGTCAGGTTAAAGTCTATGAAATGTTTTTAACTTTTTTTCGTTTAAACATATTTTGCAAAAATGTTCAACCTGAACAACAGAGTCTTGGACGTGGGTGGCCTGACCATGAAATGACCTTTATAAAACCATAAAAACATAAACAACATCTCAGCTTAATCCTAATCATACAGTATATTGCAGAACTTAGTACTGAAATGTGTTCATTCAGTTAAAGCTTTTTAAGACATTTGTAGTGAATACAAATCATGTGCCAACATACATGAATACTTTCCCTTTTAGGAAATATATATTTAAAGAGCATATTGCAGGTTATGTTTTTTTTTGTAAATTAACACTTCACATTGTCTAATAAGGGCTGTAGAATAAGCACATTATTTTGTGTTTTGAATGCTAAAAAATCTCCCTAAAGCTGTTTTGCTTTTGGATAATAAAAGATGCAGGATCTGTGTACACCTTTGTGTTTAAAAATAATTCCTAGCATACATACTGTATGTAAGGAGAAGCAGCAAAACTACCTATGAACTATGTAAAATGAATTATCCTTCCTTAATTTGAAACTCTGACATGTCACTGAGGTTAGACTTTAACATTGGTATTGTCTGTTTTATCCAGGTGTTGCATTTACCAGGGTGTTTGCATTGGACCGGGATGATCCTGAGACACCCAACGCCCATCTAAAATACAGCCTGGTCAGCCAGATCCCAAGCAAACACAATACACTAATGTTCCAGATCGACTCAGACACTGGAGAGATCTCCACCACTGAACAAGGTGATAGCACACATATCTGTGCATAGACATCAACAAACAGAAAAAGGTGCACTGTCTGCTGGGAAAGTCTGTAGCTTTCCATATCTGCTTGTAATCTGACTATATAGTGCCACTGCAAATCCAGATTACACAGCTCATCTTCTGTGCTCAAGATTAACACTGATTGGAGGCAGATTGCCTAAATGTGTCGCGTGCTGTTGGTCACAGCTTATGCTGAGTGTGCATGCATGTGAAAGAGACTGAACATGCCTCTTTACATCTGTGAGAAAATGCTTGATCACATTTTCCCCGACAGAAAACTCCATTGAACTAGTTCATAACATGTTTTAATGTGTGAAAACGTGTATGTGTGTTTTTCAACAGGTGAAGCAACCCTTAAAGCCAGAGAAGTCATCCATTATGGCAGAGGAGAAGATAGGAGTATTGACACTCTGAAGACAAAGTTTGAAGAATACTGTCCAGTGCAGAAGGTCCCCTTTGAAAACAATCCCTTCTTCACCTGTGTGGAGAGAGCAGGTTTGTGTCCACATGTGAAAGCTGCAATGAGGATTTTGTTTTGATAAGTAAGTCTGATCCTTCATCAAAGTGATAAGTACCATCAATAAATCGCACCTTTAAAGAACAGACGCCACTGCGTGCTTCCAGATAGCATATTAAAAAAGGCCAACAAAAAGAGAGCAACAGGTAAAAAAAAGGTACTGACATAAAAGAAGACATGGACAGATCAAATAAAGGCAAGTCTAATCTAGAGCTCGACTGATAATATTGGCAGATATGAACATATTCAGTGACTCAGTTATCGACTCATTTTATCGCAGACATGCGACAATATTACGAGATTTATTCACCAGTCATTTGATTTGAGTTTCATTGTATTACACTAAGATAAGATAAGATAAGATAAGATAATAGCAGTTCTCTGTCCCCAGCAGAGTGTGGTATATTGATTAAAGCAAGAACTTGGCACGTACATGTGCAGTTACTATTCAGTTTGAGTGACAGTTTGATCTTTTCTTCATTAAATACCTCGTCAAGTGTTTGACAACTGCATTTAAGGGATCGATGCAATAAATGCGTACGATAGATCTGAGAAAGATATCTGCCGATATATCAGTATCACATTTTTTCCCCTCGCAAATATATCAGTACCAGTAAACACATAGAGGCGAGCTTAAACGTCATCTGAAATCATTGCACTAATTGATCAGAGAGAAAAATGTCATGCATCGTAATCACACTAGAAAACAAAACAACAGATACATCTTAAAGCTCCAAAGTACATCAAGCTTGGTTGAGAAGACTTGGTTGTGCACAGTGTAGAGCACCTTTACACAGGATGCAGCAGAGTTAGCCTGTGCGTCCTGATGAACTGGTGTTTTGTGTAAAAATATATCTGAGTATTTCAGGATCTGTTAGTTCTGTAGACTTTACACTTTACTGACAACCTGATCTGCTGAAGTCTAAGGAGGTTTTAGGACAAATATTTTACATTTCCTCATTTGGACCCATCTGTCTTTAAGATCCTGACATGTTTATATTCTTTGGTCTTCTGTGATTGTAGTTTTCTGAAGAAACTTTGTTTTGACCATGTATCATTTATATCTCTGCAGAGCGTTTGATGTAAGACCGTTGTTTAAGCTTTTTGCAGAACATTTCTTTGAGTTGCAGTGTGTTTCAGATACTTTCACCGGCTTTTTAAATGAACACTGTTTCTTAATTTGCTGCACGTTTTTTCCTGATGTATGTCGTTTCTGCTGTTGCAGGTGGTATTTTGTTTTTACAAATATTTCTAAAGTCAAAGCAACAAGTAATTCAAGCCTTTTGATTTGTGTTGCTTAAAGCTTGAGAAGCTTGATCTTGTGATGACACAGAGCGAGGGATAGTGTCAGTGTAGATAAACACACAGTTTAATCACTGTCAGCGATTAGTGCTGCTTGGGTTGATGAGTTCAAGAATGGAGAGCAGCTAAGCGATCACTGATTTGAAGACCCTGTCCATGTGACATAGTTTTTAACAAAAAAAGATTTTGTGTTTATAATATCCCAGAACTTGTTCTTATTGTTACTCTTTCATGACTCAACATCTCTGGTTTTAGAATTGAGAAGGAGGAATGTGGACCCCATGGAGGACCCAGACTACACCCTGATAGTGCGCGTGGAAGATTTGGGGGGAGAGTCGGAGACGGCGCTGAGTGGAAACACCAGGGTGCACATTGTTGTGCAGCAAAATCTGTGGGTCAATCCTGGAGCTATAATTGTGCAAGAAAACTTAGATGAATCTTATCCTCGAATCATCACGAAGGTGTGGAGGGATTCACATGCTGCATAAATGTCAAGTACAAACATTCACTACACCTGCTCTTTATCTGACGCCCCTCTCTGATCTTTTTATTCTTGTTTTCAATCCAGGTCGAGTCTAATGAGGCAGACGCCATCTACAGATTAGTTCAGAAAGAACGAGAGCTGCAATTCCCATTCAAGATCTCAGAAAACGGAGAGATATTTCTGACAGACATGCTGGACAGAGAAGAAAAGGCCATGGTACATGAAACCAGCCTAATCGATTATCCCCTCTTAGCTTAAGTGAAAATAACATTCTTGGTCTTGTGTTTCAGTACATCCTGGTAGTTCTGGCTGTGGATCACACTGGTAAAGAGGTGGATCCACCCATGGAGATTCAGGTCTTAGTAAAAGATGTGAACGACAACAAACCAGTGTGTGAAAAAGAGTTGAGTGTCTTTGAGGTGCAGGAGGGAGAGCCAGTAGGTAAGTTGTGTGTGTGTGTGTGTGTGTGTGTGTGTGAGAGAGAGAGATTATTACATAAGCCATTCAAGACACCAAGGGTGATACATGTTCCCTCCTTCAGCCAATGGCAAAACACACATTTTCAAGAGGTTTAGACGAAAAAGTGACCAGAACCATAAAAGAATCGCCATCAGACGGTTAAATATAAGTAAAAATAGCAACACAGCAGTGTAGACATTTTCTGTCACGAGTTAAAGCACTGCATATAAAATCTGCAAGGCAGCACAAAGTTGCGGAACACATCTTTAAAATTCAGCTTAATAAATTGAAAGTAGCCTGAAATTATAGTAAATATAGCTTAAAAAAACATGATAATATAAGGCAAACCTTTAGCTCCTAAAAAAGTCTACCTTAGAGGAATTCCTTATACCTCGTAAAAGAAAACCCCAAAACAGATAAACAGCTCTAAACACAAGAACAATCATTTATAGCTTTCATTCTTAACTTGGTGTCCTTGTGGTCTCAGGTAGCCTGGTCGGTACACTAGAGGCCCATGATGACGACGAACCCGGGACATTAAACTCACAGCTGACTTACACCATCCTGTCCGTAATTCCTTCAACTCAATACGACGCCTTCTCGATCGACGCTGCGTCTGGAAGGATTCAGTTGTTACGCGAGCTGCAGAGAAGGGACCATCAGATGTTTGACCTCAATGTCCAAGTGAATGATGCAGGTAACACACATCCTGTAGGAAGTATCACACCTGTAAATACAGGTACGTTTTCAGTTCCCAATTAAGTACCTGTGATATTTGTTTCACAGAATTCAGCGAAGAGTGTAAGGTTGTCATCAAGGTCATTGATGTTAACAATGAGCTGCCTGTGTTTGAGAAGAATGATGTGAGTATGTGAGCAATTGTTTGTCTTGTTTATCTCCCATGCTGTCTGGCTGATTTTCTCCATGATTTGTGTGTGTGTGTGTGTGTGTGTGTGTGTGTGTGTGTGTGTGTGTGTGTGTGTGTGTGTGTGTGTGGGGTGTGTGTGTGTGTGTGTGTGTGTGTGTGTGTGTGTACAGTACGGCACTCACACTCTGCCTGAGAATACTGATGTTGGACACACAGTGATGACCATCAGTGCATCAGACAGTGATGATCCAGACAGTGGCAGCTCCACCATTGTGTTCAACATCTCTGAAGGCGACGATGACAACGCTTTTACTGTGGAAACAGATGGAAAAGGTGTCGGCCATCTTGTCATTGTTAAGGTATGGTATAAATGTACTCAACATTGACACATTCGCTCACACAGATGATTGTCATAAAACACAATGATTATGGTCTAATATATGATCTTATAAGATGCTGTTGAATTGTTGCCTGACTGACAGGCGGCCGCAGTGAAGCTGTTTGTCAGGAGGCTTAAGACACACCTCATCTCCAGCTCTTAGGTTGTTTTTTAGACTCTGCAACCAACAAAAAGTTGTCATCTTTTCTTGATAAATGCCTCCTATCCATTATCAAAAATGTTCAAGGGTGAAAACTCTGAAGCTGCTGGTTCTGATTTCTTACTATTTTTATTGTAAAATAATAAAGATGCCTGTATTACTGCCTCTGTGACTTTGAATTAAAACCTCCAAGATATTTAACAGAATCATGATTGTGTAGTGATCTTCATAGGACCTTCAACACATTGTTTGCCTCTCCTTCTGTCTCTAACCGGCCGGCTTGTTTCCCTGCAGCCTTTGGACTTCGAGGCCTCTCCCATCCTCAATCTTCGGATTGATGCTCGTAACCCGGAGCCGCTGATGAAAGGTCTGGAATATGGTGCTAACTCCACAGCCTTCGTCACAGTGTCTCTCACAGACGTAGATGAGGCTCCAGAGTTCAGCATGGACATCCTGGATGTGACTGTGCCTGAAAACACCACCAAGGGCTCAGTGCTGCTCACTGTGGAGGCCAATGATCCAGAGGGCAAAGATATTGGGTAAATATGCTCCTTTTTTTCCTTCTTTGAAATGGACTCAATTGTCTGTGTTTATGTATTCTCAACATATTAAAAGAGAAAATAAAAGGTATAAAAAAAGAGTATGAGATATTAGAATTGATTATAGTTCTTATAGTTCTATAGTTCTTATAATTAGTATAATACGGCAGATAGATCCAAGGCCACATGTATTCATGAGATGTGACAAAGAAGCAACAGCCATAGTGCCTAAAAATATAATTCTGAAATGATCGTACATGCCCCTCCAATGACAGCTGTACTATTTGTTATATAATATCAACAAGCCAATCTCTTCAAGTCAGCTTCCTTTTTGTTCAGGTCCCCCATCATGCTCATTTCTTTTGATTTATAAAGAACAGTAAATTGGACTAACTCGCCTGACTAAAGCTGGTTCTTTCTCTTCTTTTATCCATTTATTTTATCTATTCAACAATTTATCTGAAGTAACTTTACGTTTAACATTTAAAAACTCTTCATAAAAAAGGCAAACAACTGTTACATGTGTTGCCATCATTGTCAGAATGTATTCAATAAAATTAGTAGTATATACGTAAACAAAGTTGCTGCTGTCTGCTTCTTCAGGTTGATCCATCACTGACTGCACTCTGTTAAGATGTGAGTCTTTGTGTTGATCTTTTATCTAGATGCCACCTGCACATTCAAAAATATACAAGAAAACCCTCCTATTACAACACAACAACACTGACATTAAGTCGTTCTGTTAAAGAACAAACTGAACACAAACACACACGTGGCTGTCATATCTGAAGGACTCTTCAGCTCAGTACTGGCTTCATCTGTTACATTAATAGTTCCCTTTGGCAGCTGGTTTGGAGCTTCATGTTAGGACTTTCATCACGTGTACCTAAAAGAGACTATGGATTTGTTTTGACTGCCAGTATATATCCTGGGCCCCAGTTCAGAGGCTGGTGTTTCATGAATGATTTCTGCTGCCTGCCTTCCAATATTTGTGTTGTATTTTGTGTGTGTGTGTCTTTGTGTGGTGCAGTTTTAAGTTGGATGGTGACACTCTGGGCTGGCTGGAGATCGATGCTGCCACGGGACAGATCAAGACCAAAGACAAGCTGGACAGAGAATCCCAGGAGTCCTTCGATGTCACTGTCACTGCATATGAGAAGGGTGAGACATTAAACTCACTTCACAGCTTTTAAACACTTTGTCATTGCAGTTGCAAGAGTTTTAAAGGTTTCATATTTGTTCTATTATTTCAGCCGTTGTTAAAAAGTAATCAATAATCAAGGTCAAACTTTTCAAACAGAATTTGATTACTTGTGACCTTTAATTGGTCCATCGCTCATGTCATACAACAAAGTTATGTTAAATCAATGGCCCTTTTTTATGTTCATGCCTTCTGATTTCTCTTCATCCACAGAGAACCCAGAAATGTCATCTGAGTGCATCCTGTCTGTGAGGCTGCTGGATGTGAACGACAATATCCCCAAGCTGATGGAGAGTAATGCCTTCATCTGTATGCAGAAACCTGAACCTGTCATCATCAGAGCTCAGGACGCAGACAGTGCCCCCTTCTCAGAGCCCTTCACCTTCACCCTGGGTAGTGGCAAGAGATCTCCCAACTGGGATCTGAAAATTGTGGATGGTACGCTAACACGATGAAGTGATATAACTGGTATCAAACTGAAAGTTTTACACTCGTATATACAGATTCTAACACCCCTCCTGTTTCTTTGTGTTTGTTTTGAAGGTTCAACAGCTAAACTGTCCCTGATTAAAAAATCAACCGAGGAGAAAACCTTCAGACTTCCCATTAACATCAGAGACAATGCAGGCATGGGAGTGACACAGACGCTTGAAGGTTTGTTCTTCAATAGAAACTTATAGGCTGCATCTGTTTACTTAACTGTTGCCCTTAAAAAATCTAAAACAACTGATATTATTCTGTCTGTGCAGCTACAGACAAATATTGTTTATTCCTTTGTGTCATAAACATCAATAGTTTTCCATTTAAACCTATTACCATGTACACAGTCACTTTACTCATATTTTAGGGGCCAACCCCATTCCATTTGCCGCCTTGCTGGTCTTAGTACTCACTCATCCTAAATGTGTGTTGATCAATTATTCAGGCTTTTAAATTCCATTTTGTCGATTCTTCAAAATAGATTAATCTTTAGTCAAACATAGACATTTGAAGTATTGTTGCACAGAAGTAGCGGTATGTTTAGAGGGTGTTGTTTTATTTTAAACAGATTTTTAACAGGGTGAGTAGCAGAACAATTTAAACCATTAGTCTCAGTGGGTGTTCCTGCTAACTTGCTGCTGTCACATACAGTGAGGTAAAGAGGTCAAACACATTTACTAAAGTATTAAACACATGAAATTGTCTTTTATAGCTATTTGAATCCAAAAGGTTGATATTTTCGATATTTTAAACATTCTAACTAGACATAAAATAGACATCTCTCAACTTTCCACATGTACACACAACAGTGAATAATCACTGAATAATTTACTCTTTAGTCAGTATGTTACATTTGCTCAGAAATATCCAGAGTAGTGCCCAAACCCTTAAGAAAGTATCTTGCTGACCCTAAACCATAAGTGTTATCTATTGTGTTGAAAAAGACAACATTCCCTACTGCTATTGGTCAATATACTCTGGTCTATTCACACTTTTTTTTTTTTGGCAAGAGCTACTCACTGTTTTGTTTGCAAAGAGGAGGTCTATAAGGATTTGTACTTTGTTCTTTAGATTAGGACTGGTTGGTTATAAACACAGAATAGACACTGTGACTCTTTTTTGTATATCACATGGGATACTGTTTTCCTGACAGGATTTTTGGAAAAATTGAAAACAAAATTAGAATAACAAGAGATATTTAAAGAGTCAGAGCACAGAACAGTTTCTATCTATACGTTTACATAGATAGTTGAAGATGTACTGTCACATTGTTGGTTTGTTTCTTTTCATAACATACATGTGTGTTTGCTCTTGATCCACTCCTTTTTAGTGAAAGTGTGTAACTGCACAGAGTTGGGCTACTGCTACATGGCACCATTATCAATGAACGGCACGTTAGGAATGGGACCCACCATCGGCATCATAGTCGGAACTCTGGGATTTTGCTGTACGTGCTGAGCGACTTTTTTCACCTGTTTGGTAAAATTCTGCTTATATTCTCTTGTTTAATTGACCTATTTGTGTTGTCTTGTTGCAGTGATCGCCTTCATTGTAGTGATCAGAAACATTAAAAAAGGCAAGAAGAAGGCTGGGACTGTCTGTGATGATGAGAGGAGCCCCATGACGTAGAGACAATGCCCAAATACACACACATTTGTACTTCCTTACATGAGAAGATCACATCCATATACCTAAAACCAAGTTTGTTTTTCTAGTTCAATGTTTTCTTTTTTTTTTCTTTTTTTTTTTAGACCGTGACTCTGGATTATTAACTACTCTTTTTTTTTTGTTCAAAATTCATTTAAAATAAACACATACTTAAAAATAAGTTAATAAACACAACATTACTAAGACTGAAACAGAAGTCAGGAATTTAATTGATCTCAAGGTGTAAAGATTGGGTTCAGTCTAACAATGATAGATGCACACACACCTACACACACACACACACGCACACACACACACGCACACACACATTTACTCTAACCTATTTTATTATATGTACAAAAAAGAGTGGACCTTTATTAATAAGTGCAGTGCTAAATGAATCTATGGAGGCCCAATGCGAATCATACATTTATGAAGCTTGATTGTAATTTATTTTACTTACTCTCTCAGACACAGGTGGTTTCATTAGCAGTTTCATCTTCACGTTAAGCAATTTGTTTAAAGTTTTATGTTTTGCTTTTTGGGCCTGCAGCTCGTTGGTTATTAATCTGCTAAAACCATATTGAATTTTTTGCAACAGCTGGAAATATCTTCACAGTTCTATAACATATTCAACAAAGAACATCACTGAAGTCAAAAACTGCAATAAACAACAACTACTGTGTTCTGCAATGAGCCATTTTTGCCCTGTTTCCCAATAAACAAAGGAACAAGGAAACACTTTTTGGTTTGACATCGTTATTGTGTGTGTCTGTCCACACCCTTCGCTATCGGCGGGCCATAGGGGGTCGGGCCCGCCCACATAAATGCTTGTGTGTGTGTGTGTGTGTGTGTGTGTGTGTGTGTGTTACATGTCAATGCATATCCCTCTGTTGACTGCTTTAAAATGCAATGTGAGAGATGCTTCTGGTGGGACATCTAATATGTTTTATAGTCAAGTGTGTTATGGATATTCATCATAACATTGCCTATGTGGTGTAGGCTATAGGCTACACTGTAAAAACAGAAACACATTAACTACTCAATAAAATTGAGGCAGCAAATTGCACACATCATTATTAATTACATCTAACCTTGTTAAAAAATCAGTTGCTAAAGAATAACCTGTTTAAATTGAGTAAATTAAAATAAAGCACACAAACAAATTAACCAAATCTAAACAAAAATATTAAGTAGATGTCACGGTAAATAACTGGCAGCAGAGACGCCAAAAACATATCAAACATTGTCTTGATCTGGATAAAAGATGTCAACCAGTCGAGGGATGATAGTGGCAATAATGATGCTACTTGGGCGACCTTCGTTGAACCCGCCTGCCTCCCACACCCACGATAGAGGGCTGGCGGGAAGGTCGGAGGTCGTGTCGACTGTAAAGAACTTTTATGTTACTTCAACTTATCACAGTTTACAATAGATACACTATAGATAATAAAATAACTAAATTCTGCATTTTAAAGATTTATAATATCAGTGCAACTAAGAATACAACTTCATTATTCTGTAGACTACACACAACTGCCTAAAATATGCTATATATACAAAATAGGCAATACAAACTTATAAACCATTGAAATAAAGTTAGTGTTATTTGTAAGGGCAATGTCAACATGAATGCTGCTACTGTCAAATTGAAACAACAAATAAACACTAAGGTCAGACATAGCTTAAAGTCTGCTTTAAACTATGTACAGTATGCAATAAATGCAATTCTTAAATTTATTTTAAATAACTGACCCTTACCAAACATTAAAACATCTGAGATGATAGAGACGGACTAGCTTTGTCGCTGTCAATATCGGAACATATGGGCGAATATCAACAGTTTTTGCAATAATACTGAAAATGTAGTTATTAGACACACAGATGTAATAAAGAAAGCGATTATTCATTCTAATATTACATTTTATGTCCTAGAAGTGCACTATGTAGTATGGGGAAGAGGATCTTCTTCTTCATAAATTGATTGATTTTATGTTTGAGCAAACAAAAGAAACACATTTTCTTCAGAAATATGGATCAAAACATTTAGATAAGAAAATGTGTCGTAGGTCTGTTGTCACTGCGAG
Organism: Symphodus melops; assembly: GCF_947650265.1. Classification (NCBI taxonomy): domain Eukaryota; kingdom Metazoa; phylum Chordata; class Actinopteri; order Labriformes; family Labridae; genus Symphodus; species Symphodus melops. The sequence goes on from NC_136695.1 coordinate 19,611,368, forward strand.
CTAAGCTTCATTAGATCCATGCATTTCATATGCCCCCCAAAGACTACGGTCTGGCGACGGGTCTGTGTCTGTCTCCGAAATGGTGTCACAGGGGGGTCTGTGGCATAAGACTCAAGCATGAACACAACTTCCTCTCCACTTGCTCTCTCTACAGGTGGCTTTCTGTTCAGATTTCTGACAAATATCGTCCCTTTTTCTTTTTTTCTCTTGGTCACTGCTGGTCTGTTGCTGAGCATTCAGCCAGGCCACGCTTGTGTTGCAGAGAGTGATGTTGTGAGTCACCTCTGAGACAGCGGGAGATTGGCCGCAGATTGTCGGCACTGTTAAAAAGATAATGGAGTGATTGTGTGCTTTCATGCGACACAAAGGGGCTTCAACATGCACAAAGAAACACCCTCAGACGCATGAGTGTTGGATGTGGGGGTCACATGTGTTGCCAAGACCATGCATTCTTCAAGTCCATGTGCCGTGTTCATGAGTTTGGGTGGGTGTGTGCCTGTTTGAGATGAGTCATCAAACAACCTGTTGCACTCTCCAAGCAAAATGTAGAATAGTGTCAGAGCTGCAGCCTCATAATGACCAACTCAACAACAAGTCTATCCAGTGTTTGTGTCTGCACTCTCTCCTCGTCTGTATCCTAGCAACACGTCCCACAACAACGGACACACAGACCTAGAAAACTGTTGGTAGACATTGAAGGGTTGAGGGACAGAGGAGAAGAGGCTGAAGAAAGACAAGTAAAGTAAACAGTGTGATTGATCCAACCCCCTCAGCAGATCAGGCTTTAAAATCACTACACACACTCACACACAAGGTTGTTTTTGGCAAGTGTTTATTGCCAAAAACCCTTATCCTAATATAGAAATATTAGGAGTTACCATCACAGCCAACATTGATCAGCTGATCTGTCACAGGCTTGTTTTTAAAAATGAAACCAGATGACCAAGATTTATTTTAAACATAGGTATACTTCACAAAACAAGGCAATCTGTTAGCCTGCTGTTTGCAACTTAACTCATCCAAAACACGTGTGCTGTTTTAGTGGACCTGTTTTTGACCTCAGGAGGCTCACCCTTTTTTTTTTTTTTTTTTAAGTTTGCACAGTATTATTACTACTTTACAAATCAACATACTTGAGAAAAACGAATAAAACAGAAACACAATGGCCACAAATAAACAAAAAACAAGTTTATAATGACTGCTTAAAAAAACACAACTTTTAGGATATAAACCTGTACACAAATACATACCGTAAATTTCGGACTATAAGCCGCTACTTTTTGTCGCGGTTTTTAACACTGCGGCTTTTAAAACGATGCGGCTTATTTATGGATTTTTCTTGCGGGACAATGAGCTTGTGCCGCAAAAACATTTGACTTCGTCACATCGGATCTTAATATCAGTCATTTTGCGCTTCATGCACGCACCCTCATCATGGAAAACACACGGAGAAATACATATGATGCAGCTTTCAAGTTAAAGGCGATCGACCCGGCTGTCAAAGAAGCTAACAGAGCTGCTGCACGTTAAGATGACACTGACAGCGACAACAGAGACTGAGGAAGTGAGTAATGAAGTCATTCTGAGGCAGTGAATGGATGGACTTTTTCCTGTGAAATATATTACGGTAATCTTTTTCATCAGCCGCTACAGTAGGCTTCATATTTGCGGATGTTACCAGTAGTACGTATTTCATTAAAAGTTAAAAAAATGTCTTTGTGTCACGTCTTTCTGTGTAAATAGCTCTTGTTATAGCGTGGACACCTGCGGCTTATAATCAAGTGCGGCTTATATATGTACAAATATTTTTTTTTTACCTATTTTTAGCCGGTGCGGCTTATATCCAGGTGCGCTCAATAGTCCTTAATTTACGGTATATTTTAAAGAAACAGTCAGATCGTAGTCAACAATGAGAGACTAAACATCCAGAAAGAAGGGAACAAGATAGAAAGTAAGTAACTCTACATCACTTCTCTTATTTAACTATACCTACCTTATCTACCTTATTACCAGTGTTGGGTATTCCTAAATTGCATTGTACATGTATCATTACTTTTTTCAAAATTTACATCAGACAGTTCATGTACTTTGTAAAATAGGAACTTTACAATCCAACAAAATGTGTCACTGTGGTTATAAGTGAATGTAATGATGTCAGAAAAACAAATCTTTGTATTCTCTAAACATTGGAAAATCAGAGGAGTAGTGACTGCGCCTTGTGATGTGAAACTTTACACAATATGCGTAAGCAGTAAATAAACGTCATAAGCACATCACTTCAGCCTGTTTTTATGAACTTGTCCTGGAAAAAACTCCCTCACAGCCGCGGAAATGAGGCACAAAGACAAAAGTGATTTACTGAAGTTTATTTCCAGTAAAGTTAATGTCACTTATCGACGAACACGGCAGCAATTCTGGGCGCCTACAGTTTTTCAGTGCTATGGTGATTAAAATGTGATGCGGGCCTCAAGTAAAACCAGTTCTCTTCTTACTGATAGTCTCCTTTAATTCAAAATAAGTTACAATAAGCTTGTATCCAAATTTATCCCCAAATCTTGTTGGCATACTTTTCCTGTAAAGAACTATTTAACAGGCTGCAATATTTAAAACCTAGCTACAAAAATGTGTTATTATCCGGAACCATGTAATTCACATTAACATAAATGCTATAAAGTGAGATGATGAGGCAGGATGAGTTTGTTTTCTTTAATCTAGAATTTCTTTAAAATGGGCTTGAAATGTTCCAGAATGGGAGCCAATGACAAGGGGACTGTTTTCTACTTCATTTTAATGGACTACGTTAGAACGCCACTTCAGCACTTTTTTAAGTGTTGTTTTGTGATGGATATATGAAATTTGAAATATCTTACAGATCCTGGATGAGTTGTTTAATCTTGAGTATTAAGCCCCATTTCGACTCCCAGAACTAAAATGTTCACCGACTTCTCTTGAAGGAACTAAAAGGTTCCTGTGGCGCAAAGATTGAGTTTCCACTGCTGCCTGACGTTCTGGGATGTTTATGACCAATCAGAGCCATTCAGCACTGCAAGGGCTGCATGCACTATTGTTAAAAGTCCCTACTTTACATGCCCTAACAGGGTCTTTTTTAGGGTTAAACTTCTACCTCAGAACTACATTTGTACCCTGGTAGATTTGGTGAAAAGCCATGTTCGTCAAAAAGACCAGAGTTCTGGGGGATAATTCCTCCAGTTGAAATAGACACTTTGTCCTGTTTGATACAACAGCACCATCTAGTGGTGAATCACTGACTGTCTCATGACAAAAACCTCCAAACAAGACTCTGGAATACCACACAGCTAAAATGCACCAAACAAAGTAAGCCTTTTATTCTGAATGTTATTGGATTGAGAATAAAAACGGTAAGTATTCCTGAATCAACATACTTTTAAAGTTTACTCTTGTGGGACAAAGATTCTGAATCAGGCGTCTCCTGAGTGTTGCTTTTATTGATGTGAGTTGCTTGTTGATACTGATGCGTTGATCTGTGCGCGGCACTCCACTGAAAGTTGATTAAACTTATTTAAACTTTGTATTTAGGGGTAACATCAACATCAGCTCTTTCTGGAATAATACACTAATTCCTCGCTCAAAAAGTATGTTTACATTCTCAAATGTCTTCCTGAAAAACAACACATCTTTAAATTTGAGAAACTTAAAGCTAGAACAGTTTTTAAAAAAAGAAAATAACCATGGATAGGCTACTTTAACAGCACTTATTCATTTCACATAATTCACTTCAATTACTTCAAAATTCAAAAGATTTTTATGAAGCATAATATTTTATTAGCTCTTTAAATACTTAGTCTTAAAATAAAATACTAAATGTGTTCTGCTAGCACAGAACAGTTCTCCTCCCTTTTAAGTAGTTGAAATGAAAATGTTGAACCACAAATCTTTCATTTTTGTAGTCCGGTAAGTGAGTGGTAGGAAAACCTGCAACAGCCAACGTTTCTTGCCAATTTGAGTCAACCATTACACAAACGTTCTTAACCAACCAGTGTGTTCAGTGTTTTAATAAACCATTCCATATTCAAAAGTTAACCCACATAAGTTACAATTTATACATGTGAAGATAAAGACGTGTAACATAATGCTCAAGCTGAATAAATAATCTTTAATAGTCAAACAGCTTCTTTCAACGTTTACATTCTGCTTATATATTTGGGCTTGAATACGCTTCAACACAGAGACGGGCCCTGTAACTAGCGTTGGATTGGAGAGAATCCGGAGTATGGTGTGCTTCTGCTGTCAAGGTTGCTGTTATGAGATATGAAATATGTAACCAACGAATGACCTGACAGCAAAAAAAAAAGACAAACATAAGGCAAGATCGTCTTTCCAGAGGTGTCCCTTTTTACCCCACAAAGTTTGTAAAAAAAAACAAACAAAAGGAAAGAGGTCATTTTACTCTATCACAGCTGGAACCAGATGTGATGACTGTGTTGGAAATGAGTCACTACGTTTGCTAAGAGGTTACTGACTTAAATAAATTGAGACATTTAGAGAGGAACAACAGGTAGATATCGGTCCAACTTTAGTTCAGTACAATGTAAGTCTTCAAACAGTTTTTGACATTTTGGACTGTGCAGTCGGTAAATATTTGGATAGTTAAGTTTTGCTCTGTTCTCCAGCAGTTCAGTTCTCAAATGAAAACATCATGAGCTTGTTTTCAACTTTTTTGTCGAATGACCCTTTAAAGCATAAAAGACGTTTTATATTTTCTAAATCGTTCATGTGAGGAAGTATTTATTCAAAGAAGCGAACAATAACACAAATAGATGGAATCTTTCTGTAACCAAAGTATTTTCTCCATTTTCACAACTATGCTCCTTTGAATCCTGAGATTCATCGTGGCCTCCCTCAGAATGGACATCACATCGCTTTGAGGGGTGCCGTGTAAATTTGAGAAGAATTGGTGTGCAGCTGAAAGCAGCTCAAAGTTAGCACTTCGACCTGATGCTGGAGTAAACAACATCATCCAAATATTGACAGGCTGCCGTGTAAATACAGAACAAGATGTGTCTTTGAAAAATAAGTAATATCTCATACCACGGCATGTACAAGTAAAAACAAACAGAACCATTTGTGTTGTAACATCAGCCTCTGAAATTTAGAAGCCTGGAAGGATGTATGAAAACCAAGCGGCAAAGAATAAGAGTATGGTGTATAGTACAGTATATATTTATATAAGGACAGCCCAGAGTCCATATAAAAAGGCATTGAGTAAGTGCTGCGTTCACAAAGAGCTCCTTCCTTGTAAAAAAACAAAAAAAAACCTCACCTCTTTGGAATTTCTATAACTTCATCCCTGTTCAATCTTTCAGCAGATGATAGCCTTGGATGTTTTGGCACAGTCATTTTGTAACAGCATCTAATCAGCCACGAAGAGAGGTGAGCATGACACGGTAACCAGAGGAAATCTGCAGCATACAAAACAGGCTTGAAAATGACCTCAATCCCGTTTTTAATGGCGATCTTCTCACTTCATAAAGAACCAGTTCAAGTCTTCCACTGCTCACAGATATACAAATGAGTTCTATAAATAGAGTTAAAAGAATTCATTTTGACTGCTGGACAGATTTTCTCTTGACGGCCTGTTCGTCCACAGAGTGTGCTTATGTGAACATCCATAATAGACAGACAAACATGTGTGTGAGTTTGTGTGTGTGTGTGTGTGTGTTTGTGTGTACACCTGAGTGTAACATTTGAGAATGACTTTGTTTCTCTTAGGACTGCCCCTCCTGTCTCTGTGCACCAATCACGTGAGGGTTGAACTGAGAGATGATGATAGTGATGTCATCGCGGTACATGCGAGCCAGCTCCTCGGGCAGCGACAGCATTTTTGACAACCTCTCGTGATCGACTGTGCCAAACTCGTTGTTTCCCACAGCGTGGCGCATCAGGTGAGTCGCTGAGTTCTGATCCTCGAAAGCTGAAGATGAGAGAGCCTTTCTCTCTTCCAGCAGCCCTTGCATCTGTCCCAGAGTAACCCTGTAGCCTCCGACTGTAAGGGGTTGACGCTGATGCACACCTGTCAAATACTCCCCCACGATACGAACCACTTCCTGTCTGTGGAGGGTCTCCCAGAGACCGTCTGAACCAATCACCTGCAGGAACATATAGAGGAGCATTGAGCTATACATTCTGCATTTATAACATCAGATTTTGAAAATTACTTAAAAATTCTGAGTTCATTACATAATGCTCATTACTTAATGTATATCATTTTTATACCTTATACTGCCATTGTAAATCAATTATGAAAACTGTAACTGTCATTACAACACCATCTTTGTCTGAAAAGGTTTGAAGGTTCTCATGTCAAAAGACCAGAGAAATCAAAGTCATCCGTGCAACAAGAAAAATCCCCAGCCTAGAGACTAGATGAGAGAAAAATGCTTCTGGATAATTTTCATTCCTCGCTAGATACATAACTGCATCCACGAATAGTTAAAGGAACATGGCAACAAAGTTTTATATTAATAGATTATACTTTTAAAATGTGCTGCATAAAAAGATACATTCTAAATCGTTTCAAATATCGGACGACTAATTATTCTTTGTAAATGACAACAAACAAGTCAGCGTTCTGTAAGTGATGAACCTGTGTCTCCTCTCTCACCATGAAGCGGTCCTGTGGCCTCAGCTTGTGGTACGTGATCTCAGGCTCAGCGGTCAGGTAGGGCGGCGTGTGGTAGTTTGGAGGGATGAACTTGGTGTGCTCGTTCTCATGGAGCTGATCAGGTCCGGACTCCAACACACGCTTCTGCAATTCAATACTCCACTTGAACTTCACGTCCCCAAACGCACGGAACGGCATGAGGAGGCCAAGTAACCGGTCCTGATCAGGATAAGAGAGGAGCAGGTTTTAATGGGTGCTACATGAAAACGGTTAAAAGAAGCACAGGAGCGGTCGCCCTACCTGTCGGATAACCGTCTTTCTCTCTGACGGAGGGTGTTCACCCCGTATCCGAGCCATCTCATCATCATTCTGGGCGCTGTGGTCGTTTGAGAGTGTGTGAGCAGTGAAGGAACCGTCCTCTTCCTGGACCCCCAACACCGCCCGAGCATCTCCTGAATTGGCTATGTAGCTTCAGCAACAGAAAGCAAAGAACGAGATTTAGACAGTCCATTAAAAACATTTAGTCAGAATGTTGAAGGTCGAGTGATATGCATGCGTTTATTCTGCATACAGGTCCTGTCCATCGATGTGAGCCACACAGGCCGTTGCTCCAGAAAAGGCCACTCTTAAAACCCAGTAGTGCAGGAAAGCATTGGGGTCTCCAACCTGCATGATAAAAAAATCACTGTGAGCATTACGGTTTGAATTACAGAGACCAAATGACACCTGAGCTTTGCTTCAGTCCATAAAAGTTTAAATTAGGATGCTCATATGTTTTACACAGCTGCCATGAGGATATGATGTTCAATTTGTTCCATAATAAGTGACACAGCACTCGAGCCCCTCACTCACTATGACGCAGGGGATCCTATTTCAAAAGGATCATATTGGACCTGTTCCTGATCATGAAATGGTTTTATAACTCATCACATGTAGACCAAATGGAAGCAAGTAAATCTGTTGCAACATGCCTGATACATAGTTTGTAAAGTCTCGGATGAAAATGTCAGAAGAAGCTTTTATAAGGTGATTTAGCTAAACAAGTGCCAACATGTCACATGAGATAACAGAAATTAAAGGGAAAGAATGTATATCAGATAAAAAACAAAATGTAATCCCCAAATCAGCAAATATGGACTACTGTAAGAAGGCATGAGAGAGACACTTGACACATTTATAGGTTGTTAAGAGAGTTCCCACCTGAGCCTCCAGGGAAATGTCACTGTCCAGCCTCTTAAAGGCGTTCACTAAGGCCTCGTGGGTGTCAGGAACTTCACCTGGGCTGCAAATGGAGACAAAGAACCATTAGTGGAAAAGAGAGAGAGCGAGAGAGAGAGAGAGAGAAAAAGGTCAAGACCTGGGAACAACAACTGCACTATTGACAAAACAACAGATGGGCCAGTGTGGTGTGGGTGTGTTGCCTGAAGATACAGATGAGTGTAATCAGAAAACCAGTTTCACATCCAGTTTGCAATGTTAACAAACATGTATTTTCTGACTTCACAGTTTTTAAGAGAAAGGGACAAAAACAATGATCCAGCCACAGTGCTGCAGTTCAGACTTTCTCCTGTAAGCGGCTTTCACAATCCTCACCTGGTCAGATCTATTAACTCCTGCCAGTATGTCCGCAGGCTGTTGAAGTAGAGCGTTTGAGCCTCCCTGCTGAAGTAGTCGTTGGGGTGTTTGTGCCACTGGAGGATTGGACTGAGCGCCCTGCCGGCCTCCACCGCTGCCTCCAGCTCACACAGTGTGTCGTGGGGGAGCAGAGACACAGCTATGTAGTAAAACAACCTCTCACTCAGCGCCTGGTGGAGAGGAATCAATCATACCAGGGGATCAGGATACTGGTATCATACAGATACTATTATTCAGTCTCAGAGAAGATGGTTCATATTGTATTGATAACAGATTTTCCTATCATTACACAAATGGTTTAGTCATCGTGGCTGACCCAGACAAACATTTACTGTTCAGATCTGTTATTTGTTTGTTAAATTTATTTAGGATTTATTTGTGATGTATTCTTGGCTGCTCGTTGTCTGTCTGAAACTGTGTTACTTATGTTGCTGTTTGTTTTGTCCGGGACACTCTTGAAAAAGAGATTTTTTCTTCCTGGTTAAATAAAATAAATGTGTATCTTTATGTAATTATTTCTACTCTTTGCAACTGTAGAAATAATTACAAACTAATGACAAATGAGCAGCTGGACAGACGTTGAATGTTCTCAGTAACGCACATCGTCTGACAGCGAGACGCAACAAAAAGTAAATATAACTCTTTAAATAAATCAATGACTCATCTGAGAACAGTACATGTGACACCACATTATCATGACATGTAGCATACAATAAACCGACTCAGCTTTACCTGTGCACAGGCACACCCTGCATGGCCATCAAACACACCGAGCAGCATTCCTCGTGTTTGCAGGCACGTGGCTGCACTCCGTCGGTCTTCTATAGGAGCGTTTGCTGGCAGCTGGTTACTCTCAAATCCCATCACTGATGACACGTTCTTCCCGTCAAACTCTGGCACCTGGAATTAAGACAGATACAAAAAGATGAAACGCTGAGATGCAGAGATGGTTGGAGGAGCTTGAACTGAATCCTCTGACAAACCTTGAAGCTGTACTCGTTGGCTTTCAGAATGGAGTTGACCTGCGGGGGGCTGAGGATGTAGCTGCGGAGCACCGAGGCTGTCTGGTAATTTCTCGAGTTGCTGTGGTTTTGCCATACATGAGAGGGCCGTTTCGAGGCAGATCCATGAGTCATGGGTCCTAACTGGGACTGGTGGTGTTGGCATGGTAACAGACTGGATGTGAGGACCTTGGCACAGGACAAACGCCTGAGCAGCTGAGACGTCACAGGCATGGCTGAAGGAGCACTATAGGCACACACACAGAGAACATGATGTTTACACTCCTATTTAAGAGGCGTTCATATTGAGCTCGAGGGAAAACTAGTGTTCTCTCTTTCTGCACCATTAAGCAAACGACGTGAAAGCAGAGAGACATGTGGTGAAGTTAAAACTGGGACAGGTTGAACACATCAGAGATTTAAATTAAACACTGGATGTCTAAATAACCACAAACACCAACCCGCAAAAACAAACTCTTGATTATTAACTTTCTAGTATTTGGGGATTTTTTTCGGTCAGGTAACCGTCGACTTATTTTCCACTGATTGTTTCTGTCAGCTTCATCAAAAGTTGGTTGTAAGGTTCACTTGTTACAGCTCAAATCAATTCTGTTTACTACAACAATTCTGTACTCAACGTCACCATGAAAAGGATAAAATTGTGAGACATACATTCATTCATAGTTTTAATTGTGGTGCTTTTGACTTGCACTTCCATATTCTGACAGGTGTTATTGTTCTTTTTTGAAAACTATCTATACTGTAACAGTGATGCTGGACAATAACAAAACCCCTCACTATGAGCGCAACAGTTCAACAGAACCAAAAACTACTCAACTACACAGAAAGACAGAAGAAGTTTAAAATGTTTTTTAAACGTTTTAGGTTGTTGAGCCACAATAACTGCCAACATAATGTGTGTACAGGCAAAATAAAGTGTAATCAAGCTAAATTATTAGTCCATTTATCTTTCATATCCATCCTTTCTGACATGCACAGCTGACACCTAATGATTTAACAGCAAGGGAGGCAGAGAGACAGTCACCTTTGGTTTCTTAGTCTGAGGAAAGAAATGTGTCAGCAGATGACACCAACAGAGTACATACTGGAATGACTGTCAGGTTTGGTTTGCAACACGACTCTCCTCCCCCCCACAGGTCAACAAGGCTGCATGTACCCACGCCCCCCTCCCCCAAAAATAACTTTGGGAAGAATCTCAGCCCTGACATTTAGATCTTGACTAGTGGTCTGATCATAGTGGCCCACTGAACTGGAATCTGGCTGCATATAATCTGACCTAATTGCGTGCATGGTTTTTGTATCGCTACTCCTCAGAGTGCATTCACGTAAGGAGGATGTGCAGCAGCACAGGTGAATATATATGCTAAAATGTTCAGAGGAAATATCCTGGAGTTAAACCAGCTTTAAGGGAGCAGACCATGCAAGCAAACACACACACACACACACACACACACACACACACACACACACACACACACACACACACACACACACACACACACACACACACACACACACACACACACACACACACACACACACACACACAGCATATGAGTCACACAGCCCACCGAGAGCCCGTCCCAGCTCGGAGATCTGCGGGGAAAGTTGCCTGGTCTGTTGACATCACTAGCCTCTCCTAGCCAAAAAGAAAACGCAAGGCTACAAAAGTGTAAGCTAACCTCGATCTGTTAGCGAGACTCATAAAGTATTGCAACAAAGAGCACACGCCTGATAACTGAGAAAGAGGACGACCACATACTGGCACTGTGATATGACATGAACAGATAAACGTACCGTTAAATGGATAAGGATAAGACGTGCGTCAGTCCAGCAGGCAGAGCAGCCAAATGCATGCTAATGGTAGCTTTTGGTATTTGGGTGACACCCACCGACTATCTCAAACAGGATACAGTCAGTAACACAGCAGCACAAGCTCAAAACAATGCAAACATAACTCCCTAATAATGGTCTGCAACGTTACATTCTGACTCACCTTGACGAGGAGATAAAAAGAAGTTATTGAAGTTCATAGCTGAAGACCGACCCCTCTGGTCTGTATCATTCAGGAGCGCCGCACCACAAACTTAACGATGATTGGCTGACTTCTGACAGTCCCCATGACGTCACATTAAACCCACACGCGCAGAAAGGGCCTGTGAGAAAATTCTCTCCAGTTTGAAATATGTTTTTAAATTCACGAGACAATAAAACAACAGCAACATCTCTTTTATCTGCACATTTTAAAGTCATACATATATTAACATATTTGTGTATCACTTTAAAAACAGGTTATTTTCCTGTTCAATCTTTTCAAAGCTGTTTGTACCTTCATTTGACAGTCAGGAGCATTTTTGTCATGTCTGATAGAGCACGAAATCTTTGGGGCATGACATACTTTACTATAGATCTGTTCGAACAAGCCTCTCGTTATCATACCATACGAGATTACGCTGAGATCTTCGTACACTATTCAACTATATACACATACAGGACTTGCAGAAACAAAGTATAGCCTTACAGAAAGACCAATAAATACAAATCTTTGGTTCTAAGCTAAACAACAGATTAATTGACAGGTCCATGTAGGGTGTATTGTACCGACTGAGACGTTAAAGTATGTCTTTTTGTTTTACAGCCAAAAACACTTCTCATTTAAAATGTATGCAATTTGTATCAATGTCTTTAAAAAAGGTATACATTTTTTTCTCTGATTTCTGAAAAATTATTTTACTATTTTGTTGTAATTAAGTTTTATTCACTTAAAGTAAAGAAAAAACCCAAGGATGTCCATATATCAAAATACTTTAATGCTTAAAAAACATTTATAAAAAAGTGAAGAAAAAAAAGATTCACACATTCTGTAAACAGTAAACATGTTTGAGAGGAATGCCACTAAACAACACAGACACAACTTCTTAACAGGTCATTTCATATCAGAAACCTTTCATCCACCATAGTTTTTCTGGCAAGGTTCTTCCTTCCGAGAGTGTTACGGAGCAGGCGAAGTATCTGTAATGAATGACACATTTTTTAATTCATGTACTTTTAGCATCCTAAAGGCTACATTCCAAATGTGCGCCGAATACGTACCATTTGCTGTAAATATGTAAGAACAGCTGCAAGTACAAAACTCTGAGATCCCAGATCGACGACACAGAAAAACAACGTGTCAAAGATCAGCAGCGTTGCCTCATTTCCATAATACAGCACATCACTGAAGGAGTGGGCCTCGTCTGCAATAAGAGACACAAACAGACATCATGCTCAAATATCTATACACCTACAAACAAACATAAATATAGGCTACAGCCCGTCTCTGCTGTGTGGTCATTACCTGTGTAAAAGATGCTTTTTTCACTGGGTTCGAGAAACTCCATCCCTATGACCCTCTCAAACATGAGCTTGTCCTTTACTATGAAGTCCATATCTGGGTGGGCCTGTGGTAAATAATGCAACATGGGAGAAAGAACAGGCCAATGAATTTCTCGTCCATGAAATCAACTTTCTCACACACACACACACACACACACACACACACACACACACACACACACACACACACACACACACACACACACACACACACACACACACACACACACACACACACACACACACACACACACACACACACACACACACACACACACACACACACACACACACACACACACACACACACACAATTCTTGCAGGATTTTTTTTTTCTTATGTGCATCTTCACTCACATGGTCTATAATGGATCCCAGGAAGTAGTTCATGGTGTTGTAGGCCCTCGCTTGTATGTCAGACTCATTAGAACAGCCTGCATCCATCAACCGTGATGGACCGTTCCTATGAAGTCCAGGAAATATGTTACCCTTAAAAAAGAAAATGAGGCGTTATACCCTCTCTCGGTTTGACATTATGTAGCTAAATGACAAACACAACAGAGTGTAAACACACCTTGCTGAAAGGCTCCCGTATCCTGTCGTACTGAATCCGCAAACGGTTTGTGATAGACACCTGAAAGGTCTGCAGCTCTGAGTTGGGAAGTAGACCTCTTTGACCACACAGAGAATCCTTGAGACGGACAGAAGAAAGAAGACGGATGTCATGTGTAAACAATCCTTTCATTAAAATGCTACAAATACTAAAATGGTTTGTAGTCTGTAGGTGTTTTACTTGTTCTCTCCTCAGATTGCTGCTCATCTCCTCCATGTTTGTATCTGCATGTCCATGTACTGAACGCCCATGGATGTAGTAGCCAAAACAACGGTGAGACAACAGCAGCACAGATATCTACATAGAAACGAAGGGGAAAAAAAGTGTGTTAAGAACAGGCCAATCAAATGATTAATTATCAAAAATATATTACACACTTAAAAAAATACTTACATTACTGATTGAGCAGAGATCTACAAACTGACGTACTTTGTCCTCCACAAAGTGCTCGTAAAACACGGTGAAGAAAATCACCTGGAGTGATAAATGTTGATCTTTTAACTAAGATTGCTGGGCTTGATTATATGTCACTCACATTTTATAACGAAGACAGCCGGACATGTGAGGTCATAGGGATGTAAAAGAAGGAGATAAGAGAGAGGGGGAGAGTTTTACCTGCAGGAGTCCAATGCAGAGCCACAAAGTTGCTGCCACGCCGTAGCGGAGAATCAGGCTGTAGGAGGGGGTATACGCCTCTGGAGTGCGCTCTAAGGTCGGCCAGGGGTCTCTCAGGCCGAGGTTAGAGAAACCCAGCACCTGAACAAAACGGAGTGACATGTCAGCTATGAGGACAAGGTCAGAAGGCTGAAAAAAGTGGGAAAAAGAAACAAAACTGAGTGTAGAGTATGATGTATAATATGTACCTCAAGAAAGAAGAGCACAGCTACTATCTGAAAAGTTGGGCTGATCTTGCGAATGGTCTGGATCTCGTTCCATTCATTGGCCACAAAATAGGTCCTCCAGATGCTGACCGGAGAAGGGTCTCGTTTGGACTCCCCATTCGCTGAAGAGTAGTGAAATTTGAACCACTTGAAAATGAGTTCGAATGAACACCGGAATATAGGAGCTAAGAGACAATACTGTATTTCTGCACCTTGCACAGTCCTGCCAGCTTTGCTTCTTGGCCTCTCCCAGTCCACAAGGAAAACATCGACCGAGACCTGAAGGATCAGCTTGTGGAGAAGCTGGAGAGCCTTGATTGAAACACACAATAAACAATTGTTTCTCTATGGCAGCAAACCCTGAAGCTTTCAATACAGCTGCTCTTTCATTGTTTAACCTTGAGAGCGAAGGCACAGCCAATGTAGGTCACAAACTGCTCCTCCTGATCAGGCAGTGGTAACAACACTGACACAGACTGTTGGGCCTAAACAGACACAAACACAAATAACTTGAGTGAAGCAGCTAACAACAATCAAATCAATTAAAATCAAACAGTGAAGGTTAAGAGAAAAGGTTCAAAGTACTTGCCTTAAATGTCTAAAGAATGCAAAGAAGAAAGGGTACAAAACCATGCAAAGACAAAAGAAACACTTTGTGAGTTTGGAAAAAAACCATTTTGTTTAAAAAAAAAGAAAGAAGAAGCAAGGCAAAGGAAAAAGAGCCTCAGAGAGAAAAGACCACACACGAGTGAAAAGAATCAAAGTTATTACAGAAAGTCCATAATGACTTAAACAAACCTTGTAAAAGATAACCCAGTACAGTCCAGTTCCTACAGTGACGGTGAAGAAAACATTGGCCAGATCTCCGGCATAGAACAATAAAAACGTCATCATCGTCTTTGAGAGAAGGAGGGAAAGACGAACATTACTCTCAGGTGTTCAACATGTTGATGGAAGTTCCTTCAATAATGACTGAGGGTGAAAGAGGATGTACCTCCACATCAATGATGGGGGACGCGATCCTTCTCTTCCAGCTGACCGTCTTCAGGAGGGAATAGAGCACAGCCACACCACCCATCACACCCAGAGCTGTCTGTGCACACACAAAAGCATCAGAGTCACAGGTGATACTGTGCCATAGTGTGCTGTAACAAACACTGAGAGCATCAGTCAGGCGCAAGAACGTCTCATTAAATCTGTTGTTTTAAACCCTTTCAAATCAAAGTTCCATTCATGCTTCTACTCACGTTTGTCTTCATGCGGGCCTCATTCTGATCCATCTCATACTCCACAGCAAATGTTGTCTGAAGACCAAATAATCAGTTCAACACATAAACCAGATAAAAAAACTCGATTTTAAAAGAAAGCAACTCGCTGGCTCTATTATTCACTTAATCAGAGCAAACAAAGACAGCATGTCATAGCTGCCTGAGTATGGGTCTGGCTTGTGTGGGCTGTACTCACAGACACAGTTTGAGTGTCGATGTCTGTGAGGGGAACGTCTCTGTAGGTCACGATTATTAGAGGAGGATAAACCTGCCCCTCAAGTGTTCGTGGGACCAGCTGGAACCTTACCCCACACACACACACACACACACACACACACACACACACACACACACACACACACACACACACACACACACACACACACACACACACACACACACACACACACACACACACACACACACACACACACACACACACACACACACACACACACACACACACACACACACACACACACACACACACACACACACACACACACACACACACACACACACACACACACACACACACACACACACACACACACACACACACACACACACACACACACACACACACACACACACACACACACACACACACACACACACACACACACACACACACACACACACACACACACACACAAATAAATATCAGCACCACTTCACAAAGCAGTTTTGCATCCATCATCCTTTTCCATGGTAGAGTGTGCAAGTTAGAAACGCACCTTATTTTAACACTGCTGGATACGCGGATGACTTTAGGCTGGGCACTTAAGCTCTTCTCTCTCCCGCTCAGTCCATCGACAAGAAATATTCGTCGGGACAGGTACCAGTTCTTCATACTGTCTGTAAGAAGATCAACGATTTGGAAACAATGCACACATGTATAGAAAACACACATTTAAATATGAAATAGCACCTTGGTTGATGAAGCGTCCATTGTATTGCTGGTTACGGACGAGTGTAGGCAAGGGCAGAAGTTTTTTATTCTCTCCTCCACCGAGCTCCATAAACACATCGTAGAACAACGGCTCTGGATACATATCCAGCAGCTCTTTTACTGACAGATCACACTGCACGCACACACACACACACACACACACACACACACACACACACAGACAGACACATTTTATAACACAAATAGAGTTTGCAAACACATTTTTTCTGCTAGTCTGAGACTAAATCGCCACTCACGCTTTTTTGGTAGGCGGTTCCAAAGCTGAAGGCTGCCATCTGTCTGTTTTTTGTGTCTGGACAAAGCTAAAGAGGATCAGAAGAAGAGGATATGGTAGAATATTTAATGAATATCATGAAAATGAGTTTAATGTTGTGAGGATGCAAGAATTGTGGGAAGTAATTGTCCGTACTATTAACCTATCTGGGTAAATTAAGCACATATACCCATTTTATAAAAAGTTACGATGCCCTGTTACTCAACCTCACCATCAGTTGTTTGTCATCTCACCTGGATATTTTGTCCCCCGACCTGTTCCCATCTAAGAAACTCTCCTCTGACATTATAGACCGCAGCAATCAGCTTAATGTCAGTGTTCTGAGAGAAACAAAAACAGAACATTTCATATAGTTTTGGTACCAAATTTGGTTTACTGCTTCATTTGCAGTTAACAAAAAAGAAAAGAAAACTGTATTGTTTTTCATAGTTTGATTTGATGGAGTGATTCAATCTGATCACATACTTTGTTTCTGCCTCTGAAACTGAACCCAACGGGAACCGGATCAGTTTGAAGCACTCTTCCAGCCAGTCCTGGTTCTTCACCGTAGTAGAGCCACGGCAGATTAACTCTCCTGCAGGAAAGGTCAACAAAGTGCTTAGTAGGAAAGTATATTTGCAAAGATATCACAGTAGATATGTACATGATGCCTTGATGGAGTTGTTTACCAATATGAAATGTCTTGAGTTGAGCTCAGAGCAGCCCTGGATCTGAAGATAGTGTTAAAGAGGCCGCAGGCATCAGTGGACACGCCACTAAAGGAATGCATGTTCATCACACACATGTTCCCAAGAGCCTGACATGCGGTTAGGTTTGAGAAAACCTGCAATGTGTTTATGCACAGCAGCTGATTAGATGCATTTTAACAACAATAAAAATACAATTGCTTTGGTTTGAGATAAAAGAAAACTGAAATTACAAGGCATGCTGCTGATGCGGAGTAAAGGTTTTGGACAAACCAGGCAGACTGCACGCTGAACTTCTGCAAAGGGAATAGATCACAAAAACAGGAATGAAAACACTTGCTAATGATCCTACGAATTTAGATTAGCAAGTAAGGAAGGAGGAGGAGACTCACCAACTGAGCAAAGTTGACACTGGGATTCACATTGGTGGAGAGGCTTCCTGGAGGGAAACATAACCCTCCCACCTATAAAATCAAAGATTCTTCTATTAGTCTGTTTCTTACTTACTCATACATTGTGTGTGTGTGTGTGTGTGTGTGTGTGTGTGTGTGTGTGTGTGTGTGTGTGTGTGTGTGTGATGTGTTGAGAGAAGGGAATGAAAGGAGAGGGAGGGCAGAACTCACCAGGACATGAGGAGGTTTACACAAACAGGAGGTGTTAGTGAACGAGGCCTGGCATCGCTCACACCTGAAAAACAAATTTTTGGAGACTGTTCCAGTCCTTACATGTTTTCCAAAGTATAACCTGTTATCAAGTCGTCCTTTTTCACCCTCCTAGGGCAATCCTTTAACACCCTGAAGTAGCAGTGATGCCAAGAGAGATAATGCAGGTACAAGCCAAATTTGCAAAGCAAACAGGAAACTATGTGACTGAAATTATCTGATCGGTCCTTGCAGTGATGAAGGTCATGTGCTAGTGTGTATAAGAGGCACAGAGGGATGAAGGGCAGGGAGGATACTGAGGATATGAGAGGTGTTAAAAAACCATGAGTCAGCACGTTAATGGTGTAATATACTAGGGGGGGGGGAAAGGCAAAAAAAAAAATACATGTTTCAAATTATGTTATCCAGCCCTCATATTTTCTTAAGAACTTCTGAACCATATCCAACAATTTCTCTTAATGTTTAGATTTGTGAATGTGTCACACCACTTATCATTTTTTTTAATCTACCATCGATAGTTTTTGTGGCGTCTGTTATGCTGCTGGTAACATAACCTGTCACAAGAGGACTCAAGTGATTAAGTTGGGATTTTATTTTTAAGATTGGGGGGGCGGGGGCAGGAATGACCAGATCCAATAATTGACACAATGATAGCTCGTAAGCACCTCTTCCTGCTGATTAAATACATCCCTCGATGTGCATGTTTGTACAGTCCTCCTCAGCTATACCTTTTTTAAAGTTTGAGGCAGATGTGTCTCCCATATGCAGACCAGGAGTGACAGAAAGGACAAAGCACAAGCACATTGTCTTACACTTGTTGTTAACTCCAGGGACAAGGTTTTAGTCTCATATATCTGCGCATGGGTGTAAAAAAGATTACATTCTCACAGGGAAACAAGACAAAGCTTGATATAAGTTCTCTGCACACTGCAGGTTAAAGTGACCTTCACATTAAGAACAGATGACACGCAGATTAGACTTTAGGATTGTTGTTTCACGAAATGGCTTGTCATTATCGTAATATAGTTTGTTGTACATTTACATAAGAAACCAATATGGAATGACATAGTCTGTAGATGTTTTTGTGTTATCGTACTTCTTCAATAGAACATTTTACTGGATAGGACTTTAAGTCTGTATACTCTGATTCTTTTAATTTGTTATATCCTGCTGATTTTAATTCATTGAAGGAGTCCAGCATATACTCGAGTGAGAAAGCCTAAACAGCATCCTTGTCAATGTGTCCACATTATATTATTTATAAAAGTTTGAACCTCAGACGTGGATCTGTATGTAACAGCTGGATGAATTGACGTTAGCTCTGTAAGTTACTGATACATACCTATCGCCACTGTGGTTTGGGACAGACAGAGCAGGGGAGTTTCCGTTACACATTTCACATCTTGCCTCATCCAAAAGGTTTCCACTGACATCTCTCTCCACTGGAAAGAAAAGAGAAACATTAGAGAGATAATGATATGTAGGGTTAAGGAAGGCCGACATTGCCAACATTACTGACAGGCGTTCTTACAGTAAATTAATAGAGTTAATTGGGTTTTGGTCACTCACCCAGGACATTATCCTTTGGGCACTGGCACTTTCCATCATCACTGAGACTACCTGGACAGCGAATACACCCAAACCCATCAGTAGTCACTGCCTGTTGGTAAAGATTTCACAAACGCATTGCTACAAATTGTATTTGTTGTTCTCTTACTGTAAGACTGTGGCATGATTTATATTCAGTAAGATGTGAGATGAAAGTTAAATAAAAGGCATTCTGAGTAAATACCACATACTGGTTTGTCTGTTGGACATTGCTGACAAATTATGGACGCCTTATCAGTGGTGAGGGTTTGGTAGCCAGTTTTACAAATGCATCTCAGACCTGTAAAAGAAGAAACACCAGTGTAAAGTTTAGTGAGCGAGTGCTGTACAGAGTTGAGATACAAGGATACAATGCACACTCCTTAAATATTATGGATAATATTTAATATAATATATTATTATATTATTGACGGTCTCGTACTTTATTGTGACTGAAGATGTTTCTTTGCTTTGTTGTTTAAGCATAATCAAACAAAGGGTTTTTTTATATTTAATGTTAAGTGAGAAGACCCAAGAGATTTTGAAACAGTGCAAGAAATCACTCATGATAGCAGCAGCTGCCTCGTTTGCGCATATAAAAACATACAGCAACCATATTTTTAAAGTTAAGTAACATGAACAACATGAACCCCGACGCAGAAAACGTTTTATTTTCTGAAAAGATCACAGTTTGCAGTCTCATTTAAATATTTGTGACTAATCCCATAATGTTGTTGATGAAGGACGTGACTCTCAAGATGTAATACGAGTAACTCTGCAACAACTTTACAATACAAAGTGTTCTGGCTGAAAATGTTTGATAAAAAAAAGGGGAAATGTGATGTACATAATGACATTAATTTAGGGCCAAATTGTCTAAACCTTTTGTTGTTTAATGTATTACCTTACCATCATACCTGTTAAACCATAAAGCACACTCGGTGTTGTATTTAAGGTGGACTTGCCCTTTACTTGCTTTGTAAACAGGCTGTTAGCTAGCTAGCTTCATGACTAACTTCAAAAGGATTTTAGTCATATGGACCTACATCATTTGAGCTTCTATTCGTAATGTGTGTCTGACAACCCCATGGTTCAATTATTGTTCTACTCATATGACTATTGATGCTCATTGTCTGCATATTAGCGTCCTTAAATCAAGCTGTGTGTAGGTAGCAGACCTGATGTGGTCCGTCGTTGGTTTGGACCGCAACTCACACACGAAAAACTCGAGATATCAAAAAATTCTCCCACATCACAATCTGAAGGAGCCTGAAAGGGTATAATAAACTGCTGACAGGAAATAGCATCTATGAAAACGATCAGAAATAAAGGCAAAAACACTTTTAGTCTATGAACAGCAAACGGTAGCGTCCCCGTCGCCATGGTAAACAACGGTCTTCTTTACCCACAATCCTCTTCACCTTGCGTGATGACGCCATAGACTGTAAAACTAATGACGCTCGGTCTCATTTAACTGTGCGTCAAGTCGATGGTCAGGTCACACAGAGTTTTTGAAATGTCTGTTGCATACATACAGTATATGTCATTTAATATGATGGGTTTTTTTTCACATTCTCATTTTGTTTAAATTAAAAGACAGCTTCAAGATATAGACAAGCTGGTGCTACTGAAGATCTGTTTAAGTATCAAATATCCTCTGCAATATCAATGAAATATTGAAAAATGAAACAAGATCTCAATAAGAGCGTCTAATTTGTAGTTTTAAAATCCGATGAAAGTTCTCAAGGCAACACCCTCTTTAAAAAAAAAAAAATAAAATACTGTAGTGTCCTTTAATTTCATTTAATAGATTTTGTCAGATATATTAAGTTAAATGTACATGACTACAGCATCATTTATTACAGTGTATAGTTTCAAACTCAGGTAAGTTTTTAACTGTTTAATCTGGTCGTCTTTGGTTGAAGAATCAAGTCTTCTAGGGTAGCGGTTCCCAAAGTGGGGGTCGGGAGACAGTATGAGGCGAGTCGTGAGGTGTCCTCCAATAACTTTGAAGGAAATGATTCAAAATGATTTAAAATAGCATATTTTACCCATTACTTTGAAATAATAAATTTGAATAAAATCACAGTGAGATTTGTGCTGTAATACAATTAATGTAAACATCCTCTAAATATAAGTTTTCACATGACTGCAAATAGGTGTAGCTCTTTATAGAAATGCACAAAGAGACACTGAAATGATGTAAGTAGGCCATCCTATCTTTTGTTTTGGTCTAATGCCAGTGTTTGGACATGCCTACTAGTTGTGCACAATGTTAAAGGTTTTAACCACTTCCAGGGATGTATGAGTCCCCAGTCTCGGGCGTCCTTATTTCGAGTGTCGCGGGCTGAAAAGTTCTGGTACCCCTGTTCTGAGGTGACAGCAGCCCTCACTCCCGTCCATTAGAGGGCGCTAATGCCCCGCTACCTGCTGAAGTAAAGAAAGAGAGCCACGAGCGTGACGAGAGTCAGTTAGGACTCTGAGAGTCCTGAGGCGGATCGCAGAGTCGGCTGAGACCTGAGAACATAGTTCCTTTAATACATCTACCAGTGGTAAACGTGAGAAAGGTTCACAGCGACGATCTTATCAGATATATATCCTGTGCGGTGGTGGATGTGAGTATTTGATTTTAGCGCGTTTCAAGTAGAAAGAAAACTTTTTTTCCCGCCATTGCAGTTTCCTTTTGTGACTGGTTTATGACGCATGCGATTTAAGCGCTCTTATTATGTTAATATCAGACTTTGGCTTTACGTTTTTGTCGTCTTTCTTGTCTGTTTCACCTTTCTTCTCTTTATTCTTTCAGAAACCTCCTGTCCTGCTTTACAAATGGCCATCATCTTACTATTGCAAGGCCTTGACGTGAAGGCGGGCACTGAAGATATACGTTCATTCTTCAAATGCCTCCACATACCAGATGGAGGAGTTTACGTGCTCGGAGGAAGTCAGAAAGAAGCTTTTATTGCATTTAACACAGAAAGGGATGCTCAGCTTGCCATGCGGTTAACAGGACAGGTTCTGAAAGGGTCTATGGTGAGTCTGCATATAAGCAGCATGGCAGAGATGGAGAGCAAACTTAAGTCATTGTTAAAGAAAAATAAACCCTCCCCCTCAAAGCTCAGAGTCAAAAGACCGAAGCATTCCAAGGGTGCAACTCTACAGTTGAATGGAAGAATTCCTTGCCCCAAAAGTGCAGAACTACCACCTACAAGACTGCTTGATCCCAGGAAACAGTCACTTACTACAAATAAGCAAGCTTTAAGTGAACCTTCCTTTGATTCAGGTACTGCCTTTTTCCTTGGAGTTTGTACTGTTCTTCAAGGTCTGCAGTCATTCCAGCAGGAAGAAAATGAGACAGAACAACATTTGGATTTCACCAAGACTGACCATACAGTTGTGTCTGACGAGGTAAAGACTCAAGAGCAAAGTCTGGTTTCAAGCCCAGGCTATGTCAGGCTCTTTGGTCTACCATCCTCAACCACAAAAGATGACATCAGTCAGTTTTTCAGAGAGTTGACTGTACAGGAAGTCATAGTCAATGTGAATTTGGGAATTAGCCCTTGCTGCCTTGTGAAGTTCGCCAACGTGCAGGATGCAAGTGATGCCCTTCTCTTCAATCAACACCAGCATGGCCATCTCACTGTGGAGGTTCGTGGCGCAACAGAGAAGATGTGGGCCAGTGCTCTGCAAGAATGTGAAAATGCATTGGATGGAGCAAGATTGAAACCGAAGCGAAGCCCTTTTAAGGAAACTCCAAACCACAAATGTAAACCCCCTTGTGCTCTGCAGATGAAGAGGGGAGCCGTCAGCCTGCTGTCATCTAAATCAACAAAAAAGCCAAAATGTGATGATGACTTATCTGCGATTTGGCCAACAAAAGAGTACATTGTCAAGGTCAGTAATCTACCCCGGACGATGACAAAGACTGAAATCAAAGAATTATTTGGATGCACAACCATTCCACACAAAAATGTGCTGCATTTTCTTGACCAGGAAGGCAACAGAACGGACATGGCTTTTATCATTTTTAAACGCACTGCAGATTATGACTATGCAATAAACCTTGATGGTTGCCATGTGGGCTCTGCTGCCATTGAGGTGACACCAATCACACGGTTGATGATGAAGAAAATGATGGCTAAAACCCATCCCAGGAATCAGAATCACTCTCTGAAGATGGGCACAAACAAACCAACGAACCGAACAGGCTACTCTGCTCCAGTTCATTCTACTCGACTGTATTAATCTACAGAGATACGTTTCCTGCTTGTAACTCCTTTTATCGTGATAAATGTAAACGTTCTACACATTCCCTCTCACAACATCTTACACTTTAAAATAGATGCCTTAGAACCATTTATTAGCCGATTAATGAACACAAGAGAACGTCTACATGAAGAGGCTGTTTCTGTCTTAAGAGACTGACCAGGACGAGACCACTGGAGGGACTGTCCTGTAGAGACAACAGACATGAACCAACAACAACTACACAGCAAGGAGGAACGACACAAACATTTTAAAACAAGTTTTTAAAATAGTTTTAATGTTATGATACCCTTGCAGTAAGCTAATGCTCATGATCAGTTAAAGATGCAGAACACACGCAAAAGCATTTACATAAAACTTGCCAAAATAAGAAGCTCTTAAGGTCAAAAACATTAAAAAAAACAAAAAAAAACTACTTAGCAATAGAACTATAGTCAAGTAAAGGTACACAGATGTTCATCTCATGGACAGTGTTGTCTGATGCACACTTTGGACAGATGGATACTTAGGTGAAAGTGTTGCATCTTAAAGTCATTTGTAAAACCTGGATGGACCATCAGAGAACCGGTTTGGACCTACAGACACAGAAAATACATAATCAACAAAAAGCCAGCATTAAGAAAGATGTTCAGTGACGTCTTTGTTCTCTTCAATGTGAGACACAAAACATTTTCTTTGGCATCTGCCTGTCAACATTTTCAACACCGTTACATCCTATGCCCGAGTCAGAGATGAATCTATTGGAAAGCTGACGAGGAGATTTGTGTTTACCAACCTGAGAGACTACTGGAGTATCTGTCACTGCTCGGCAGTCTTGAGGGTGTCGAAGAAAAACTTGTGGAGCTCATTGAAAAGCTGTTCAGACTGGAGCCCTAAACAGGAATGGGAGAAGACAGAATTAGAGAAGAGCACATGTGTACATGTGGTAAATGCACTTCGAAATGAAAAATGGGACAGCTGGAACATGCTTAAGAGTAAAAATGAGCACCATACCGATGATACACTTCTCAATCTGTACTCCATCAGCACATCTGTAAGTTTCTGCGTCACCTTCAGCACCAGCTGTGCATCATTTTCATTCTCTATCCGGAAAGAATCCTGCAGAAAGATTTGTAGTTGGTACATTGTGAAAATATGCATTATTTTAAAAACAAGTCATAATTTTTGTTAAGTTAAGAGAGACCACATGAGAAATTAGAAATGCATACCAGGTAGGTGAGTAGTTTATTAGAGAGGTTGCTACTTTCTGGAGCTGCTCCCAGCAGACCAGCCCTCTCCACTGGTTTGTCTACTGGTCTGTCCAGTAAGCCACCCCCCCCTTGGCTGCCCCGGTACTCATCAGGATACGGTCTCCCTGGGCTCTCCAATAGTCCACCCCTTCTGTAACTGTCTCCACCTGGTCCAAAACCATCCCCAGCTGGGTGTAGACCCATGCCATCTGAGAAAGGTCCTCGGTCCATACCAGAATCAAGGAAATCTTTCCCGGTCGAGTACCCTCCAAAGCCAGGCTCCCCATAGTCTCCACCTTGATATTCTGGGAGAAAACCTCCCTGAGGAGGAAACCGCTGGTCAGAGAACCTGGGACCTGAGAACGAAACATGTTCAATGCATTAAAATGCAAATAAAAAGATTCAATACAAAAAATATGTGCATTATTGTACATGTTTTTCTTGAGAATTAAAAATGACTCACCAAAGGGCGAAGGTCCCTGAAGTCCCATTCCTGGTCCTAGAGGAGGCACAGCTTTAGGAGTCGCAGAACCTGAGTGAGGAAGTGAGAGGAATGGACATGAAAGACACTCCCAACTCAAGTCACCAACCAGCAAGAAATAATTAATCCTTGCAGAACAACTTACGGAGTCCTTTGAAAGCAATGACTTCACATGGCTCCTTCAGGATTACCTAAGAGACACGGACAAAAAAAAGAAGAAAGCATTTTCATGTCAATGTTTCAACTTGTATCTATACTGTATATGTTATGTTTCTGTTTTATGTGTTTTATACAATAAAAAAAGGCAGTGATGATAGTTAGCTATTTTTATATATACTGTCAACAGCCAATACTTGTGTAAAAAATAAAATAAAAATCATGTAAGCGGATACAAGAGTTGGATTTAGTGCTAAACTGAAAAAAGCCACCCTAGGTGTTCTCCCCACACAACAGGATTTCTGATTGTAAATGTTGAGTATGTTTAACTTTGATATATAAAAGATTTAAAGTAGGTGCAGCCCTGATCACTTCTGATCAGGTCAGGGAGGTTTTAATCACTCGCACCACAGCAAAAGATGGCAAGATATCGGGCCTTTGGTCTGAAGGAGACAATTACGCTCAAAATCTTGACACAGACACACACACAAACCTTGAGTTGCCCCCGGCCTTCTGCACTCTCGACCTCTGCTGCAGCTTCTTTGATCGTCTTCCTCACAGTAGGATCTTTGACAGCCTCTTCTTCTTCACAGGTGAGCTTTTGAGGGTGGACTTTTTTCTGTGCACAAGGAAAGATATGATAATGATGACATATCTAAAAATTACCTTTTAACTCTTCTGGGTTTTACTTAGATAAAAAGAAAAATACCAAGTATCTGAAGCTGTGTTTCCAGCCTTTCACGTGGGCAACCATATCATGCTGCAAACGGGAGACAGCACAGAGTTTGCACTGGTAGTGAGGTGGGACAGATTTACTTGGGCTTCGGTACTCCCAGACATATTGAAGACCTGTAGACACAATGATAATTGGTTTCACATTTTAATAAAGGAAGAAGAGAAGTTAACAGGTTTGTTAGTAAAAACATCCCTTCTGCTCACCGACGATGCACTCTGGGACCCCCTTCAACAGTTTGCTGAGACTGGGCATAGTCTGAATAGATGAGCCTTTGGTGAAGACTGAGAAGACATAACACTGGTCAGCAGAGAGCAGACGTTTGAAAATGGGCCACAGTTGACAAACTTTTGCAACAAACTGGTTCAGTGACGCTCAGTCAATTCTGACAAGTGAAAACAAATAATCTTAATGATCATAGTGAAGAAAACTGAGTTTAAGGAGGCGAGTACCTTTAGTGTCTGAAAGCTGTTTTATTTAATTGTCTAAACAACCATTAGATTCCCAAACTCCTCGTGTGCTTTTGAAGCTACGGCAACAATTCTGCCAACCCCCATTTAGACCTGAATTGGGCTGAGGGATACCGTCGTCCATGATGCATTGCTCCCAATTATGTGCAACTACAGAAGTTCCACTTCTGTTTCACAGCAGTGCACGTGAACAGTATCTTAAAAACAGTAAAGCACTAAGAAAACGTGTAAAAAAACCCAATTGCTGTATCCAGCAGTATTAGAAAAAAAAAGGGTTCATACAACCATCACAGCACAAAAGTGCATCAATATCTGAACAGCAACCGTCACAAACCCACGGTTGCATGTCATACATTTTCAATACTGTGTTGATGTCTCGAGGATCTTATGGAGCCAACGATGCTCAACTTCAATGAACATCTAAGGAGAATGGGTTGACAAACTGTTCAGGATAAATCTTTGTTTTTTAAATCATGGCGTACATATTGTGAAGGGCCTTTTCTAAATAGCAATAAGGGTGCAACAAAGTGGATACCACGTCACTGCAACTGCCTCATCTCTGTGAGTGAGAGTCCTAAAGAGTGGTGAATATGCCACCACCCCCATGACATGAAGCAGAGAAAGCTTCTCAAGCTTCACCTCTCAGCAGTGGCACTGTGCGAAAATCACTTACCTATCTCAGCAGAATGCTGCGGCTGCTTTCTCTGTCAATGGAGGGAATAAACCCACATGAAGGAGAGAGACACAGGGAGGCATTAGTGACAGGATGACACTTAGCAGAGGACTGAACTCCTCGTTCATGTCCGCCACCCTATGTATGCCATAGAGCGCATCATTTCCTTGATCTCCGTGACCCCTGCATCAAGCAGCGGCAGTCACAGAGACAAACGTCTACATTGTGTCTTTATCATGTTGATCTACATTCTCATCATCTGAGAATATAACAGTGAAGCTGTTTAATATAGATGTACGTATTTCACATCAGAATAAAGGCTGAAACACGAAGCTCAATATGCAGAGATGTCGACAGTGGAAACATTAAGACACTGGGGTCAAGACCTCAGTTTAGTTTTTTTTTTATTACAAAATGATAAGGTTGGGGGGGGGCGTGAGACTGAGTTTGACATAGAAAACAAGCATACATAATAAAAGGCAAAAACAAGTTAACGCCCCCCCCCCCCCAAAAAAAACAAAAAACTTCTCAAGCAGAGAAAAGAGGAGAGTTAGGGAAGTTCTGATGAAAAAAAATATGATCGAATCATATCAACTTATAATAACAATACTAATGAGGAAGTTGTTCTTTCTGTAGGATGTGAGGTGAATCCACAAGGTCCCAAACATTCCCTTTATGGAGGAGTGTTGTAGATAGGTCAGGATGCACAAGACAGGAACAGAAAACCAAGCACAAGATAAATTCAGACGGGTATATCGAGTGATCAATTGATCAGAATTTTTTTTTTTCCTGAATAGGTTCATGACTATGTGACAGCACTCAGAAGTAAAAACTGAGTAGCCTACTAAAGAGCGACACACCGGACTGTTTGAGGAAAATCCTCTTGATCACAGTAGTGATTATAGGCCACAGCTTTGAAAGCCAGACTTGTGATTTTCGTCTGCAAAAAAATAATAGATTGCAAACACAACAAAGTCTGAACACACAAAAGTGGCTCCAAGTCGGCCTGCAAGAAAGGGCTCGTGCCGCCTGGCACCACATCAGCCAGCGCACGAGACAATTTAAAGGTACGACGTCAAAAAGCAGATGAACGTTCTTTTAAAATGTGAGTTTTTGAAGGGTTTGTACTTGCTTGAGTGAGTGTAAATGTAATATCACTGCGACACATACCCGGTTATTTCTCCTGTGGTTTGGCTGCGGCCCATTTTTCAGCATTGGCGAAGCTGGAGCCTCCATTTCCTCTGTTTTTAAACTATTGGACAAAGAAGTAAAAATTTATTCAAATCATTAATGTGACAAAAAACACTCCCTAAATGAAAAAAAGAACTACGCTAAATCTAGACCCAATAGTTACTGTTTAGTTGTTTCGTATTGTGCTAGGCCAAGCAAAGGCACAAGTCACGTTTCAACCAGTATTTGACAATAATGGAGCAGATTCTTAAGCAGGTTCAAATACCAAACGTATATTTTTCATAAATATTTATACATAAAATAATACTGACTACCGAAGTCAAGGTAACTGGATGCAGACTGGGAACTCCTCCGAACGTCAGCACGACTGCAGACTAGCTGAAAGGCTAAAACTGAAACACAGACAGGAGCCCTATGAGGAGCGTGGTTAGCTGAACATCTGCCAGTTAAAAAATAAAATAAAATATTGTTAAAATGTTAGTTCCCTTCCCTGCACTATCCCCAAATCAACTCCCAGAAGAAAAAAATGTCGCATTTCACCGTGAATAGTTTGGCGTTAGACTAAATTAATGAATATGGGTAGGCTCCTGTGCGGACACCTATGTTGTGCGTTTGTTTTAAACACCAGCATGTGGCGGACGGGAATCGATCAAACAGTGTGTTTATTAAGAGAAGGAGGGATTCAAATTAGACAAATATGTACTCCATGACATTAATTAATCAAGCAAATGTGCCCCCCCCCCCCAAAAAAAAAAACAAAAAACAATAACGTTGAAATAGCCTCTAAAACATATCACTACGACACCACAACCAGATGTTTGTTTTAGTGTGAGCACCGTTGCGGGGGGTGTCGAAACATAAAACACGGCTTTGTGAAGAAGTAGAAAAAGCTGAAGGACCCAATCAGACCCAGAGCACACAAACACGAGATGTCTGCATGCAGGGTTTTTCCTTATTACACGCGTTAACTGTGAACAGAGGGCTGCAGACACCAGGTGGGTGTTTGAGACTTTGTGAAACCTCTTACGGTACACAGAGCTTGTTTTCTTCTGTAAAGAAAATAAACAACCGTGATTCATGATGGTAACTCATTAGGCTAAATTATTAGCGGACACACTGACAGGTGTAGTTCCCCCGTTATGTCGGTATTAACTTACATATTTTCCTAACCTTCTTATTCTCGGCACGAAGAGTCATTTGTACGCTGTTAACAGTAAAACCGACGTCTCTCTGCTCCAGTCACCCAGTCAGAACCATAAACATTGTCTGTGGCTCTTTTCATTAGATTCTGCATCTCTGGCAATATAGTCACACCAGTGTAAGCTGCAGTCATGAAGTCTAAGAAGAAGAAGAGACAGGATGACTTCCAGAAGGTGAAGTTAAAGGTGGGAAAAACGAAGCCCAAAGCTGTTAATGCAACCAACACAAGTTTCCGAACCAAGGGAATTCATCTATCTGAACAACTGAAAAGAGACACGACTGGTCCCACCACTCACAGACAGCTTGGTATCAATGTAAGCTTACCATCTTACATGATGTTCACAAACTATCCGGCATGCTATCATTACAAATCTACTTGAGATTTACTTGTATTTGTCTGCTCTCTCTCCTACAATAGGACCTCCTGTCTCAGCTCCACCATTACAATGCCAATATAAAACACAGTGCCTTGTTGGGTTTAAAAGAGCTGCTGTCTGTCAATCCCTCTCTGTTGGAGCAGCATCTCTCTCGCTTGCTTTCTGAAGTTGCAGCTGTTTTCACAGACAAGGATGGCAACGTTCGTGTTGCAGCTACCCGTGTGCTCAGGTAAGACAAGTCTCAGTGGTGCAGATGTACTATAATACAGTAAATAATCACTCTTTTAATTTCTCTTTCTCTAAACATGGGCTAAGCTTTGAACTTGTGCAAACTGTGGTTCCAGGTTCATTGCACAGTCTGTTCCTGCAGAACGAGTGGGTCCATTTTTCCCCCTCCTCAGTGCCCACCTGTCTTGTGCCATGACCCACATAGAACCAAGTATCCAGGAGGATGCCATGAAGGTTCTTGATGTGTTACTGGAACACTACCCTGCTCTCCTAGCAGCAAGGCCTGCTGTTCTCCTCACTAATTTCCTGGAGCTGATATCACACAAACAAAGCTGCAGTGGTACCAAAAAGACGCAGGACGCAAAGGGACGGACATGGGCGTTGTCCATGAACCCGAGCAGGGCCGTGACAAGCCAGCAGTGGCGTCTCTCTGTTCTTTCCAGGTTTGACCCTTGTGCAACTCAGTTTTGAGGAGATTCATTGAATGATCATACAGTACTTGGTGCTAAACAGTTGTCTTATTTGATTTGTATTTAAGGCTTGGGCGCTTTCTGCAGGCTGTTGTTGAGGAAAGGCCAGTCGAGGAGAGTGACATATTTGTTCAAACTGAAGGAGTGTTTGGCTCCAGGGGAGAGGACAGGCTCACACCTCTCAATCTCAACTGGGAAGAGCTCACTTACAACAAGGTTGGAGTTAGGGTGTATGAGCATTCTGGGGCCAAACCAACTCAACGCTCCACCTTTAAACTCAGGTAGGATACCGAGCAGTCCTGTCAAGACCAAGGAATAGAAATAGGAGATGCATGGAGACAAACTCGTAACATAAGAAGTCGGAGCATGATCTTACTCAGTATTTCCACTTTATTTTCTTAGACCGGAGGTGGACCCTGGACCCGCGGTGGGCGAGGGCCTGGACTCGGCTGATTCTGTTCAGATCTTCGCAGCCACTCTGGTGCCTCTTTTGTTAGAGGTTTGGGTAGAAGCCAGTACCAGTGACAGCCCCTGGAACAACAGTGAGGGGGCTCACCTGCTCACCCCCGAGGCAATGTCAGTGATGTTCCAAGTGTTGTCGATTCTGCAGCTGCTGAGAAAACTGGCACCACAGCAGGAGCACCAAGATACTCTGGTTAGGCGGCAAATGCAAAAAAAAAGATATGTCAGTGTTTTATTTTGTACAAGAAATGTAAACAAATCAACACACTCTTTATCTTTTTTTTTTTAATAGGATGCATGGTTTCATAAAGAATATCTGGGAGATTTTAAGCAGCACTTCATGAAAAACTTCCCCTATGGTACTCGGGACACGCCCAAACATAGAAAGAAGGTTGATCTCAAAAGGTGAGGGATATTCCTGTTAGTATGTGAAGCACGAATACTTCCTCTTCCTTTGAATTCATATTACGTTAAACACTGTTATCTAGATCAGAACAGGTATGTTAATCAAAATCTAAAGGTTTGCTTTTTCGCTTTAACCTGCTCAACCATTTCAATTACAATGTCATTTATCAGAGATCTGGCTTCTTATATTCTGCTTGGAATACTGATAGACCTAGCAATGATACTATAATTCTGCTTGCCCCTACTGTAGGAGTAAGCAGACAGCAGCCGTCCCAGGATTGACAGTGGAGCCCCTGGCCCTCAACATCACACTTTGCCAGGTCATGGTGTCCCTAAGTCAGAGGCAAGGGGTCGGCCGAGAGACAGACGGAGACTGGCTGACACCTCTTAGGATGTTTGTCCGAGATACTCTGAGCAGCGGAGTGAAACTGAGCTTTAGGCAGCTCCACATGCTGCTGGGTACTGTGTGGAAGATGGTGCTCACACAGAGGAGCAAAAGTAAGCATCTGAGGTTTTGTTTAAAAGGCCAGGTACGCCACAGAACGCACACAGAGTTGGGAGCAGCCTTTTTTTACTCATTGACCCATTTCTGTGCGTATGTGTGTTTGTCTTTCTGCAGCAGTGACAGAGGAGCTCTTAGCAGCTGTGTACGTGTACTACAAGCAGAGGAACCTGACTCTACAGACACGCTCTCTGCTGCTGTCCTTTTACAGCAAGCTCTACCTGCAGGAGCAAGGACACACGCACCTGGCCAGGTACCTTCATGTTGCTTTTTTTTTTTTAACATGTGAGATCTTCAAACTAGAGACTTACAATTCTTGAATTGAACATAATTACAGAAGATGCATCCTGTGGTTTTCTACCACTTTGTATTTCATCCTATCTGCTTGTGGGCTACAATATGAGTGACAGAAATGTTTTGCTTCTAAAGCTGGTGAGACTTGGTGGTTTTCTGCAATTTGACACAAAAAGAGCTTCATAGATCTGTTTTGGCATCGTCAGTGTACTGGACTGTACAAGACATCCTTTTATTTTAACTGCACAGTACAGTCTTAATAAAAGGATGTCTTATTCTCATAAATGTTACCATGAAGCCTTCCCTGAAATGTGTATCTTTTCTATATTTGATGTTTGCAAACAGAGTGGAGGGAGAACACATAGAGGCTTGGTGTTCGACTCGTCCTATAGGATGTTACAAAAACAGATCAACACATTCGCTTGCACACAGTTAGTCTATTGAAGTCCAAATGAAACTCTTGTTTGATAAGCTTCCATTGAACTTTTATACCCGGACATACAGTGTGTCTCCATTATGTAAATCTGGCTGTGTTCTTCCCCTCCTTGTTTCTCTCTTAAGGAGCAAGGTGCTGTGTTGTTGGTTGGCCTCGCTCCCTGTGCAATTGTCCCAGCTGGGCCACCGTAACCCTGCTCTCTCGGCACGGCTCATCCTGTCCATCCAGGCTGCCGCTTCCCGAGGAAATAAAGATCTGCTCAACAGTCTGCAGACAAACGCCTGCAGGCTTTACGGTATGCACACTAAATAGGAAAGCCAAAACAAAGGCAAGGGACATTGATCATAAAGGTTGGATGATCTGGATTTCTTTTGAAATCAAATATATGATTAATTTTAGATGTACATACTTTTGCTTCAATTTGTTTTTCCCAACACCAGTCAGCAATGACCAATCAGATGCTGTGCATAAACTGGAAAATACCCAATATCTGAATCCACATCAATTTTGTCTGACAACAGTATTTACCTCTGTGAACAGGTGACTATTTCTTGGTCATTTTCCCTGTAGCCACAAGTGTTAAACAACTTTCAGCCAAGATGTCCTTGTCCATGTGGCTTTCATATCTGAAACCTAAATATTTTTATTTATTGACCCATTTCATCTCCAGGGCTAACATAGGCATATCTTATAGTCTCAGTTCAACAGCAGATCAAACTAACACAGAGGCTATTCTCTGGCTGCCTTTCAGGGCTATGAGATATTCTTAGGAATGACTTGCCACTAATGGGTGTTAATAGTTTTTCAAAGTAACAATTGTGATGCAGATTTGTAACAATGAAACAATGCAAGCTTTGTCAGATCTGTCCTCAGGAAGAAAACAAAACAAGATTTAAAATGCTCTCTTGTTTAATGGATATGGGCTCGATCATTTCTGATGCATTCCTGATAGTCAGGGAGTGTAAAAGCTGATTGTCTGTGGTAACACAGCAGCAAGTAGATCTTTCCCTCAAGTTTAAATGTTTGGTCTTCATGGGTTGTTTGCACATTTCTTTTAATGAGGCACATACAAGAAGACCACAGATGAAAGGGTGGAAAGTGTTGATTGATTGGATTGTGATAGCATCCTGCTTGTTTTTTCGCTCCATATGGACAGTTTTTTTCTGCAAACATACCCGTGTACAGATCTCATATTTAGTGGAATCTGTAAATAGTTATGAGCAAACAGCTGATGTGACATCTCTCATTAGGATGGGGTAAAAGGTGGGACATGTAAAACTGTCAACCAAAACACTTTCATGAAAGTATTGGGAACTTTTGCTCTTTTTAACTTAATGGACATATTTCTGCTGTTTTATTTTCCAAGTCTCGGAACATTTGATTCAAGAGAGATCCTGTTAAAGTCGTCTTTCTGTTCAGATGTTTGTAAGCCATTAGATAAACCTTTTACTTAATGTAAAAGACTAAAGATCCATCATGGTGTCCACAGGAGACGATGGATCTCCGTGCGTCTAGCCAGTAAACTTAACAAAACTGAACTGCATCAAGAAGTTGAAAGCTGGAATGAGACTGAAGATGTTCACATAGTTCGGCTGGTGTGTTTCAGAGAGGGGCAGGAGAGGGGAGGGGAGGGGCTTTGGAGGCGGGTAGAAGATACGGATAGAAAGTGCCGCAAAGCCAACTATTTCCCATCACAAGACTCCTTTTGTCCGAGCTCTTCTGACATCAGCATGTGCGTCAGAGAAAGAACACGGTGCACACACGCACATTATCCGGGCCCTTACTTTAAGCTACGTCTGTCTGTCTTTCATTTTTACTGATCAGATATTAAGCAAGTGTTCCTGGTGTTGATTATTTTTCTTCTTAGAGCGTCATGTTCCAGCCCAGAGGGCACCGCACATAGCTGTCTCTAATTAATTACATCTGAAGTTCTTTGAAGGTATCTTTGTGTGTTTGTGTGTAAAGATCCACAGGAGGGAGTTGTGGTTCTGTTACCAGCAGAATCCCAGCAACAAATGGTGCAGTTGCTCTACTTCCTGCCCAAGATGTCCCAGTCCCTGCTGGCCAACCTGAGCTGCTGCTGCACGGCTGGACGAATCTCTGCCAGTCTTGCAGCCACTCTGATTCGTATCGTCCACTTCAGGTGAGATTTGAAACTGTATTTCACCTGCTGAGGCCTCAAACATTCAAGGAATGAGTTCCACTTTTTGATTACAAGAATGAAGAATCTCAAGCAGCCAACGATGCAAGCGCTCTTCCCTGCCACCACCAGATGGCAGTGTTGCACTTTGAAACATAAAACTGCTACTTGAAATTGAAACGTATCGGTTGGTCCATCGGAGTGTTGACAGGTGCTGATGTGGAGGCCCTGTATGTTGCATCTTTTACTAACTGATCCCAATACATTAGTGTTTGTTACAAAGTCACAGCTATCCTTTCCATTTGACTGTTTGTGACTGACCTTCTGCCCGTGTCAGTGGGGCAGTGTTACACAAACTTTCAGCTGAGGGAGTGCTGTGTTAATTGGAATGGAAGTCCGTGTGTGTGTGATACAAAGAGCTCTTTGGGGCAATGGAATGCAGTGTCGTCACAGAGTTGTAGTTCAGAAGATAGTTGTGTGCGTGCTGGGCTTCATAAGCACGATAATATTCAGTCAGATTTCTCTACAGTAACGCACCATTCCTCCCCTGAGGCCAAGGAGAGAGAGATTTAATAACAGTGTCCTAAAAGTTATGCTGTAAGATAACCCATCATCACGATGCTCAAAGTGATCTGAAAAGGAATATATACGCAGGAAAACCACATTTCAAAATGAATTTGAAATGCTTTTTTCCAAAATGCGCAAACCTTTTGGAAAGATGACGTTTAATACTTAAGCTTGAGTTTGAAACCCCAGATAACGTGTGTGTAATTGTGTAATGTGCTCATGTTCCCCAGGTCATCTCTGAGCAGCTGGTTGGTCGGGAACCAGGAAGCAGCTCTGCAGGATGTGGACTACATCAGCTTCCTGTTCTCCACCCTCACAGGCTTTTCGTCTGACAGGCTGGCATCCCTGCAGGACGACGAGGACGATTACCTGCCTCCCTCTCCTCTTTCACCCCTCAGTCTCTACCCCACGCCGCTGGAACAGTTCACACACCACTGGGATGTTGTCGAGGTGCGTTCACTGCTCACCATCTTTCCGACAACTTTCCCAAACCTCTACTGAAGTCACGAATGATTAGAAAAGTTTGATTAAACGTAAAAAAAAGAAATTAAAAAAAAAGACAGTGGGCAGAAAAGACAATGTTTTAAAATTGGAAAGTGTTGATATTCTGGACACAGCGGTGGTCTTTCAGTCCCCCCGGTCCCTCTCTGTCTCTCATATAGAGCTCAGAGGGTGGAAGCTTTATCATTGCACTCCGGCTGAGAGGGGAACCTTTATCGCGTAACGCAGGTTGGAGATGCGTGGTTATCGGGCATAGTGGATATGCAGAAAATGCTAATGAGAGCCCATGGCATGATGGGAGTGTGACATTTCTGCACAGAAATTACAGTTGCGTTAACGTAACTGTGCCCTGGGGCAAGTGTGTTTGAGTGTGTGAACAAGCGGTGTGGTGGCTTTCAAAGGACGAAAATTTAAAGACGAAAAAGCAGGAAGTTGTGGATCTGATAGACTTTATTACAAGTAACAAAGCTGTGGCAAATCTGCAGATTCTCCTCCCTGCACGGTGATCAGTGGGAATCTTTTATACAGCCTGTCAACTCCCACGTCGAGTCATTTTAGATACTTATCTTCCATGTACTCACATTCATCTGGGCCATTCATTCAGGCCATCCTGAACACAAATGTTAACGAATGGTTCCAGGTTAGCAGCTAATTCTCCAAAGTTCCATTAACAATAAACAACAGTCGCTAAGGAAGGTCGACTTACTTTCACAGACCACATGTGCTGAAATTGTTGGGGGGCCTATAATCAGAAATTGAGCTCCTCAATTAAGCAGTCAGCTCCTGCCTTGCTCATCTCCCTGTCTGAGTCAATCACATGCGAGTGGCAGGAAGGAGGAGGGCGGGGACACGTGGTGGTGAAAGGGGAGGGAGGGGGAGACATTAAGGGGACGGCCTGTGTCAACTCAGTTTCTACTAATGAGACAGGATTGTTTTTAATGACGGGGAGAATGCCAACAGGTGCAGCGAGCTGCTTTCACTCCTTCACTTCAGCACACATGCACAAATCAAATTGATAAAACGCTAATGAGAAATTTGATTTGGATGTGAAGGTAATTAGGAAAAGATGAATCTTATTTTCCAGTTGAAAAAAGTTTCTTGGGAGCTTCTCGGGCATCTGTTCTCCATCACAGTGAGAGTAAAGTTTAGATGCTCTTCAGTAAGGCAAAAAGAGAGAAGGCCTCACTTTTTACTGACAAAATTGTAGAAATATTTTAGCTTGGTTACTTGTGATTATTCACTGTGATGTGGATTTCTGGTAAGGCTAAAGCTTTTTGAGACAGACGGTGTAAAGGTATTCTTTACATTGTTCTTCATTCATCACTTCATACTGTTTGATTTTACCGTCCTGTCAATGCTTCTTTTCTTTTATTATTTTCCTGTTTTGTTTTAAGTGGAAGATCAGTTTAGGACTTCATGACAGTATTTAAAATTGTGAGCAGAATTGTGATTGAATTTGAAATTAGTGAAAAAAAAAACAAAAAAAAACCCCGTTTAACTCAGCTTTAACAATCCTAAGAAAATAAGACATATTGCAGCACCGTACACACTCTGCATTTAACACATTGTTGTTAAACGCAATTTATAAAATTGGTTGAGTTTATTGTTAAATCATTTCGATAACAAAGCATGTGTGATATAATTGATTTTCGATGATGTCACTGCTTCATCAATAGGAAGTCTGCCACAGTCTGGAAACACTTGGTTCAAAGTCTCAGTGCTTCGACATCTTGCAAAATGGAGTTTGCAAATACCTGGTAAGAAATTGCATGCGTTGCCTAAGACAGAAAAAAATTCTCAGTCATATTCGGCTTAACTCCTAAAACCGCTTTTTGTACTCATCTGACGTTGTCTTTGTAAGGAATTGTTTTTATTTCTCCCAGACAAAGTTAGGTGTTGTGCCTGACAGTTTGGCAGCCGGGCTGCTCAGAGCTGTATCTAGACTAATGGATCTGTCCGTCCTGCCCATCGAGCCCGTGCTGCGCTTCTTGTCTCAGTGCTGCCTCAGCCTGCTGGCTCTGCTTATCAACCTGCAGCAGGAGTTACCTGCTGAAACTAACCACAAAAGGTAGAGATATCCAACCCTTTAGTGTTCTGTGTTTGGAAATGATCTCCTGAGTATTGGAGTTCTTGACCTTAATTGTTCTGGTATAGTGAATGGATTGTATGTCACATGTGCAGGGAGGCCATATGGGGCGCTTGTGTGTCTGCACTGAGCACAGTTCCTCGCCTTCTGCGAATGGTCCTGCAGTTGCTACGAGTTGGAGATCTGAGCGAGGATGAGCTTCCGCAGCTGGGAAAGATCCTGGCCATGCTGCTGCAGCATACGCCGATCCAAAACCAGCTACTCGCCAACAGCACTCTGCTCCAAGAGATCATGCAACGGCTCCCGGTAAGCACAGCTCAGGCAGGAAATTTAAAGAGATGGATTTAAAAGTGCAACATAAAAATGTATAAACTTCCTTTTCTCTGCTTGTGTGTGTCCCAGAGGTTTTCAAGAGCGTCGAACAGGGAGCAGTGGCTCGCAGACTTACTCTACAGCTACAGTGTCACTGTGACTCACGGCTCTTCTGCTCGCCGTGGTAACCTGGGCCTCCGAGACATGTACTAAATGTTAGTTTACCCTCGCAAGCATCTTAGTTACCTTGATAAACAGAACTACTTCTTCAACTCAGTGTCGTTGATTCCTAACATCTTTAACTTTTACGAAGAAAGAACAGCGTGGTTTTTTTCCCCCGAGTGAATCAGAAAACTTCACATTCTTGTTTTTATAACTTCTTTTCTGTTTTGAACAGACTCTTTATTGCTTCTTGTTAGCCGAATAATTACTTGTTCTCATTCTGCCTCTAAAAATAGTGTTTTGGGATTGTTGTCCAGTGTTTTTTGAAGGCACATAGCTGCCTTTTGTTTATAAAAAAAAAAAAAAAAAAACTGAAAAGAAAAACAAGCAAAATAAATGTAAAACCAAGTCAGCCAGCCTTTGTATGAATTCCTTTTTATTTTGTAATTAAAAAAAGACATTGAGATATATATCTAAATGACAACAAATATTTTTGGTGCAAAACCATATAAAGGTGAATTTAAACTATGTGGTTAAAGTAAATATTTCTCTAAAGACTGAAAGCATTATAGACTAGACTGTATATATGTGTGTGTGTGTGGGTCTCTGTGTGTGTGTGTGGCTCCAGAGCTGCAGGTGGGATATCTGTATGACCGGCTGTTGATAGACCGCCTCATTCTCCACAACAGGGGGAAAGGTTATCTCAGTGTGTGTGCGAGAGCAACGGAGAACGAGCGGGATTGTGTGCGTGTATGTGTTCCTTCCACAATGGATGAAAGGTTATCTTTTACACACATCATTTTTGAAGACTTAACCCCACCCTGTGAGGTCATGACTCTGATGTCATATGGCTTAATTTTAGAAAGCTTGGCACACTGAGAGAACAATGTGTGTAGTAGTTCTATAGAGGTAAGTCCGCCAGCCAGCTGAGAAAACATCAAAGAACATGAGAGGTGTTTTATAGTGCGTGTGTGCGTGTGTGTGCGCGTGTGTGCGCGCGTGGTGCTTCAATGTTTCCCTCGGCCTCTGGTCCCCTGACCGGCACTCTGTGGTCTTAGGTGGTAGGAGAACTGCCTGGCTTGATTCACTGCGTCGATCAGATGCACACAGTCTATACTGCTCACTGCAAAATAAGCAATAATGACCTTTTAGAGACTTTCAGTGCATAAAATGTTGTGTTTGTATTGTCACTTACACTGGCTCTGTGTGCGTAAAGGAAGGTCCAGGAGCTGCTGAGACTGAGAACCTCGAAGTGAACGTCCTCGCCGGGCCATAGAGTTACCTAATGGACAGTAAAGAGAAGCAAGTGATGATTGACATCGTCATTAGATTTGCAGTTACATCACGTGAGCAGTTTCAACCAGCTTTATAATAAAACCTTGGCACTCCTTTGACTGGTTCATCTAGTCAGGCTCCACCTCCATAGTTGCCATAGATGTAGTCTTTCAGATTTAGTATTTCTAATAGGCTTCTTAGAGCAAACCAGGGGTCGTGAGTTCAATCCTCACTGTAGCCTTGTTATTGATGTTCTTTTTAATCCTTCATTGGTCCTAAGGCAGGATGGATAACTTCGGTGTCTCAGGGCCAACTTCCTCTATGCAAACTCCCACCGCCAATCAAACTCGCACAACTTTTGTAAACCTACCTAGAGAGGGATCTTACCAGGAGCACGGGATGCAGAGCCAGTGTGACAGCGGTGTCCAAACTTTTTTTTCTTGCGGGTCAAAATTGTCGTGTTAGAATCACTCACGGGCCACAGGGTTTTTTTTTTTTTTTGTCTTTTAAATATTGGAGGGAACTTTTTGTATTTTGACCTCTTCAAAAAAGAATGTAAATACACAATAACTAATTGCAGTGGGAAACTGTTGTGTTCTAATTTTTTGGAAAGAATAGTCAGGCTTTTATAGGTCTCCCTCGCTAACGTGAAAAAGAAAAAAAAAAGAACGAAATATGCCATCTGATGAGGCCTGGGGCCAAAATCTTCTGATTCTTCGATTTGAAGTCAAGGGCCACAAAAAATCCACTCAAGGGCCACAAATGGCCCCCGGGCCGCACTTTGGACACCCCTGCAGTGTGAGATACCCTGTCTGGGGTTGACTCAACACCACTGGATCAGGGTGTTGATCCCTTCCTCTACTCCCCCATGTTCATGAGGGAAGAGAAGCAAACAGGTGTCCTACCTTTACTTTTGCCCCCAGCTGGCATTATTTCTCCTCATCCAAATCCACAGACTGATTTTAAAAGCTTGGCATGACATCTTACAAACTACAAGTTCTCCCATGAACGGATAGTTATTCGTGCTGTGAACCCCCTTCATCACGCTGACAAATGTCTCTGTAACAAAACCCAGCAGGTGACTGTAACTGGTTGATCTGGTCAGGCTCCATACCCATAGTTGTCAGAGGTGTGGTCTTTATAATGTCATTTAGATACACATGTCTTCAACAAAGGCTTCATAGCTCAGTGGTTAGAGCACTGGTCTTGTAAACCAGGGGTCGTGAGTTCAAACCTCACTGGAGCCTATATATTTATTTTATTCTTTAATCCTTTGTGGTTTCAAACTAACTCGCAATTACTGTGTTACAAAATGTCGAATACAGAAAGGCAGTTAAAGCTGCGACCGTGTGCATTTGGAGAGGTAGTTTGACCAGTTTAAAACTCTCTACATAGAATACTGTTTTTATTTTTTAATCTTTTATTCTCCAGTGAAGTATATAAAAATCACAATTGTTTTTTTATTGTAGTTATATCAGAGGACTTTACAATGGATCCCTCCAATTGTAAGCTTGTTTTTAGTCTTGAACAACGTTTATTTTGTAACTTCAGTGTTGGAGGAGAAAAGTGGAGGTGATAATTCAAAACAACAGTTATTAATTTGAATGTAGTTAATGCACTTATGATGGATATTTCTTCATCAATTAAACATCAGAGTTTGATACACAGTTTTATTTAAGATGCAACAATATTTGTTTGCTTTGTATGTGTTACTGAAGACATTTGAGATGGTTTATGGTGAATGAAGAGAGCAGTGTGACCCAGTCCAGAGTTATTTATCAAGTGTCTTTTTCCAAAAAAAGTGCAAGAATGAGTCCCTTAATATGTGTGGCACCATGTTATATTTTGTGTGTGTGTGTGTGTGTGTGTGTGTGTGTGTGTGTGTGTGTTTAGCAGATTGCTTTACGCAGTGGTCTGACATTCCCCCTGACAGCTCTGAACTTTTCACACTGCCAAGACTGTCAGAGAACGAGAAGGAGAGTAAGAGAGCAGGAGGAAGGTGAGGTGAGAAGGAGGAGGGGACAACCACGTCAGGAGGGTCGGTTAAGTTGGAGCGAGGAGTATGGAGAGAAGGGGGGAGGGTTTATCTCTCTGTCTCACTGTTGGCAGAGAAGGTGTGCATGTGCGTATGTTTTGGCGCAGCAAGGTATCTGCCTGCTCTCCCATCATCACCTGGTGATGTGTGATGAAGGTCAGGCCTGTCTGTGGGGCGAAACCCCAGCAGAGGTTTAACACAGCCGACCAGCCTGATACTGTCCTGGTATGTAGACTTGAGCTTCATTTTGACATTTACATGGATGGTTCCTGTTCCTGAAGTAAGTCACTTGCAGCTTTTTTTTTTATATGATATGACAACCATCCTCCTTTCATGATTCCATTTCCTAATTTAAATACAATCCTGGTTAGAAGAAAAGTCTAAAGTTGTAAACTAAACCATGTCCTTTTTGTAGCCGCAATTTGAACCGTGTCTTTATTTTAAAAGACAATTTCGATCCAGATCTCAAATTTGCTTTCAGCATGAACAAAAGGGAGGCACGATTTGCTTTCAGTCAAAAGAAACCGTGTAGAAGACACAAGTGACTCTCAGTTTGTCTGGATGAAGAAAGAGCTGACGCAACTCTGATTTTGACTTTTTTTTTTAATGAACTATTAATTTAAAAAAAAGTTCTCTCTTTATTTCCACAGAGGAAGTAAGTCTGCCTTTGTAGTGGACTACAACCAAGTAATTATTTGGCATGTTGATGTTTGCTAGCGTAACAATGAAGCAGTGTTAGGATTAGGCTTCACAGGTAATACCTGTTTGTACTATTTTTTTTTTTTTAAAAGGTTTATTTTTGGGCTTTTTAGCCTTTAATGGACAGGATGGTGGATAGAGTCAGAAAGTAGAGAGAGAGAGAGAGAGAGTGGGGAGAGACATGCGGTAAAGTTGCCACGGGTCGAACACAAACCCGGGTTGCCCGCACGAAGGCTCGATACATGGGAGCACGCGCAGTTTGTACTGCGCCCCCTACCTGTTTGTACTATAAGGTCATTTTTGGTTGTTTCACAATTATGGGTGATGTTGTCCATATTAAAATATAAATATTGTACTGTATGGCCTGTATTTAAATCTTACAGTTATTCTCATGAAGTATAAATCCAATGGTTTAGGCGTGGTGGGTGGTTCCTACTGTTGAATTGGTTTGGAGACTTGCATACATGTTTTTTTTCCTGCTTGTGTACATATATACATATTAGTAATCCCCTAAAAAATCTTACCATAGATACTTTGTAGCACTGAGGTCTTACTGGCTGCCACTTTCGTGGTTTGATGTCGTATGTCTAACTTCTTCCTGTTTTGGGCATGGCTTGTTTCACTTGACTCCACCTCTTTGTGCTTCCTCGCCTCTCTCCGTCTGCCTGCGTCGTACCTGCATACACACGATCATGCAAGCACATTAGCGTTCAATAAAAATATCTCAGACAGCGTTCAAAGACCTGAAAGCTGGCAAGTCTGCACACTTGCAGAGCATAAATAAAGTAAACAAGTATTTATTTAAGGCAGTTTATAGGCAGCACTTTCAGAATATAATGGCGAAGCTGAATGGAAACAGACGGCAACCTGCGGCGTACTGGCAGCTTTTAAGAGAAACAAAGCGTGTGCACGAGTGAGAGAACAGCAACGAGAGGCTGCTGGAAGCTATTACAGCAGCACGGCTGAACTTTTAGCCTCTTGTTAAACCAGTATGAAAGCTCTAGATCATAGCCCGTCTGTCCTCTGCCTACATGTATCACCAATCTCCCACGCTTACCCCCCCCCCCCCAAAAAAGTGTTGATGGCATCCAGACTGAACACAGAGAGGGGGAGATACGGCACAGATGAGAACAGATTGGCATGTATGTGGGAAGAGGTAACATGTGGGCACCACATGGGAGCACCAATCTTCTGCAGCCAAATAACTTTAAGCTACCGAACATCCCCGAGGTAACAACGTGTACGCTCACCTGCGCCAGGCTCGCTGGATGATGCGTGCGGCCGTGTCCCTCGCTCTGCGATGC
The DNA here is from genome assembly GCF_947650265.1 of Symphodus melops. NCBI lineage: Eukaryota > Metazoa > Chordata > Actinopteri > Labriformes > Labridae > Symphodus > Symphodus melops. Next base: position 19,655,637 of record NC_136695.1, read on the forward strand.
TCTTTGTTGAAGTCCCTGTTCATGCGTGTTGAGATAATAGCACGTGTGGCCGACTGAGTTTTCCTGGAAGGGCTTTTGTGGTCTAAAGACGAACTGCTTCCTAATGAGGGAGCTGGAGCTCTGTCTTTGGTGGCAGCCTTTTCTGAAGTCTGCTCCCTGTGGTTTCTGTGTTTATGCAGAGAGGAGTAGGCATCAGTCTTTGCAGGGGTCATCTGCACAGTCACATGAGCGTCCCTCCTTTTCAGAGGGACGCATTCTTGTGGGATAGTGTCAGTTTGGTAGGTCACAGAGACAGGAATGAATGTGTTTGAAGAGGGTTGGTCCCTGACTTTGGGCATGGAGGGGGGTCTTGATTTAAGGGTGGAGGGCTGGCTGCAGCTCATTGGAGAGAGAAGCTCCTTCAGTCTGGTGGTAGCATTGTGGACAGTATCACCCGTTACCTCACATTGATGGTTTGAAGCATCAGGAGTATCATGTGGTTCCACTGCTCTACTTCTTTTGGAGGATCTCTTCTTGTGGGCTTCAGAGAGAAATTAGGATAAAAGAAAAGAGAACAAGATGTAAGTGAGTGTATGCAAAATAGTTGAGTTTTAAAAATGTACCTCCAGGAATGCAGTGAAAAATGATTAACTGTCAATCCACTTTACAGTGTATTACAAATATTTCTGCAGGTTTTATGTTTACCTCTGTGTCTCTCCTCTTTGGTCTTGGGTGAATTCTTGGTTTCCACCACTGAGTCCTTCATAGATAAGTCCCCCATCATGTTCACTAATGACAGCTTGTCCTGCTCTGTTTTCACCAAAGGGACCCTCCGTTTCTCTGGAGGAGCTGCAGACACCCGCTTCACAGCTTCTCTCCTCCGCTGTTCTTCCTCTCGTTTCCTGGACAAAATGAAAGCAGAGCATAAAGCTGAATTGCGCCACACAAACAACCGAAAACACGTGTTTGTGTTTTTCACTGTTTGGACAAACTTTGTTTTACAAGTTTTCATGTTGGTTATCTTTGTTACACATGCGACACACTTGGTTTATGTAAAATAATATGATTAAACAATCAGATCAAAGCACCATGCTTTCAATAAAGAGTAATCATGAGACTGATTATAGTCACACACACTTCATTGAATACAAAGAGGAAAATGACAGATACACTGTGTGCCAAACAAATTTAACTGCGTATAAAATTTGATGAATTTAGTCCCAATCTGGAAAACCATGGGGACAAGTGTCTACACTGATTATGTGGAAGAGTATTTTAATGAATGAAAACCCTCCTGCAAAGCAGAAAGATCTCTCCTTAAATTACAGAGTTGAGGGCAGTCAAAGAGACAGGAGAGCAAATGGCAGAAGGAGAGTGAGCCCAGAGGAGAGAGACGGATGGAAGACGTATGTGTGTGCAGGGATGACAAAGAGTAAGATAGATAAGGAGAGAGTGTGATAGTTCCCGTATGGGTGACAGAAAACAGACGGAGACAAATAATGGGGACAGAGGCAGGAGTTGAGCGATGAACACAAAGTCACAGCAAATCTGATGCTTCTCTAAATGTCTTCACACACACACGCTCACAAGCGAGTACGAACTGTATTATGTAATAGTGTGTGCTCATGTCTCACTTGGCTGCATCCTTGCGCAGCTGCTCGTGTCTCATGAGGAGCTGCTTCCTCTCCCTGAAGGCCTTGCGGACAGTGTAGCCCTTGTAGACCGCTTGGATAGAGGCAGCAGCAATGTCCTGGATGGCTGCTATAGATAGAGCACCGTGCTCCAGCATGAACTGAGTAACCTCGCTGTGCCCCCCGAGCAGAGCGTAGTCCAGAGGGGTGTACCTGCACAACACCAAAGCACATGTCATTCTTAAAAATATGTTTCTCCAAATTCTACGTTTCCCTGTCTCACCCTTCCTCACCTCTCCTCAGTGTGCTCCATATGGTTAGGGAAGGCGTTGTAGCCGAGTAACAGTTTCACAGCATCCAGGTAGCCATTGTTGCATGACCAGTGGAGAGCTGTGCGCCCCTGTGCACCCATAAAAGAAGAGCACCCGTTCAAGTCGCTGTGTTCAGGCGACTTGAAAACATTAACTTTTTTTATGCACAAGTACATTGTTTTACCTCCTTGTCCTGAATGTTTGAATCAGCATTGTTCTCCATGAGGACAGCCATGCAGGTGATGTAGCCACCGTAGGCTGCACACTGTAGAGGAGTCCTTCCTGCCTGGTCCTGTCCAGAAGAAGTCAAGTATAAAAACAGTCACAGTCGCAGAGCAATTAAAGAAGAAGTTCGGAACGCAATGGTTCAGTGGTCAGAAAGTTTGAGACGTTGAGGTTGATGGGAAACAAATTCACAATCCATGCTTGGTCGCAAAGAAAGCAGACAAGCACATGCAAATGTGACGAATCAATATTTTAGTGTAAAGGTATAAAATTGTATTAATTGTCATATTTCTTGGAAGATGTCATAGTGCTGCACAAGGATTCTGAGAGCTTAAGCTCACATTTTGTATCAGTAACAGTATTTAACACTGACTGAAAGATCCTTTTTAAAATCCTGGGCTATGTTGAGAAGATGCATTTTTACCTGGACATTTGGACTAATTCCATTCTCCATCAATATCTGGCAGACCTCAGCGTTCCCACCCAAAGCTGCCCAGTGCAGAGCCGTGTGACCGTCCACATCAACCAGATCCACATGCGCAGAACCTTTATTTTGTTAGAAAACATTTCAGTTGAGAAAGTGAATTTACAAACAGAACGTCTAAACATACCTAAATGTATGTATCAATTTCACCCACCTTTGATGAGTGTAAGTATGACATCTCTGTGTCCCATCTCGCAAGCGCGAAATAGCGGCGTGTGTTTCATCACGTCGAGAGAGTCGACCATGGCTCCCCTCTCCAACAGAAGCTTCACTGTGCTCACATGGCCTGACAGGGAGGCCACATGGAGTGCTGTGTGAACACACACACACACACACACATACATACATAAATACCAAGTACCTTAAGATAAGAACACTGTTTCCTGAATCTAACTGGATAATAAAACGCTCATGGCAGCTCCTCCTCCCTCATCTGCCTCTTCTTTGTTCATTTATCCTCTTGTCTCTCTCAACTGTGGCTGAAGCCTGGTCAACTAGGGGGGTTAAACAGGCAGACATTTAATGTGGAGCAGTAAACTTAACCCCCCCATCCCCCAACCCATCCAGTCCCCAGATAGTGCAGACTAGAGTCAAGTGCATGGAAGTGATCGGGCACCAGTCAGCCTCACTACCCCTCACACTGTCTCATTAGCATTACTCAACATGCATGTTATGCATGCATAAACAATGACTGCCTGGCTGAGCAGAGGCTATCGCCATGGAGATTATACGCCTGGGGGTCAGAGTGAGGCAGAGACTCATGTGTGTCTGCATGTGTGTCAAAGGACAATGCTGGCAGTAGAGGGAGTCTATTCAGAGAGCTCACGCTTATTTTGCTGACAGTATCACTTCCTTCCCTCTCAGTCACTCGAGCACCCTAAGGGGAATCCCCTGTGACGTCATCAGAGCTAGCCTAAAAGAAATGTGATGGTATACACACTTAGAACAGACAAAAAGGTGCTGTTCTCAGGTGCTCACCAGTGCCTCCATACTTGTCGGCCATGTTGATATCAATGTGAGGGGTGAGGTCCAGCATGGTGCGGAGGACATCATCGCTGCCTTTTCCAGCAGCCCACATGAAGGCTGTCCTCCCTTCCAGATCAGGCTCATCCTTCACAGACGGGTGTGACAGAAACACACCCACTGTCTCCTACACATGCAGGAGGACAGTTAGTTTTAGTTTATTTCATGTACATCATGAAGAGCCAAAAAAAAGTAATGGGTAGTAATAAAGGATTGTAATTCAGCAGATGTTCAAGCCTCATGTGTAAAGTGTGTATGTGACTCACTGCGTTGTTGCTCTGAGCCCCGTAGTGCAGGGGTGTTGCCCCTTGGCTATCTGAGGGGATTGTTCCTGATATGTTTCTCTCCAGTAGCAGGTGGACTATTTTTGCATGGCCTAAAAAAAAAAATTAAAAAAGTTAACGTGTGGGATTTGAAATAATTTAATGTGTACTATATTACACTTGAAAGATCTCCAAGGGTTTACAAAAAGTGAAAGCAAAGAAGCAAAAACAAAAAACTTAACTAAGAAGTACATAAGTATTGTCTTTAATTGATGCTGTTATAAACAAGTTGTGTTGGACATAAGAGTCCCTTTCAAACTGCACATGGCTACAGGATAGGCGTAAGCTTAATGCTAATGTTTGTCAGCTATACTTTGCTCCCATGACGATGTTACCGTGCAAGTTAAGAAGGGTATGATGTTTACCGTGAGGATGAGCTAATAAGCAGTAAACACAAATTGAAGCTGAGACCGATGACAAGTCAGGGGGGTGGTTTTTCTTTTAATAACTTTAAACAATGGCACTTGTTAAGAGTCCCAAAAGTTTCATGTTGAGATTTTTCAGTCTTCTTGACCAACCAACGGTCCCAGAAACATCATCTCCCTGAGCGCCGCTAGCATTGTGACAAATAAACAAAACATAGTAATATGTTACAGCAGGGGTCTCCAACCTTTCTACATCTGAGAGCTCCTTTGAAAAAAATGAAAGTGGCCAAGAGATACTTCCATCACATCGCTATTCATTTATTTATATAGCACACATTAGCTGAAATAAGCTACTGTTTATACACGTGTGAAATTGCAATAAGCCAAGGCATATCAATAATCTTAAAATCATATTAAGGTCCAAGGAGAAAACATGAATATTTTACACTTGTTAATGTGTCACATAGTCAAATATGTAACTGAAAATTCACATCAAGACCCAAGAAAACATTAGAACTTTATACACCTTTTTATGGGCCAAATAATATATTTTATTTTCTACATGGTTGATCAACCTATAGAGCTACTGGAAACCTGTCCCCGAGCTACCTGTTGGAGACCCCTGTGTTATGGCAATTTGGTTAACACGTTCAAACAAAACTAGACTTTTCAGGAAAGTTGTCTGCATGTCCAAATAGCCTTGATTCCTTTATGTGAGCAATTGTCTTACAAGGCAGCATTAGGTCACCTACAGGATGTGTGTTCACCCACCGAGCAGAGCCGCCCAGTGCAGCGGTGTTCTGAAGAGGTTATCGTAAGCTGTCACATTACAGCCCTCGTAAGACGTCAGCACCTCCACCACTGCCTCGTTTCCATCGGCAACGGCAAAGTGCAAGGGTGTCCGCCCCTCATAGTCCTGCCAGTTCAACAAGGACTCAGTGGGAGCAGCCTCCTACTCCAACAAACACACACACACCACGTAACAAAAAAGGAAGACGACATGCACATTGATGGCTGAGGACGGAGAAGGATTTTGAAAATGTATTTTTGTGTGTGTATGCACTCAAGCGTTTACCAGTATGCAGCGGACAGTCTGTGTAGCACTGGGCTCCTGACTATGTGCTGCCCAGTGCAGCGGGATCTTGCCCTCACTGTCTGGGATGCCGATGTTGGAGTCATGCTTGATCAGGAGGCGCACGTGTTCTGGTCGGTTATAAAACGCTGACCAGTGGAGAGCGGTTTGCTGCACAAACAAAAAAGGAAATGAAGTGATATAAATGCCACAAACATAGGTCATGAATGGAATTAAAACAGAGGGGAACACCAGTAATGGGTTCGAGGTGTTCATATTTGTTGAAATTTGTAGAAACTACTTGTAAGTTACTCCTTCCTATAATGACCAGGAAATATGAGGGCAGCATACTCTACAAAAGCTCAATATCCAGCTGAGATTGTAGTCCAGATACTCCCTCCATTATGGCCAATGAGCTATTCTGAGATTTGCTTAAACCACTGTCATCTGACACTATGATGCATATTGGATTATTACAAAACTAACTGATGTCAGATACACGTCAGCTCCAACAGACAGAGGAGACTGTGTGTCTTTGCGGCCTCATCAGCAGAACACAGGACAAAGCCACATATTGTTAAATCGCTCACTGAGTCTGCCTCTCTGTGTGTTCAAGTGTGTCTGACCTCAAATTCCTGCTGCTACTGCCTAACCGTCTTCAGCCAGCCAGTTATCGCTGTGCTTCTTATTGGTCAGACAAGCAGACTGGCTGGTTTCTGACTGCAGACAGTTGGGAAGACAAACAATCTAATTTGTGTGCATCTGTACTGTGCCACCTTGTTCTTGTCTTGTGTGTCAACCTCCCCGGGTCCAATGTGCTTGAGCAGGAGGGCAAGGGCTTTTTGGGAAGGGTGTCGGGTGGCCAGGTGGAGGGGCGTCATCTCTTCTAGGTCTTTCTGCAGCCAGTTCGCACGCCTGGAGAGCAGCAGCTTCAGGAAACGTACGTTCCCCTGCAACACAAAAAAAAAACACAGATTCCTAATCAGACACACGCATAAACTGTTTACATCCACAGGTCATCTGTCTTCGTTCTCAGTTCAGGATCTGTGGTGAGCTGCTGAACACTAAACAGCAAAAACACGGCCAGTCCTTCCATCATCATTGTCAAATCTGCTGAAGCAGGTGATGTTTTGTGCCACATCCGTTGCTATAAGGCAAGGCCACCATGCCCACGTGAGTGAATTTCGCATATTTGCCATCCTGTGACCACAAAGCCACAGTCTGACAGATCTATCTTGTGTGTGAGTATGCATCAGAACTGTGAGATAGTATGTGCGTGCGTGTGTGTGTGTGTGTGTGTGTGTGTTCCCGTCCTTCCTATTCTCAGTCCAATTAGATCGGTAATCCCTGGCCTCTCTGCCTGTCTCAGCCGGTTATTGATCAGATGTCAAAGAGACAGGGCTTCCCATCACTAGCATCCCACAACACACACACACACACACACACACACACACACACACACACACACACACACACACACACACACACACACACACACACACACACACACACACACACACACACACACACACACACACACACACACACACACACACACACACATACACATCTATGACACAGACCCAGGTAACAGATAACTTAACCATTTCTTATATTAAATATATTTCTGTTTAAGTCCAGTCCCATTTAAAAGGACTCAATACACAAAGCCGTTTTTAAGACACATTTTTTTGTTCCTTATCTATTTGTTCCACTGGTCTGGCTCATCCGTACATTTGTCACCTGGACAGAAGAACATTAAGATCTTGTAGGTTTCAGTGGCAAAAAGGTTTGAGATGGGATTTTGTTCATGCAGAAGAAATCTTTAGTACAATGTAATTAAGTGTATTACACAGCTAAAACCTCTGTGTTGCAGGATTTACAGTCCCCTTCTTGAGCCCTCAGGCCATAACTACAGCCACTAGGGGGCACTGGCTTCCCACTGGAGTTGATGGACACAAACGTTCTATCTTTTCCATTAAAGGTCTAAGATCAGTCAGTCTTCATCATCATTCTACATTACTGATTCTTCACACTTAATCCTGTGTTTTGTATAATATACTTTTGAACGATCTGTCTGAAAAACTTGGCTTGCTTCATTTCTATCTTTTCGATCTTTACCTAAAACACTTTTCAAGACCTTTCTTGAGCTAAAGACTTATTTTTCGGGAGTCTTTATTATCCTTTTTCACTTCCTATAGTTTTGAATCGTGCTGTAAAAAAAAACGAAAAAAACAAAACATCATTACTAGAACACCTGTGTATGTTGTATGTATGTCCACACCTTCTGTGCTGCAAGGTGCAGAGCCGTACGCTGGCTGTGGTCGGTCTTGTTGACCGAGGCTCCAGCCTTCAACAGAATCTCTGCACAATCAAGGCGGTCAGCCAACACACAATACATCAAAGGGGTCCGACCAAACTGGTCCTCTCGGTCCCGCAGAGAGGGTTCTGCTACATTCACACACATACAAAGACAAAAAGAAACACAATGGAAGGTATATGACAGGGTAAATAAGAGGCCAAGATTAGTTCAATACCATTTTTGCATTTCTGTAAAAATAAAGTACAAGTATGTGGCTGTAATGAATTGCTTTCATGATCACCAGTCACAGGCTCAAAATAAACTCATGTACTTATAGGACTGATAGATATGTGCTAATGCAGAGCTGTCTGAGTGCAGGGGCAGCAAAGGGCCTGGCTCATGCCTTGTTCAAGGGAACATCTGCAATGCAGAGCAAGTGGACTAACACCTCTCGAGCTTCTAGTCCCGCATTCCATTCCTTGGTCCACCGAGGGACTTTAACTGGCAACCAGTTAACCCGTCTTGTTATAGACTGAGCTACTGCTGCCACTACAAATGTTAGCTTATTTCCTGAACAGAGACTTGAACCCTCAGAATAAAACTCTAATTATCTACCAACTGAGCTACTCACGCTTTCAAAGGCATCTTTATTACATTCAATTTTATTGCTTAAGTTGAACATGAAATTATATTTTCTGAGGAAAAAAGGTTATTTTCTTTGTAGCATCAGCAAATTATGAGAAACACTGTAACTCTGGTAACTTGGAGGACCGTGCCACTTCCTTGTGAATAAAAAGGCTACTTCCAAAGATCATCAGGCGTTTGTTGAACAATTGTCACCTATCCAGTGGTTTAATATGTTTAACGGCTGGTGTCCAACCCACCTGTGATGAGTTTGAGGAGGGCGCTCCTATCTCCATTGACAGCTGCAGCATGAACCTGAGAGCCCAGAGAGGTGTTTCCTTGGCTAGAAGTCGCCGAGGCCTGCAACACAAACATAAAAGGTCAAAACCTGCAGCAACATAAACTTGACTCAGCTCACTTATCAAGAGTTTCAGTGACATTCAGCCCAGTCTAGACGGTTTCCTTTACCTTTATTTGGCTCCAAGCTCCCCAACAACTCAACACAGCAGCACTTACTCAGTTCACCCCTTATTCCACGGCATATGACATACGAAGACATCTTTAAATGGCTACTGCTAATTAAATAAGCCAAAAGAGAGACGGTCAAAATTGCTTCAAGTCATCCCAAAAAATACACACAAACAAGATGTATTTTTTTGACTTGCGTTTTCTCCGACAATCAACTAAATATATGCAAAACGGTTGCAATTTTTCCAACAGGTTGTTTTCATTACTCATAATTAACAAATAAGAGCTGATGAGGAGCAAAAATTAAATCTATATTCTTAATCTTGAATCATATTTCAGACAGAAGACAAACACCTGAAGCTCAACCCTACAGTTAAACAGATATTTATCAATGCTTGCTCACAGTAAGGAGTGTATATGTGTGCAGTGGTGGGTGTATGAGTGTGTGTTTTCTTCCCGCTGAGGGGGCTAAATCTCTTCCTGGCCCCAGTTAACCAGAGCCCAGTGAAAGCTGGGTAATCTGCAGACAGGAAGCAGCTGGGGAGGAGGGAGACCCTGTGTGAGCGGTGTAAGAGGGGGGTCTCTCTTCATGTCTTATTCATGTCTCATTAATACTGCAGCATGCCTTGCTGTGTGTTTGTGTGTGTGCGTGTGTGTGCATGGGGTGAGTGTGGGTGCATGTGTGAGTGTGTGTGTATGGGATTGGGGGGGGGGGGGGGTTAGAGATGTGGAACAAGCCCTGCGGGGCACAACATATAAATCAATTATTGCCCCTAAACACATAAATGCTGGAGGCACAAACTCATGCCACAATCTGAGACTTCTCCAAGACATTTTCATTAACCATCACATGAATAGATTTGATTCACCACTTATGAAACTCCCTGTATACAAATCTTTCATAAAATACAGCTGATACAGACACATAACACTAATAAACTTAAACATGATGGTTCCAAGTCATGAGAACTTTTAAACTGGTGAAAAAACTTGAATGATCAACAGTGAGGAAAGACTCCAGTGTCCTCCATCGACCTCCCCCACCATCACCTCATAAAGAGCGCTCCTGTAGACACTGCGTGCAGCATGGCAATTACCCATCATGCTTGCTGCTTTCTCACGCTCTGCCAAGCAGCGCCGGAGACTTAATATAGGTTAGTTAATACATTTATTGCAAAGTAGGTCTATGTGCGCATAAAAGAGGATGGGAGGGATGTTACGTGTAGCACTAAAAGGTGTGTGTTAGTGTGGGGTTGCGTGTGCGTGTGTGTGTGTGTGCGCGTGTTTTTGTTTGGCACATGTGTTATGTCATGGGAAGTGATTTTCCGTGAGAGAGAAGTTTTACGGGGGTTTTACCAAAATCAACCGCAAGCATCTCTAATTTACAATGATGACTGAGTCAGAAATGCACGCGCATGAGCACATCCTCACAAAGTTGGCAAATGCTAATATCTAACATATGCACAGATGCCATCTTCTTCCAAAGACGGCTAAGCTAGACTTAGAATTGAAAACTTTTTTCTGAACTTTATATTCTTGTTATTTAGGTTTTTAGAATCAATATGAAAGTCCCAAGCTGCGACAAAAAAAAAAAAAAAAAAAAAAGGAATTGACGGATTAACAATTTTAGAAGCAGAATAAAATGAAAAAAATCGGAACAATACAGAACACTGACATGAGGCACACGCGTCAATATCTGAATCTTTGTGCAGGACATTCATACCGCTAAGAGAAGGCAATTAGAGTTTCATGAGTGACTGAATGTTTTGGAAACACCTACAGTGCATCCAAATTTGGCCAAAAAGGTTTTTGTGATGCAGTGTCTGAAACCAAACAAAGGATGGTGTAAAAACAACACCAGGTCATGTAGAGAGGGTTGGATTGCTCTCATTTAGCCATTCATACTCCTTCCTCAGGGAGCGCTCCACTTGTTAATATGAAGACAATAACTCAGAGTAAACTATTGATCACCGGCTGAGGTCCAGACCAGGTGATTGTGCATCTGTATCAGTATTGATTCATGCTGATGCTGACATTATTTAGTCTTTATTCATATTTGGCCTCATATAACTGCAGTGAGTGTAACAAAGAATCCAGACACTGCCACAAAAGCTTTCAGCAACACAACAGGAGTTCAAAGTTCTTACACCGCAAGCTTCTGTCTCTTTTTTTAACACACACGCACACACACGCACGCACGCACAATTGAGACAAACAGGTAAGAGATTGGGGAGTCAAAGCGTTCTTGCATGTACAGTATGTTTGTGTAAAGTGTGTTGTGTGCATATCTCTAGCTGTCTATCACAGTGAATGTGTCGGCTTTTGACAGACGACATAGCTAGGTCATGCTGGCTAAGCAGTGGGGAACAGAGACTGAGCCTGTGGCCTTTATTTCAATTCTATACAAGCTAACATAAAAACACCCACAGAGACTTTTTATGAAGTTATAGCAGAGTGTGGCAACATGGGGCGATTACAGGTGCCCATTCCCTCTACATGTTTCTGTGTGCGTGTGTGTGTGTGTGTGTGTGTGTGTCTTTCTAAGTTTCAGCTTGGAGATGGAGGCTGCAGGGATCAGTCCTTGTGTTTTGACTGACAGTTAGAGAGGTGGGAGGAAGGATAATATGAGCCCACAGGGATGCCCAATCTGTAAAGCCCTATTTCTGGGGGACTTCCTGGATCCCCAAGGACCAATGAGCTGGCTCTCTCAACTGGTGGCCGAGCCCCTGGGCACAGCAGGGCCAATCAGCAGGGGGGCTAGAAGGCTGAGTGACACATAGATCTGCTAATTTACATCATTACCACAATGCATCCTGACAAATGAGCCCCCAGGGTGAGAGCCAATCACCTGGGAGAGTAATGCAATTAGGCGGGACCACAGCTGTCAATCTCACAGCCATGGGGGTCAGGTAGCGACGCCTGTGGCTAAAACACCCCTGCCTGCTGCCTGCCGTTCACACTTTTTACATGCAAACACACACTTTTATACACATAAGGAGGGAACACATGGATATAAAGTGTAGCATGTGTGTGTGTGTGTGTGTGTGTGTGTGTGTGTGGAGTGTAAAGGACTTGATGGGGGCTGAGTCTCCATCTCTCTCCTGTGGGTGTGACTGCTTCAGGGACTCAGAGATTGACTCGTGTCCTCTGAGGAGTTACACCTGATGTTAGTGTGTGCATACTGGCATGCACTTGGGCGTCTGTGTTTGTGTGTGTTTACATTTACCCCTTATGTATTTGACCACAGGGGCACAGTGCTGTTTATGCGTAGAGTTGCAGTTCTGTGTGGGGACTTTGACCAGAAATAGGGCGGAGCCTTTGTGCAGAATAGCCCTACATTTGAGCAACATGTAAGCAAGCTCTGATAATAATGAGGCTCATCTGAGTTTCATTAGGTGTAGTGATATCCTAATGAAGCATTCCACTGTGTCAATAAATTCTGCCCAGCATGCCTTTAATGTTTGAGTGTGTTAGTATGGCTTGGTTGATACTTCTGTGACTGGCAGACTGGCACGCAGTGCTAGAAAAGCACTAAAAACCCTTCTGTGTACCACTTCATAGTTTTGGTACCAAAAGAGAGGAAACATTAAAGAATTCATACAGAACATACAAATGTGTGGTTCAGGCCCTTCTGGAGACACTCTGAGAGTCAGTGGAGCTGTGTGTTTTGTGTCATCCCATTACATCACTAATGAGCTGCCCTCAGGAGGGAGGAGAGAGATAGGGCAAGGCCAACAGAAAAAGACAAGATGAAGAAAAGAAGAACAAATGGAAGAGGAGAGGATGAGACGGGGGAAGGGAGACGGAGACCAGCTTGGGGACTTTTTCCTCTTCTCCCCTCCCTATCCTTTTTCCTGACACTACTGAGTCTAATTGGACTAAAACTGTGATCTAATTAAATGTCCAATTAAAGTGGAGCGAGCAATGTGCCCACCAGCAAATCACAGTATAGGGACATAATCAGCTGGAAAAAAAAAATACAAACATAAAAATCAATGGAAGCAATTGAAAATGGAGTAAGATGGTGAAAACTAAAAAACAGGAAAGGGGGAAAAAAAGGAAATAAAAAAGGGGAGCATTGAGAGATGAATTAGGGGTGCAGGATTGTGTGTGCTGACTGAGCATTACAAGGTACTGTTAAGTTATGAACGGATGTAACTCGTCATAAGTACAAAAAAAGCATGTTTGAAATAGAGTGTCATTGTCCTATGACAGAAGTACTGCAGAAATCCTAAATACTCATGCTTGGCGCTTTGGTTATTTTTTCCTTCTTTACATTAATTTCAAAAAAGCACATTGAACTGAATGATTCCCTTCTGCCATTGATGTTTACGCTAGAAATACGGATGGTCGAATCAATAGTGCTAATTAGACAAGGGCCAATATATGCAGGTGAAAGCTTCTCAAGTGTAAATAGAAACTTGTTTTTTTAACCTCATATCAGTGTTAATTAAAGAGTTTTGGCTTCTGGATGACGCCACTCATACAAAGTCCTCCATTCCAGCTGGAGTCATTTTTAAAAGGCGTTTATTTACTTCATACTGCCATTTTTATGACTGTATATTTACGGTCTGTTAATACTACACACCATGAAAAGGGATATCCAGGCTTATGAGTAATAACTCATTTCTATCTCGTCATCTACTTACACTATAATACTTTCAGAGAAACATCAGATATCTTTGCTTATTTTCTGCAAGAAAACATACCAGTACACCTGATTGTGATATTTACTGTTGAGTTAGGCTATACTTTATTTCTTTACCATCAGATATAAAAGTGCTAAGATAAGATAAGATACTCCTTTATTCATCCCACAATGGGGACGTTTACAGTGTTACAGCAGCAAAGAGCAAGGATTGCCAAAAAAACTACTAATTTAAGGATTATACCAGAAGACTGTGTACCACTGCCAAGTATAACACAATTAACACTGTCAAAATAAGTCAGCGACTGATTTTTTTTCTTACTTCAACCGAAGCCCCACATTCCTTTGAAAAAGATGTCTGAACATTTTGATGCTTATTTTGAAGGAATATCAGCCAACATTGTCTCTCTGTCTCTGATATTCAGACAGAGATTGAGAAATCTCCCTCCATCTGTGAGATGCTTGCACACTGTGAACCCCCTATGGACAGCTTTAGCTCATAAAATATTAATGCCGGGATTCAATTCAACTTTCCACCTTAATCTACTTAACAATTAGGCTCTTACAGCAAACAAAATTAATTTAGTTAGAGACAGTGTCAATGGTTATGACTCTAAAGAAAGGATTACAAACATGTAGTGAAGACCAAACTAAAACATAGAGAAAACAATAAATAATCTTTTAAGATTAGAAATCCTAAACTGTATTTGGATAGCTGCTGTGTGTGTGTGTGTGTGTGTGTGTGTGTGTGTGTGTGTGTGTGTGTGTGTGTGTGGATTTTTACCATAGCTGCATTGAGGGGGACCCTTCAGCAGATGTTGCACAGTTCAAAGCATCCTTGGAGGGTGTGGATCCACATCCAGGTCCCCTTCCTGTCCTGATCCTGGCTCCTGCTGTGACAGAGAAAGAGGATCATTCACCTACTGAGACCAGCACACCTGTTCACACAATTAACTGCCAGCATAACACAGGTACCATGGTGATTACAGGTAGAGGCTGTGTTTGAGTAAACCAGTGAGTTTAAAATATGTGATGAGGTAGAAAAATCCTTCAATTAAGTTATAGTTCTTAGTTTGCGTTTGTAATGATTGAGCAGCATATAATTTAATTCAATTGAAAGAGGCTTTATTGACATGGAAATCAAACTTTTAAAGTACCCAAACACTATATAGGGATTCTATTTAACTGGGTTTAAGAAGTTAGAGAAATGTTTCCAGAGTTCCGCATCTGAGGTTTTAGTTTTGTACTAATAACAATGATTTTGCATTTTAAAAAGTTCTAGCACATTGCTTTATGGCTGAAATGCGTTGAACAGAGTATTGCAAAAAAGTTCTGCAAAAAACATAATGATGCAACTCCCCCCTGGTTAAGAGAAATCAGTTATTCTTCAGCGAAAGAAGTACAAGGAACACATGTGTGACAATGGATCAGATCAGGAGATCATTAAGACAGCTGTATTTCAAAAAGTTTCCTTCTTCGATGGTTTTATATTTACCCTTCGCTTTTCTTTTCTTCTCAGATGAAAATCTCAGGGAAGTTTTCTTCCTAGCGGTCCCGTTGAATCGCCACTGTCTGCGTAAAAAAACACTACAACTCCCATTACTGTTGCGAAGCTGCGAACGCCATGGTTGTAGTTTTCCACAGATATCTTGGTAAGGCGTTTGACAATTCTAAAAACTACATTTCCCGTTAAGCTGAACTAGTTCCAGGAAATGTGACTCGCGTTTCCGTGGTTACTGACACATTGGTCCGCCGTTGGTTTCCTGCTTCACTGAGAGGAGCGGCGGTGAGACTGACTGGGAGACTTGAACACCACCATCAAAACTAATAGCACTGTACAATGAACCTGTTAGCAGTATCTCCTTCTCCCGATATCCGCGTCGTCACGGTCATACTGCTGGTAAGCATTTATGTGTTAAGGATAAAGAAAGAGCAGCCGGCTTCTTTTTGAGAAACAAGACCGAGCTAACGCTCGTTAGCCTACCTCTGGATAGTTAGCTGCTAGCTAACTGCTGGCACGAGACGTGGCTTTTTAAAGGGGTTTAGATAACTAACGAGCTGGCTCACGTTCTCCTGAAAGCATGTTTCTTTTTTCCAGGCTAAACCAAAACAAGCTCTATAACTAAGTAATCCACCTGCAGTGTCTATGTAACCGGTAGTGTAGTCTAACGTTAGCAGCTGTGTGATAACTTAACGTCGAGTAGCTATAAAACATCACTACGCTTCTTAGCAAGATACATTTTACTCATTTAGAACAGTTTTACACATCACGTTTCTTAAAAAGATGAAGAGGCAAAGTTGGTGATAACTTTGTTTAGTAACGGAGCAGCATCCAGTTAGCATACGTGCTATCAACTGAGTGCAGAGAGACAAATAAGTACTGTGTTTAGTTTAATGTTTTTTGAATGTGTTTGTCTGCTTTTATAAGATTAAACATCTGCATTAATGCAGATGAACGGATTGTCGGCTCCTTTGGGTGACTGTGAGTGTCTCTGAATTATGCTCGCCGGTTGGTGAATTCCTCTGTTGTGGCTCATTCTTATTGGCTAACAACCCGGAACTAGACTAAGTGGAGCAACATAGCTGGTTTGAGAGTTTGGGCCTGTGAAGAAAAACTTAAGACTTCTCTCCATATGCTGCAGATCAGTGTGTTCGCTAGTCTTCATGCAGAAATGGGGACTTTTAGTATCAGTATGCTGCCGTTTTACCCCAGGTAACAAAGTTATACAACTTTTTAAGGGATATTTTGTTTTATAATCCAGCAATTTTGAATGGATCCTCTAATTCTTCATATGCTTTAATTAAAAAGCTCTAAACTTTGACTGGCCACAGTTTCTCAAAAGTGAGGATTCACTGCAGAACTATCTCTCTCTCACACACATACTCACACGCATACACACACTTAAATATTTTTTTTGTGTATATGCATTTAAATAAGGAACATTTTTGAAACAACACTAAACTACATTTAGGACGGTGAAATTAAAATTGATTGATCTTTGGTTTTGTCGATCATCAAAAGTATCGTTTTTTTATTCCCAATAAACATTGAGTGGTGTTAGCTTTGGCTCCTTGACACCAAAGTTAAGTATAACCCTAGCCCACATTAGTATTTCTGTTTGTCATACTTGCCGGGAGGATCACATCCTGTTTGAGTAGGATCTTCTTGAGTCTGACTGAGATCACAGCTGTAACTCAAAGTCAATTCTTAGACTGGGACACAGATATAAGGCCGATGCCGAACCATATGAATGTCTTAAGGCATCATGACAGCAGGGAAGTTTTGTCTGACAAGGACTTGTATCAACACTTCAGTAACAGATATTTATTGGACAAAAAAAGAAGACAGAAGGATGTCAGTCTGTGATGAAAATAAAAAAATAGAAAAGGTGTTATAAGAGGAGAAAGTGACAGTGAATAAATACATTCATCCTTTTTCATCCAACATTTTAGGGGCCTTGTATATTCTTCAGAAAAGCAGATGTTTGGATGTATTATTACATAATTATGTTGCAATAGATCAGTTATCAAAGAATTGCTGTGTCATGACAAGATAGTTATCTGCACCTCCTGTGTATTCCACTGTGAACCCCCCCTCTTGTATCCATTGTTTGTTCTTTATGTTGAATAACTGGATCTTTAAAACTCTTGAGCAGCCTGTGTAAGGTGCAACTTGGAATTTCTTGGTGTTTTTAAAACCTTGAAATGTAACATTACAACATCCACAGCTCCAGGATGTTACATCGATCAGATAAGTTGTAACAGAAGATGTCTGACTAAAAGAGGATGTTGGCAGAAGTCAGTCTGGTTGTGAGTGTTGACCTTGTTTTTTGCATAAGGGAGACTAAAAGAATATGCAAAAGAACAGTGCAGTGGTGCCATTTAAAGGGTTTCTTTACCTGTTGAAACATGACTCAGTGTTGACATTGGGTCATATATGTAGAAGGAATGTGACATTGATTTTGATGTTGATGCCTTCTTGACCGAGAAAAAGCAGAACGTGTCTTTTTGGCTCATGTGGATGAAAGACAACAACTCCCAGAATGCACAGCACCACAGGTAACTTTCACTGAAGCTACTGTGTCTTTACAGTCTGACTACAACACCTACCATTCCAAGATTTCTTCCAGAAGGAATTCACATCTTTGAAATCCCTGGCAGCAAACAGACTTTATGTGTGCGTCCAGATGCAAACAGTGACATCATCGACACCATCACTCCGCCCGCAACATGCCGGTCTTGTTCCCCAGCTGATGAGACCTGACTGTCGGCAGCAGAGAGCTCCCAATCCGCCATCAGGCTCAACTGCTCGACGCTAAATTGCGGCTCATAGAGATAGCCACTAACATATGATTCGAGCACTAGACCTTCAAAATCCCCTTCATCCATATCAGTTTGAAGATGAAACATACCTTTTTTTCCCGCCATTCTTGGTCTCCATAGAGCCTGTCAGCATACAGGGATAGCTTCCTTGCAAGATGGCCAATGTTTAGTTTAGATTCTGGCAGTGAGGTTCCACCCACTGATCTGTAACAGGTCTGTAGCTTCAGTGGATTGAAAACATGAGGAACTAGTGATGTAGTTTCACCTCTGCTGACCAAAACAGCCTCCGATGATGCAAATGAGGCTTTTTACGTCATCAGAGGCTCCTTTTCAGAAGCGGAAAAGGAGATTTTTCGTGACTTTCCCGTCTTAATGGAAAATGAGGACGGCATGCGCGACCATTAAATTAAAAAAGAAGTACTCTCGTGTTTCTGAAGATACAAAGCTTAATGCAGTTAATGAACAAACAGGAGATATTCAGGTCGAGGATGAACAACAACAACAACAGTGTAATGCAAACTTTTCCTTGGTGTTCTTAAATTATGGACACCTGGAACATGCACATAAATAATGTGCTGTGACATTGTGTTGGGAATCCTGAGAGTGTAATTGGCACGTTGGCTCTGCAGGACCGTAAAGATCAGAGGTTGTATATTTAGCTCAGTACCAGGAACAACTTGTGGGTGAAATAGTCGGAGGCTGACCCAGTGGAGAGAATGTACATCGCTCAGGTTCTATTAGAGGTTTCACTGGAGAAGGTTGGAGAAGGTTAATGTTTGAAAGGACATCCTGGGTGCTCTACTGCTTAATCGTTGTTAATCACAATCATTGAAATAAAAAGTGTAAACAAACATGACAACTGTAACATTCTGCTCTGGGAAGGATGGAAGGCTGGAGCTCTCTGTCTTTAGTCTTATACTTCCAGAATATAATCTTAAGCGATTGAATTAACTCATTTAATCCTGTTCAAATATCTCTTCCTCCCCCCCCCCCCTCAGCTTTGTCTTTGATCGTTCTTCTCCCTGTGTGTTTGTAGGCGATGGGCCTGTCGACTCCTGGAAGAGCAGAAATCACCAGTCTGGACTCGGGCAACATCGATGACATCCTGAGTAAGGCGTTCATCTTCAGACTGAACTAAAAGGAATAGTTAGAGCTTTGGGGAAATAGAGCCATTGGCTAGCTGAGCAGTACAACTCAAGTGTGTTAATTGACAATCAAGCTGCAGCCAGAAGCTGTTGGGCCGAGCTTGGCACGTCGACAGGAAGCACGAGAAACGGCCCAACTCCTTGTTTTTCCTTTTCTAATCTCATTCTTGGTAATGAAGTTAATATTTTCCAAAATATCAAAACAAGCCTGTAATTCTCATCCGGGTCTTTATTGGGAGTTAATCTGCAGTCATTTCATTTTCTGCGTACTCAACAGAAATACATCAGATACTCACAAGATGTGCTCGTTAGAATATGTGGCTAAACTGTAAACAGCGCAGTTTATTATGGTCATGTTTCATATCATGTGTCAGACGTTGTTGCAGGTTTGACCTCCCTGACAGTCATCAGCTTTGCCTTGAATGTATACGAGTTCAGTGGTTTCTAAATGTATGTTTATGGACGGGTGGCAGTAGCTCAGTCTGTAGGGACTTAGGAGGGTTGGGAGGCGGAAGGGTCAGGCCACCTCTCGAGCACTGCTGAGACCCCCACCAGCTCAGAGGGGCCTCCTGTGTGCTGCCCCCACACTCTGACATCTCTCCATTAATGCATGTCCACAGGTCTTGTCTGTGTGTCACAAACCCGTCTCCAGAATAACAGTGTCAAATCCGAATTTCCCCTGGGGGATTATTAAAGTATAAAAAAATATTAGAGCCTCCTCCTTTTGATTCTTTTCTCTCTTCTCTCAGTGAATGGAAGTTGACTAATTAATTTGACTGTCAAAACATCCCTGAAAGCATTCTGTTATGTATAGAGGCTTACATTAGCTTGCTGTTTGTGTGTGCTTCCTTGCAGATAATGCTGGGGTGGCTTTAGTAAATTTTTACGCTGACTGGTAAGTCTTTACTTTCACTGCTTAAGCCATTAACCCCCCCCCCCCATAATAACATAACCAGATTTAGCTCACCAACAGTTGTTTTATTTGAAGGGTGTTCATGATAATGATCATAGACTGCACTCGCTCTAGATGTTATTGATTTCTTTTAAAGGATTTTCTCTCTGAGCGTCTATTTTAAATCGAATGTCTTCTGGCCTTGTCTTTAGAACAGCTGGATAATGGAGCTGGTATAGCCAACAGTCATTTTACAACATTTCCAAAATACTGCTCAACTGAGTCTGTTACATTTGATCAAGAAAAATCAATTTAATAAACTTTGAAATTATGGAAAAGTATTTTAACCCCCCCCTCCCTCGTCTACAGGTGCAGGTTCAGTCAGATGCTCCATCCTATATTTGAGGAGGCGTCTAACATAGTAAGGGAAGAGTTTCCTAACACCAACCAGGTGGTGTTTGCTCGTGTTGACTGTGACCTACACTGTGAGTATTACTGACCCATTTAAGACATTACCAGTCTTTCCTTTTCTTTTTCTTCCTTTATTTGAAGACTAAGATTATATTTATGTCAGCAACAGGACATTCTAGTTATTTTAGTACGAATCTGTAGTTTAAGTACCAGTACACAGTGTGGACCATACACCGCTTTAACACAACACATTCTATACGAAGAGAGAAAGAAAAAAAAAAAAAAGACCACACACACACACACACACACACTCCCTTACTATATTTGATGCACATATGTACACATAGATGCCCCGCACACCAAAGCGCAGACACATAAACGACCAGGCTCAGCCTTTTGAGATAAAGCGAATTAAAGAGAATTATTGATGACCTGCAAACTGTTTGAAGACTAATGACAAAACTGCTGCTTCCTGTGAAGACGGGAGGCTTAGAGACACCCCGCAGGGAGATTGACACCTGCCACACGCACACACACTCATTCTATGTGTGCAAGAGAGAATGTTTACTCTTGGTGGGGGGGCAGCTTTCATGTGGGAGATCAGAGCTCAGAGCTGACTGAAGGCAGTGTTTTGAGAGTGAGCTTTAACTGCCGACTCGGTCGCCGCTCGGCTCCTCATCCACCCATCCCCATGTGTCTTTACTCCACTCCTTCCTCTTCATCAATTGATTTGTCCTTCCTTACTTAACTTTTTCTCTGTGCAGCCGACATAGCCCAGCGGTACCGCATCACCAAGTATCCGACACTAAAGTTGTTCCGCAATGGGATGATGATGAAGAGGGAGTACAGGGGTCAGAGGTCAGTGGCGGCCATTGCCGACTTCATCCGCCAACAGCAGGTGGACCCTGTGAAAGAGATTCATTCATTGGAGGAGGTTAAAACTGTAGATGTAAGTTGAAGCACACGCACACATGAATCAGTGCTGTGTTTGTCATGATCAAATGAATGATGTCCTTTCTTTCTCTTTCCTTTTGGTTTTGTATTCAACAGAGAAGTAAGAGAAATATCATAGCTTACTTTGAAACAAAGGACTCCGATAACTACCACACATTTGAAAAAGTTGCCAACATCCTTCGTGATGACTGCACATTCCACGCCTCTTTTGGGTGAGACACGGCGACGCGTTCTGGATCCTCTTCCAGTAAAATCGTTCAAATGAAGCGCGTTTGTGTTTGACATTGTGATTGACTGGTTCTCTCTTACAGCCCTGTTTCTGAGCCCGAGCGCATCAACGGGGACAATGTTATCTTCAGACCCATGGGCGACAACGCCCCTGACATGATCTACCTCGGCTCCCTCACCAACTTCGACCTGACGTACACCTGGACGCAAGACAAGTGTGTGCCTCTGGTCAGAGAGATCACTTTTGAAAATGGAGAGGTTTGTCACCTGCTTTATTGATTTTATTTCTGTCGCTGCCTTGGAAGGCAACGTGTCAGAGGTGAAATGTATTGTTGCCTTTAAAACCAGAAAGATTGGGGGCGCTGGTGGCGTGGTGGCGGCGGTGCGCGCGTCCCCAAGTATTGAGGTATAGTATATATAGTCCTTGCGCGGGCGGCCCGGGTTCGCGTCTGACCCGTGGCTTCTTTCACGCATGTCTATCCCCACTCTCTCTCCCTAGCTACCCCATCCACTGTCCTCCCTCTATAATAAAGGCTAAAAAAAATGCCCAAAATAAATCTTTAAAAAGTAAAAAAAAAAATCCACAAGGATTGAAGAAATCTTGTTCTGTAAACAGAATTATTTAGACAGAGGAACATCAGGAAAAGAACAAGAATGGACTAAAGAAAGCCATGTTAGGAAATAGCAGTCACTGTAAAAAACGTACGACTCTTCAGTATGAGAGAGGGATCTGAAGGATACCAGTTTCGGCCAGGTATGCTACAGCACTGGCTGGTGCTGGACACCGAAAGACCCTGCATCTTAAATAGAGTTCAACAAACCCTGGCACCAAAGAAACAGGGCAGGAAGAGCACGGTTCAGGAAGTTTTAAGATCAAGATTTAGTTTTCTGCTCCACAAAACAATGTAACATGACACATGAAAACCCTGTGAGCGCTCGACAGGCTGTGACACCTGTAAGGCTTGGACGAGGCACATAATGGAGAGAACAAAACCTCAACTCAAGGGAACGATCTTTTTGGATCTAATGCAAAAAATGATTTTCGAGCACTGAGAATAAAGTCCCATATCCCACAGTCTGATCATAATATTCATATTTAAAGAGTTCTCAACATAGCTCATGAACGCTGGCGGTTCAAAGCTCCTGTTCAAGGTCAAACTGTGATAGCTAATATCTGCTGTGTTCATAGTTCATAGAGTCATCTTCAGATACCCATAAAGCTGTGTATATCTGTGTGTTTTCCAGGAGCTGACGGAAGAGGGAATCCCATTCCTCATCTTGTTCCACATTAAGGAAGACTCGAACAGTTTAGAGAAGTTCCAACATGAAGTTGCTCGCCAGCTCATAGGCGAGAAAGGTGGGCGTGTGTGTTTGTCGTCTCCTGTGACAATGTTAATTGCTAGTTGTCTTCTGAGCCAATCCTCTCGGCGTAGTAGTTGTTTTTTTGACTGCTGTGTCTCCTGTTTAGGGTCTATTAACTTCCTGCACGCAGACTGCGAAAAGTTCCGCCATCCTCTGCTCCACATACAGAAGACTCCTGCTGACTGTCCTGTCATCGCGATAGACTCCTTCAGACACATGTATGTCTTTCCTGACTTCCAAGACCTCGGGTAAGTGGCAGAAATAACTTATTTCTTTTTCTTTTTTTACATATATATAGAAGGATTTAGATTTTCTTGGGGGATGCACAATATCGTCAATATATAATAAATGGAAAAAAGTGCAATGGCTGGTAATGGTTTAATATGAAAAATAATATTCAAATACAAATGAAAAATCTGCACATGCAACTGTAATTAACAAATGAATCATCCGAGTGTCAAACTGGTGATATATATGCAGCATTCATTTGGACATTTTTGAGCAATTATAACCTGATGCTGTATTTGAAATTCTTCATAACAAGCTCTCCTTAAATTAAGTTAATTTCATTACACACGCACACACAATAACCCACTGTGCACTGAACACCACAGAAATGTCACACCTCCTAAAATCTGTCCTTTATGAATGGGCCACGACACCAGAGCTAATGTGACATGATTTGGCACGTGCAATAAGTGCTAAACTAATCCAGTCTAATATAATGTAATCTTGTTTATTCCCCCCACCCCCACCCACTCACTCACTCTGCCTCCCCCAGTCCACAATCACAGTCTGATCAGATAGACAGACGCCCCAAGGACTGACCATCCCTCCTCAGCCTAATTACATCACATCACCGCTGCATGTGGCACACAGCTTGTAATTACATTAGTGCATTGTATGTTATATATATATGTGTGTGTGTGTGTTACTGTGACACGTGGCGTTAGCTGTGACCAGGGACCAGCTCTGCCTGTGTGATATGACAACATCTCATGACCTGTCGTTAACGAGCGCACTTAAGAGGACAGCGCTGATGTGACACGTCCACAGGGACTAATGACCTCTGCTGCTGCCTCCGGCTTGTTGGGTCTTTTATCAGCTCTGACCTGCTCTGTAGCTGTAACAGGTCTGTCTTTAAAGCTGAACTTGGTGTGGAGGAATGGCTCTTTCAAACACAGACAATGAGGGTCATTGAAGAACCACTTGTACAAACAGTCGGGCTTTGAAGTGATAACTGTGAGGGGTTTTCAGCTTGTTTCATAAATTAGTTTCTTTTTCAGCACTTGAAGAATTAAGCTGAGAAGATTTAATTATTGCTACTCTTTTTAAGGCTTAATAACATTAACCGTTAATGTTAATGGAAGTATTGAAGGTATATATGAAGAGCTTCTTTTTACCACTTATCATTCGGGCCATCCCTGCAGAGTCTAAAAAGTCTGCCACTTCTCTGAAGACGGTACAGAACAGAGATCACTTAATCACTCCGTTCCTCCTCCGTGACATTCACATTAAAGTCGAACAGGCAGTCTGAATGGAGCTATTCTAACTTCTAAGGCTGTTACATGAGGTTTTTTTCCCCCTTAAAACAAATTTTCCAACAGCTGGATATGACTTCTTCTGTGTGACTCTTTGGTAACAGATTTGTTCTGTTGATGAGACTTTCTCGTACCGAGCAGGTAGTCCTGCAAAGAATTTCAAGAAGGTAATTTTTGAAATATTTAAGGAGACATACTGAGGGCGAGGCGGCATCTGCCAGCAACCTCTCTCAGCCTGGCGTAACAGTTTTGATCAAAGTACGCCATTTCTTTATCTGTACATTTGACGGGCATACAGGAAGAAATAAACGGATTTTAACTCATCAGTTTTGATGATTTCTGAGGCGAAGACGTCTGCACAGATCATTTTCTCCTCTTTATTTCTTCTAACACTCATCTGTGTTCACGATATCGAGGCTAAGAGTCAGGCACATATTTGAATAATTAAGAGGCTGGCTGATTTGACTGTCGGGTGGATTTGAGCCGTTTGTAAGGAGGAGTTTGGCACACCTCAACTTCACCTCTTTTCCTGACTCTAGAGGAGCCAAGTTCGGTGAGTCAGCCAGCGTAGGGACTGCCATTGTCGGGCTTCATAATGCTTCCTCAGAAACTCTAGGCTGAAGCCACTGAGACTACGTCCATGTGTCATCTACATTCTTCATGAGCGTGATCATTTTTCTTCTTCTGTTTGAATCTTGTGCAGTTTCTAGTTTGTTAATTCTAACTTGTTTAAATTCAAAATCAAAAAAAAAAAAAAGATGTATTTTTTTCTCTCTTTTGTAATTTCTACTGTTTTTTTCTCTTTTCTTTGTGGTGTTCTTTCAGTATCCCTGGCAGACTGAAACAGTTTGTGTTGGACCTTCACTCTGGAAAGCTGCACAGAGAGTTTCACCACGGCCCAGACCCCACAGACAGCACGCCTGGACAGGTAAGACTAGTTCAACCAGAAGACTGAGAGTTAATCACATCATGTCCAAGCTGACTGTTTCATACTTGTAATGTTCCCCTCACAGGAGGAGCCAGCAGGAGAAGTGGTCAGCAGCCCTCCAGAGAGCTCTTTCCAGAAACTGCAGCCCAGCGAGACTCGCTACACCATCCTCACAAGGGACCGTGACGAGCTGTGACCCTCTGCTGTGATCCTGTGACTCAATGCCACGCCCCGGGGTCAGGGAAGGGCTTAGGGTTGGGACAGAACAGCAACACCCAACACCCAACACCCTTACTGAAGAGAAGGAGATGTAGAAATGGAGAACGAGGAGGAGAAAATGGAGGAAACAAGAGAAGCAGTCCTCAACACAAACATGTTGGATTAACCTATATTTTCATAACTCTTTCACGTACAATTTTTATTTTGGATCAAAAGGAAATTGGGTAGAGGGGGGAAAATCGTGTGTGGGCAGGAGTTAGGGGCATCATAAGAAGTGTTTTTACTTTTATTTTTTTGGAGCTTGTAAATATGTTCGTGCTACATGGGAGTCTCAGTGTCAGTCTAAATTAAAAACAGAATTTCCTTTTGTTTTATTCTTTTCTTTATCACTTGGCTTTTTCTTTTTTTTTTTTTTGTAGAAAAAGAAACCAGAAGAGTTTGTTCACTCCAATTGTACGGTTCTTATCTGTGGGTAGTCCAGCCTGTCTTTTAGGAGATAGTCCTTTTAGTCTCACTGACCTCATGGCTGCATCTCAATATGATCGACTCAAATTGAATTCATTTTGTACAGCACCAGTAATTACAATAGGCCTGCTTGAGTAGCTTTCCCGCCATTTCTCTCTCACTCACACACACACACACACACACACACACACACACACACACACACACACACACACACACACACACACACACACACACACACACACACACACACACACACACACACACACACACACACACACACACACACACACACACACACACACACACACACACACACACACACACACACACATTGAAGGAATAGAAACACATTTTTAAATAACTGAGCAGGCTTGATATAATTTCAAAGATTGACTTGAGACAAAGCTACTCCGCCCTATGGAGATCTCTTCCCCCCCCCCCCCCCCCCCCGGTTCAAAATGGTTCTAGATGACGATGTCTCTTACAGTGCCTATACAAAGTATTACCCCTCTTGGACAGAAAATGTGTTAACATCAGCAGCATGTTCAGCAGCATCAGGTTGTGTGGAGGCTTCTCTGCTGAAGACCCTGGACATGGAAGGTTAAATGTATGCATCAAAACACATGAACTGTAGGAACATGACTCTTAGTGTGTATATTTCAATTAAGATGACTGCAGACATAAGCCAAATATACAGTCTCTTCATTAAACGGCCAGGCCTTAGTTCAATCCAAAATTAATGTCAGGACTTGATAAGCATGTAACTTGGCCAAAGCAGCTTGAAAGGAATTATTGTCCGGATGTGTAAAGCTGTTAAAGGCTTACTGAAGTAGCCTTCAGGCTGTAACTGCTACCAAAGGTGCTTTTATTGGGTGATTTAGGACACAAGTACTGGTGCAATCAAGACTTTTGTTCATTGTATCTCCAACCTCCCCAGGCCGTCTTACATCCTGATAACCTAACTACTGTAAAACAGTAAAACATTCAAAGTCAACATGGGGTGAATACCTTATAAAGGCACAGTATTTGCCATGACATCTCTAATGTTTGATCCCAGGAGTGAATCAGAGGAAAGAAATGATGTTCTTTAACGTGATCGTCAATTCATGGAATGGCTGTTGTTTTCCCTGTTAACCTGTTGATAAATGTTTCATCATGCAGAGGGAGAAAAAAACGACTTGGTATTTTCCAGGGTTTTATCATGCTCGAGGAGAAACAGCCCATGTGATCACGTTGGTAAAATAGTCTCCCACTTTCTACGAGTCCATTAAAACTGGTTTTATCTCTTTCAATGTTTGTGGTTTCGGTACAAGAATGGATCTCTGAGGTCTACTGAACATAAAATGAATCTTAAGACGAGGCCAGATTGAGAGTATGGGGGACCCTTTGCATAGTTTGTACTGCGCTCCCTGCCCTTCCATAAAGGCCAAAAAAAAAAAAAAAAAAAAGATGCCTGCATAGTGACATATCAGCCCCACCGACAGGAGAACAAAAGAAGGGAGGGGGCGTGTGATGCCATTTCTAAAACAGTCATCTCAGAGGGGAAGAAGAGTATAAAAACAATGAAAGTAAATTAAAAAAACATTTTACAGGATCTGGTGTTGTCTGCTGTTTGTATGATTGGCCTCTTCTTTGGTTCTGTTTTTTCTTTTTTTCTTCCAAACCCGTGACATTAATGCTGTGGTTATAAGAACAAGAAAAAAACTTTATTTGGCAGAAAATCCAAAACAGTTTAATCACGACATGGCAGGTTATTACTGGAGACCCTGGAGGGCTCTGATATTTGGCACTTTGGTAATTTTTTTGTGCAAGATTTGATCTTACACTGAAAACAAAGATAACCATAAACAGTATCATTTCTACAAACATCTAAGCAGGAACAGTTTTATTTACATCATATAAATGTACACAACAGGGATGTAAGGGACAGATCTTACTGTAATCTGAGACATACAGCTGTATTTAAATATGTGCATAAAGAAACATTGAGGCATGATTATTGGTAGACTTAGAAACCTTGATGTCAAAGAATATTGTAAAAAAAAAAAAGGTTTAAAAGATGTGAGTTTGAGGAGGAACACAAACAAGGCCTTTGTTAGTGACATCTGACGGAAAAGTGCGGTTTGTTGAACGGATCATTTTATTAAGTTCTTTAGATTTTTTTCAAAGAAGACTTCTGCTCAACGCTCATTTGAAAGTAAAAGCTGTAGTGTAGTGCATTAAGGTAGATTCATGTCCTCACAGGAACACTATTCACGCCTGAACATCAAAGAATCTGTCTCCTGAATAATGGTCTCACTGTTACACGTTTGTTTTACACCAGTGCTTGTTGACCGTATCTGATGCAGAGTGTTCTTAAGGCACGTGATCAGGATGTGCTTCTGACTGGGTTTTTTCTTTTTTTTGAGGACAAACTACAGGTGTTCGGTTATTTGTCCTTGCTTGACTCTGGTTTCGTCGCTGATTCACCTGGTGGTGCCGTAAGTTGTTTCATCTGTAGTTCCACTTGTGCTTTCTGGTGTTTCTTTACCAAGTTTCCCCCTGCAAACCCTAAGGCGCCCCCTCCCAGAGCAGCAGCCACCCCTGCAGCTTTGAACCCGGCCAGCAGTCCCAGAGGTCCTCCTAGTGCACCGCCCAGCAGCGCTCCAGCAACCGGCAACAGCGCCAACTTGTAGCCCACCGCCTAAAGAGACAGGAGGAAGAGATATGTTCTCATTTAACAACCGTAGACATGAACCTCTGGAGGAATCAGTTGTGGCTTCAAGACGGTGTGCGAGAGAGTTCGGACGAGTCTATCCTTTCATGATCACACATCACAAACTCATGGAAGGACGAAAGAGAGAGAGAGAGAGAGAGAGCGAGAGAGAAAAAAAAATGACACAAACAAGCCTGCAAATGAAAATGATGGTACATCAAAGCCTTTTCATTATCTGCATTTAAGAGAAATCAGAGCGATGCAGCCTGTGTGTTATTACGGCTGCTATCATCAGAGTGGAAGGTGCCTTTTGCTGATGACAATTAGTGATACACACACACACACACACACACACACACACACACACACACACACACACACACACACACACACACACACACACACACACACACACACACACACACACACACACACACACACACACACACACACACACACACACACACACACACACACACACACACACACACACACATTTGATTAACACTTCAGCATTAAATTAATCTAGTTCAAAAGCCAACGTTTCTTGTCCTCCCCCCTGGCAGTCCAGGGAATTTTAATTTCATCATGAGTTAAAAGGAGTGTGGGGCGCAGGTTGTAGAGGATGGAGGAAATGTCTTTGTGTGTGTGTGTGTGTGTGTGTGCGCGTCTAATGCAGTTTGACCTGATGACAGATTACAAGCTTTCAAACAGGTTAAAACATCTGACACCCCTCTCATCTGCTTTATCTCTCAGCAACCTCCCCCCTCCTGCCTAATGTGCACAGAGTGGTCAACCTTTAGTGCAGTTTTGGGGAAATTTCATTTAAACTCGCGGTTTATAAAAATAACTGTTTCGAGGCATTTATTTAAAAAGTTTGGACTGAATTTGAAGCAGAAGAAGACGCTTCATTCAGTTCACTTACAAAAAAAACAAAAACTCTTTTAAATGGATTCAGAGTTAAAGGGAGTTTTTGGTTTTATTTGCCTGCATTATCTAAAATCAATTCTGCTATCAAACACAAATAATGATAATTTTACTACACATTACAAGAAACCCAATAAACTAAGACCAACCCACTGCGCAACAATGTATGACAACGCGGTTCTCTTTTTCAGAGATGTGTCAAATTAGATCCTAAAAAGTGGGAACAGTTTGGCTCAAATTGGATCTACTTTCAGACCAATTCACCAAATAAATATGTGTGCAGGTTATCATGTTGCATATTAGTTAAAAGCAGTTCCTCCTTTTCTCTTGGGCACCACAAAATGAATTTAACTCACCTCATTTATCATTGGACGTCGGCAGATCTCTCAGTTACCAGGACAAAGTATAAATCAGCATGGATGGATACGACTAGCTGAACTGAGACAATGATTTTGTTGTATGAAGTGAATAGAAAGCCGTTTTTTAAACGCTGTCTAAAAAAAAAAAAAGCTGACAAAAACACAGTGTTTGATTTCTGGCTGTTTGCTGTGCAGTGGTCGCAGTGAAAGATGTTTTTTCAGCATGCAGAAATCCCGCCTGTGTCATCATCTCAAACTCTAAGAGTCTGTAATTACAGTGTCGTGACTTCAAACCTCCTTTCTGTTATTGCAGAATAAAATACAAAGTAAAGGTAGAACAACATCTCTTAAGATAAAATGATCTGTGTGTGTGTGTGTGTGTGTGTGTGTGTGTGTGTGTGTGTGTGTGTGTGTGTGTGTGTGTGTGTGGTTTGTAGATGTAATTGTACAAAAGCAGGTGATTCATTCTGAGTATAACAGATGAAAAGTTCAACATTTCAAGTGTGTAGTATGTGTGAAGAGCACTGAGTTGTCCTTCTGAGTTACACTCAGTGTTTAGGTGTGTATTGAAATGATAATTCAAGCCTGAATGCTGCTCTTGAAAAACTATTAAACAGTCATTCAAACCTCTTCTAAATGCTACACACACACACACACACACACACACACACACACTTGTCACCTCTCTATCACTCTTCCTCCCCTTCTCTCCTCTCTCTATTTCCTTAATTGCATCTTTCCTCCGTATTCGAGCCGATCAATAGGGACAAACGCTGTGGAATGGCTGCGAGGCAAAGTGCCATCGATCTCTCCATCTCCCAAACACTACACGCACACACGCGCACACACACACACACACACACACACACACACACACACACACACACACACACACACACATCAGATCATGGTGACACACACACATACACACCTTCCCCAGACTCTTGGTCCCCTCCTCCACATTGGCAGCGGCTGTGTTGACGTTGTCCTCAATGCTGTCAATCTTCTCCTGCTGGGACTGATGCACAGAGGTTACACACACACACACACACACACACACACACACACACACAGAAACACACACTCTAGCAAGCACATTCACCTACACATACATTACTGACAGGTGTGAAAGAGCAGCTACTTGTCATGTAAGGTGTTTTTGTTTTTTCCTGATTTCAGCTTCATGGCACAAGTTAACACAGGAGAGGTGTGTGTGACTGTGTGGAGGCTCTGGATATGTTCAATAGAGATATCAATGGGGGTGGGGTCCTGAGAGAGAGAGTGTGTGTGTGTGTGTGTGTGTGTGTGTGTGTGGCATTGTATAAATCTCATGAAATATTCAGAGTGGCAGCTGTCTCTCTCCATGTGAGGGCTGGCCGGACACAGTGACCAAACAACAAGAGCACTCCTCCTCTTCTTCCTCCTCCTCCTCCTCCTCCTCCTCTTCCTCTCCTCAGTTCCTTCACTCTCTCCTTTAACCTGCTAACGCTGACCTAAAAAAATAAAGTTTTCTCGCACTACACTACTCACAGATCAAATCTTCAAATCAAATGTTTTATTTTGTTTTCCTCCGAACACCGAGACCCAGATAAGACAGCTGTCATAAAATAAAGAAATCTGCATCGTTTCCTGTTTTCATGTTATTTGTACGATTGCCAAAAATTCCAAACACAATCATCTTACAAGCAAAAAAGAAAAAAGGATCTTACTTTCACATTGGAGACATCGTTTTAGCTTTTGTTCCTTAAGGGACCTTTGTTGCATCTCTTGTTTCCTTTAATACATCAACTAGTGAAGGCTGAAGTAACCATGACAAAATGTGTTTAAAATTAGTTTTCAAAAGGGAAAAAAAAATCATTTGTAAATTATCTATTTAGTCATTGATTTCACCAAAAAAGCTCTCGACTAAAGGTTGAAGCCATTTATAAAAAAATAAACTCTATAATCTAACAAGCTTCTTTTATTGTCTCCTTTTGTAATATGACAGAAAGTTTTGTTTTCAAGTAGTTATCCTTAAACTCATGACTTTGAAAACTCCACCTCAAGAGCTATTTCAGTACATGAGGCATTAAACTCCTTCAAAATGATCTGTCAGAACCTAAAACTCTGTACAATTCAATTCCAACCCTTGTAAGAAGTACAACCCTTATTTTATTTTGAAGAAACCTTAAAGACAAACCGAGAAAAGCCTTCAGATAAGAACTCAAACCGTTACTAACATGACACATTCAGAAACAGACACAACCACACACTCTCTCAGTATTTCCACCGAGGCTGAGCTCAGGAATATTACCCCCCAACGCGCTGTCTTTCACCCTCGAGACACAACAACAACATGTCTATGCTCTTTCTGCCCCCACCCTCCCACTCCTGTGTCTATCTGGGTTTTTTTCAGCCTAACTACATCTTCAATTTCTCTCTTCCTTTTTCTCTGTTAATCTCTCCCTGCTCTCTCTCTCTCCATCCCTCAGGATAGAGTGATAATCTGCGCCGTCTGTTCTCCACCTGCTCCGAAGTGTCCCTGGTTCCTCGCCTCTCCCCCTGTGGACGATCCACTTTACTCCCCCAAATCCTCTCTCTAGTCTAGTGCTCGATCTCTCCCCTTTCGCCTCGGCGGAGGGCCTCTGGGGCCCCAGCAGCACCGAGCGGATCTGCGTAGCCTCCCCTCACAGGAGCCTTACCAGGCAACACCAGCACACATGGTCAAATACACACACCACATCCTGGAAACGCTGTAGGCAAGCAGCCTCTGTCACTTTGTGTTTTGGCTCTCAGGAGTCGATGTGCACACATGTAGGAGAGAGAAATGCATACAGTGTAGAGCTGTGGATGTAGCAGCCAGGAAGCACAAAAGAGAGTTCAGAGTTCACACTCACATGAACGACCAGAGAGAACTCCGTCACTAAACCGCACAGCTCTTTCAGATCCTGAGGGAGAAAAACCCACCTTGTTTATTAGATTATGATGCTGAACACACATATCCAAGCTACAGTACGTCCAAACTGTCCATATGAATGTTTAACACATCAGCTAATGAGGGTAAATATAATTGTGGATGTGTGTACAGTAATGCAGCATGAAGTCAGCGAGTAGGAAGGACCTAGTAAAAGAGTTACATTAAATTATCTTGCGATCATGATCCAAAAAAAAAAAAAAGGTAACCATGGCGACGTAATCACAGGATTATCCCTCAGTGTTCAGAGTTTTGATGTCATTTAATTTAGACAAGTCGCCGTTGGAAAATCACAACAGCAGAAAAATCAGTGAAAGCATTTTGTGGCTTTGGTTCGAGGTCCTTGACTTGATCATGCGGCTTTACTGTCACCCTGTCAGAGCAGAGCCATGGTTACTGTACAAGTGGCACAGACATTTTAAATACCAGTGGAAATAGAGGATATCAAGTACAGAGAGGTTTTGTTTTTTTTTCAAAAACGACCGGTGGACAGACGTAAAAAAAAACAAAAAATCATTGATCATTATGAATATTAGATTCCATATTTCAGGTGGGTCTGGGACAGAGTGTTGGTGCTAATTGTTGTCAAAGCTAATTTAAGATTGCTATTGTAAACTGGGATTAAAAAGTAATACAATCCCTTTTGTCGTTTATTATCTTCTTTCTGGACGAGGGTCAGAGAAAATGACACATGAAATGCTGCTCCAGAACAGCTAAGGTTCGAGCTGTAACACCAGTAAAGCAATACGCAACAATAGCAGATTAATGTATTGTAAGAATTGTCCAAAATGTGAGGAATCATATGTTGTGGACATGCATACCTCTTCCAGGCTGTCCCAGGACTCAGCTGCGCTCTGATCCGAGGGGATTTCTGGGAACTGGAGCTGAATTTTCCTGCCCGACACCAGCTCCTCACCAACATCTTCATCAGAAGTGGAACTGCTGTTCCCACAACTGGATGCTTGAGTTGCAGGTGTTGGTGCAGGCTGAGGCGCGGGGTTAGAGTGCAAAAGCAGGAAATCTTGTGCAGCAGCTGCTGCCCTGTCTCTGACAGGTTTTACAAGCGCTTCAAGAGGGGCAGCGTCTTCTGCACGGACCCGAGCACACAGCTTCTCCATCTCTCTGATGTTGGCTCGGAGCTGCTGCGGGGACAACAGAGAGGAAGCAGGGGGACTCAGGAACAGTGGGTGTCAGGTAGGCAAATGTCAGAGCAATTAAGAATTTAAGGTAGGTAAGAGGTATTCACATACACTTACCAGCCTCTGATATATGGCCTAAAATATGGTATCACACTGACCCAATAGTTATTGATCAGGCCGGCTCGTTGAACCTACAGCCTCCAAATGTACTACGAGAGTTAAGGTGCTATAGGTTTAAACTGCTGGGGTCGCTGGCACATTGAGCTCCGATCTCTCTCCCTCTCTCTTTCTGTGCATTCACATCATATTCCTGCATGTTATTAACTGTAAAGATTAATGTACCATTTAAGTTATTTAAGATAAATGTTTGTGGAGGCTCTGGATCTCTCGTGTCTCGTAGGTTCATCTGAATCGCTGGTGTTGAAGGCCTGCAGCTGAGTCGACGAGCTAACAAAGAGTACGTTTTACCTTCTCTTTTGTAAAGTGTATGAGGAAATAACATTTGTTGTGAATTGGCGCCATACAAACAAAGATTGATTGATTGAATGATCTTTTCACCTGGTTACCTGGAAACGAAAAAAAAAAGTGCCTTTCTTTTGGCCCAGTTGGACACTGATGCCAATGAAGACAGCTCCAGCAAACTGAGCTACTGGGAGGGAAATGTGTACGAGTCTTTGTGAGTACGCGTTGGTGTCTGGGTTTAATAAGGTGCAGAGATGACGTTGGGGAACACAAGCCCCCCCCCCCTCTTCATCCCATCCTGTGCCCTGAGGGTGACAAGATGGGATTACAGCCCAGCCATCAACCCTCCGGGCCAAGGTACGACCTGGGCTCAGGGGGTCAAGGTGCTGCCGATAACACGTTCTGCTAATTACACTGCATGAATAAACATACCTGTGCATAAATGTGAAAAACACACTGATTAACACCTAGACAGCTCAGGAAGCTGTCAGACTGCAAATGAACCGTGCTCATCCCTAGCTAAAACACTCACTCAATAGCAGATATTCATGATAGAACAGCATCGACTGTCTCAGAGTGTATACGGGGGTACTGAGTCTGCCTTTGCCTTTTATCTCGATGGTTAGTTATGTTGTGCAAGTGGCGCAAATGTCAATCAAATAGTAGAGCCGACAGTTTGTCTCACAGTGAGGAAGGACAATAAAAGCAATAAAGATGTTTGAAACAACGATAGGCTGCCTTTAAAGGATGATCTATCTATTTGCATCATTTCTATCTTGTTTCTCAATCCGCGTAGGCTATGGTACATTAGCACACTTGTGCGCACACAAACACAGTTGTGTGTACACACACACACACACATACACACATACACGTGAACCAGAGAAGACCATGCCCTGCTCTGGATTAACACCATGAAGACACAGGAAAGCACTCGCATTGTGTCCCCGGGGTTTGCATGGTAATGGTGAGAGGATAGGTGTGTGCCTGTTAGGAGTTATTTCACCTTCAGAGACATGGTGGCTTCCAGGCAACAACTTTCCCTGAGGCATTTCAATCCACCATGTGAACAAGTGAGCAAGTACTTAAACACACGCACACACACACACACACACACAAGAGATGAACAGTTTCAGGTTTGGTAGAAGCTCTTTTCCTGTCCTGATTTTTCTCAGAGAAAGTTTAGAGCATTAAACCAGATTAAAAAAATGTCTCGAAGCATGAGCATTATGTGAGGTTTTTTTTTTTCCATACTTAAGCAGAAGAAATATTTCCTGACCTGGGCTTGCTAACTGAATATTACTGGGTTTGACAGATTAATTCCACTGCTGTAAAACGATGTGTTTTTCGATTCCTCATCAAGCTTAATGTATAATTAAGTATTGTCCAAAATGTGAGGAATCCTATGTTTGTTTTGCCTCAATTCTAAAGGCGATCTTAGACCTTAACAGAAAGTTTTGGTAAAGAAAAATAAAAAATCCTTAATGACAACTAGCAAAACTGATGTGCTGAGAAAAGCTGAGGAAAAAGAAAGCTCCAAGAAGAGCAAGTAAGTTGGACCTAGAGTTGATTTTGTCGATTGTGGGGTGGCTGGGTGTATTTGGTCATTCGATCCAGGGGAGACGTTCTCCTAAACCGAGCTTATTTTACAAAACTGAGCCAGACAATGGTTCAGATAATTAAAAGAAAAAAAGTATGTTCTGCAGTTGCATGGTCATGCTTGTTCAGGAATTTTGAGAGGGAGTGAGTCACATAATCTTCTAAACAATCCCCACATTCAGAAATCTGCAGAGCGCTGACTTTAATTTGATAAAAAAAATAAAAAAATACTGCCTCTGTGACGAAAAAAAAGTTGCCAGTTAGTTATTTGAATTTTGGTGTTATGAAAACAAAAAGAATAAACAACATGAAGTCAACAGAGTATGTCTTATACCTGAACAGTCCTGCTGGCATTGATGTGCTCCTGATGAAGGCGATCCCACTGGTGGCTCTGCTGGTACTGCAAATATGAAAAGAAGCGATCTGTTACCCATCTGTGGATTGGAAGTGAGAGAGCGGATGTGAGGGTGCGATCATGTGGGAAGCCAGATTTTAGCCATCACCTTCAGTATGTTATTGTGGTGTTTCTGCAGCCTCTCCAGGTCCGTGGGAAGAGCCACTTTAATGAACTTGTGGATCGGTGTCTCCAGGCGCCTCAGTGTCAGCTTGTTCCTTTCCTCCGCCATGTGTCCTGCTGACTGCCCACAGCCGACACCTCTGTGACACTGCACCTGCTCGCCTTTATCTCACCCACACTAATATGGGCAGAGTAGGATTTTAATAAATACGTAAGTCAAGTTAATTAACTCAGTGACGCATGCACATTTTAGCCAACATATTTAAAACTGGCACATCCATGAGACTTATTTAAAAAGTATTTTTAGTTAGAATGAATCAGTGGAGTATGACTTATTTGACGGCACGACATCAACACCGCAAAGCTGACTCGATCAATCAATGTAGTCAAATTATGACGTTTTTCACCAAGCAAAACATCCAGAGGTTCTTTGTGTCCTCCTTTCTAAATCAAAACGTACTTTGCTTTTGAAAGTTTGGGTAAGTTTTTAGATTAACAATCATATGAAAACATCACCAGTTTGTCACAGTTGTACTAAAAATAAAGCTGAATGAGTACATAAAGAAAAAAAACAATCCTTACACTTTTACTTTCATTGTTAATGGATGGATGGACTTTATTCATCCAAGGCTCCTCAGTGTTAAACTACGCCCACAGTGACATCCTCAGAGGACTTGTTTTGTTGTCCTGTTTTATGTAGGTGTATGTATGTATGTATGTATGTATATATGTATGTATGTATGTACTGTATGTATGTATGTATGTTTAGTCTTGAACACACACACACACATACATACATACATACATACATACATACATACATATATATATATATGTTCAAGAGTAAACATACATTTCATTTAACAAGATTGAATCTAAAATTTTTTTCATAAAAAGTAGTTAATCAAGAAATCTATCTCTTAATGTTGTAATTAAAATGGATCTATTTTCGATCTATTCATCTAAATATAATAATGTAGTAAAAGCAGGTGTTTACTACTTTATGATCCAGCTACTGTATCATCTCTTAATCTGAGAATTACTGCAGAAACATTTGGTTAAATGTTAAGAAAACAGTTTTGTTGAGTGACACAGCTGTCTTCAAGCGTCTAAACAGAAACTGATACTAATCACGATTTTAACATCTTAATACAGACCAGCAGTTTAGATAAGTGCGTGACACCTGAAGGTCAATGTTAGCTAATATTTACAGCATATTCGCTTTTAATCCAGACATTTATTAATCTTTTAAACCCTGAAACACTTTCTACTGTGGACCATGAGTCAGCCCTAACAAACAGAGAGACTTACCTCTGAAACTATGAAGACAAATCAATGTTTAGAACCGCTCTGTCGTTAGCCTCCATGCTTTTGTGAAAAGTAATTATATAATTATA
The DNA here is from genome assembly GCF_947650265.1 of Symphodus melops. Taxonomy (NCBI): domain Eukaryota; kingdom Metazoa; phylum Chordata; class Actinopteri; order Labriformes; family Labridae; genus Symphodus; species Symphodus melops. The sequence goes on from NC_136695.1 coordinate 19,693,611, forward strand.
TATCCGTATTTTCTGCATCGACTTCAGTTTGTTTCTGACACTTTTCTTGTTTGTAAACAATTCTCCACCAGTAGTGCATCCGCGAATAACTTCCGACCTAAACCAGTGTCCGACAGCAAATCAAGTTCCACATTAGAAGTGTGGGTTTTAGTTTTGACAGAAAACAGCCTTAATCAGATATTTTGTTTATTTATAAAAACAATTATTAATAATACATGGGGGGTTTTTTTTGCTTTGCAATATAGGTTTTCACGATGTCCACTCTAATGGACATGTCTGGAACGTATTCATAATAATAATTATTAAAGTAACAATAACAACAACAACAATAATAATAATAATAATAATAATAATAATAATTCAACATTTCATGTCGTAAGTCTAAAAAAATCATATTTAAAAAATCTGGCCCCCTGATTTTATATTTCATGCATGAAAGAGATAAGCAGGTTTTCACTTTTTTATTTACTGAATCAGTTCTCCTGAATTAAAGATGTTTATTCCTTTTGCCAGTTACCAGTATGTTTTGTTATTGTTATCCCATTAAAATTCTCTGACAATTTAAAAAAAAATCATTTCATTTATTTATTTATTTATTTTTTTTCTCATCCAAATCACTGACTTGATTAATCTGTCTCATCTGACGTCTCCCTTACTGTCCTCCGTAAACATTGTCCATTGACTCCCTGTTCTCCCAGCAATAAGATAACTGATCCTGCTATAAATCCTCTATGTCCTACTTCTACTAGACAAAACCTAACTTCCGTCCTCGCTGCTCAGCTTCTGACCCTATATCTGCATAATGTAGGCCAAATATGTACAGTATGTTTATTAAAAAAAAGTATAATATTCATTTGAGAGAACTTGTAATAAGAGAAGTTTTGCTTTGACTAACTTTCACAAAATCAAAGTTCATAACTAAAAGATTACTTTGCATTAATATGATCATAGCTGTTAACGAAAATAGGTTTTCAACTTCCACCTTGCAAATATACAGTTGTACCTATTTCAATTTTAAGGTGTATTATTCCTTTTTTTTAAACATAATACTATATTCTGAATAGCTGAATTGACTGATGAATAAGTTCAAGTAAAGGTTTTAGTGTCATCCGTAACTACCTTAAAACGTGGATGGACATTCAAAGTGCAGGACATTATTGAACAGTTCATGAATAGGCAACTTAAAGTGGGCAGATGGTGTTATACAGAGGATCTTTTTAACCACAACATTTCACAGTTGCTGTGACAGTGTGCTGAATGTGTGGTAAAGTGTACAACTACCCACTAGATTATCAAAATGATATTTCCTGGTTAGTGTAAAGGAACATATATTGTGACATTTGTGTATATGTTGTGTTGGAAACGGACAAAGAGACAGATCGGGGTTCCCCCTCCTCTTCTCTGAGATCAGCTGCTGTGAGTGGGTCTATTGCATGTTTCCACTTCTCTTCTTTACCATCTTTTACCTTTGAAAACCCCCCACACACTCCTCCAACGGATGCTTCTTGGGAGGGGCTACATTGAAACACACAGTCCCTGACGAAAGGGTACTTCCCCTTAGTAATGTACATGTCTGGAAGTGTGTATGTATGTGAACATGTGAGGCTGCGTCTGTCTACTTCCAGGGGACTCCCAGATCTGCAGGGTGAAGGGGAAGAACCAAGCCCCACAGTCAATTTGAAAATAGCATATCATCAAAAAATTTAGGGTTTGTGTGTCTACCTTTGTCTTTATCTTTAAGTTAGTGCGCGTGTATCTGTACATTAGGTTTAGGAACACCGAAGGGTCTTTTGTTTCAGTCTAATCCAGGAAGTTTGTCAGCAGGAGTGGAAGCCAGCAAGGAGCATTGGTTCACGCCTTACCTCTTGCAATTGACTGTAACCTGGTATGATCAGCTCAACCTGATAGATCAGTGGATGAAGACACTTTTTTGAAAAGCAGTAACTACTAATGAGCTTAGTTATTTATTTGCACTATTTCGGTGTCCCATAAGCAATAACAGTTTTAAAATGAGCTAGCACACAGAATACACGGTCCCAGACACTAAAACAGCAAAATGGTAGATGTTATTTACACCTGTGTTTTCTTTACATTGCCAGGTCAAAATAGCCTTATATTTAAAAGTTTGAGGACTTAAAGGAGTCTTGAATTTAAATAATTTATGAACCCACAACAAGAAAACAGCTGCCTTTTGACTGTGTGTGCACATGTATTTGTGTTTCTGTGTATTTATGTTCTAATGGGACCTCTAATTAAAACTCCTGGGGTATCTGCAATCTGTCAGCACTGATCGATCGACCCAGAGACTGACAGCTTACTGTGTGTGTGTTTGTCTGTACGTGTGCGTGTGTGTGTGTGTGTGTGTGTGTGTGTGTGTGTGTGTGTGTGTGCATATACAAGTTCGAGTGTGTTCATGCTTGAAGCAGAGCTCTCTGTGCTTGGCATGTTATTTTACCTGTCACTCTGATATGTCACTGTTGAATAGGATTGGATACATATGCATTTGCATTTACACAAACGGCACACACACACACACACACACACACACACACACACACACAACATGATGTGAATGGTCTTTTCCTGCTTGCTGATTGAATACAGAGGCATCAGAAAACCCTGCAGGAGTAAGAGGTGTGAGACAGAATCTTGTGTGAGATCACACACACACACACACACACACACACACACACACACACACACCTGTCATTTACCACTAGTGATTGTGTTTCTAGTTGCCAGAACTTTTGATCTCTCAGAAATGTATACATTTAAATGTCTTTGAAATGAAGATAACCATTTTTAAAGGTTTTTTGGGGGCCTTTTTATGCCACAGCACAGAAACCACAGCAGGTTAGATTCAAGCCTGGGCTGTCTAATTGGAGGACTCCAGCCTCCAGGCAGTAACCACTATGATACCAACGCTCCTGAATATAATGTGTTTTGATATGGACCATGTCTATATGTATATACATACATAAAGTCTGAACTTTACTCTGCCTATCTCTTTTTGCTCTCTTTCTCATGCACACAGATTGAGCCGTTCACAATTTCACACCACAATTACTATCAATCACCTGCCTGTCTGAGAGAGAGAGAGAGAGAGAGAGAGCGTTTGTATGTGTGTGTGAGTGATGGCAGTGACAGTATAGACGGCATGTGCTGTGAAATGTCACTGCAGCGATCGATGGTGTTTAACAAGGCTGGAGGCTGATCTGGACCTCATGCTAACATGAAGCTCTCTCCTCCCTCCTCCCCATCCTCCTAATCCCCCTCTACTGAAAGCCCAAGGGTCCCTCGGGAGAAAGAGACAAGGCCTTTTACCTGTCAAGAGGCTTTTGTGTCCAGACCAGACACATGCACACACACACACACACACACACACACACACTTCTGTTGACTTTTGAGTGGTCTTGAATCACAGTAATTTAATTTGAATAAATCAGGACTCAGGACAAAGTCAGACAGGATGATCAGAACTAGTTTATGATTTCAAAGTGCTGAACAGAAAATCCAGTGAACCAAAGAGAAAGGAAAAAAATAAAAATTGAAAAGAAAACTCAAACCAAAGGACATTGAAAAACAGCAACTTTTTTCTTTTTTTTTGTTTCTCTTCTTCAAAAAACAATGCACAACTCGTACCACAAGATTTGAAAAAGCTAAAAACACTTCAAAATATTAGTTTTGTATATATATATTTATATTTTTATCTATAGAATTTGATATTTTCATATGTCAAACTGCTGCTGTGAGTGTGTGAGTGTGTGGTGGGGGAGATCCCCACAAAGAGCCGCAGTCTGGGACATAAAGACAAGTGGAGCTGTTTTGACAAGCGAGAGCCGCTCTGAACACACCATGCATATGATCCTTGGTTCTTTAAACGTACAGGTTGTCCTCCACTATCTCACACGGCCTCCATCACATTAAAAACAAATAGAAAAAGAGCATGACTGCGGAATGTTTCACCCCTGGACGTACAGCTATGTGTCGAACACTCTCCTCTCCCCGGACTCACCGGTCGTCTGCTCGGGGAGCAGGTTCGGGTGTGTGTCTGTGCTTCTAGCCCTTCTCAGGGAACAAGTGCTTCAAAAGCCAATTTATATGTCCATCTTTAAGCCTCTGTAACCCTACACGACCTATGATTTAAAGACAAGTTAATAATAATAAAAAAACAGAAAAGAGCAAGTTCAAGTCTGTGTGACTCAGTCATCAATCGTTAGTGCACAGTTTCTCCTCTGCTGTCTAAAACCAGGCGGAGACTGTCTCTCTTTGTTTTAGCTACCGACAGTAAAGAGCTTTTTATTAAAATAATTTAGAGTTTGAAATTAAAACGGTTCTTCTCCATCTTTTCATTTATGTCGTGAGATAGCACTTAAGAAATTGCACTTGGAATCAAGAGCTCAACTCAACAGCCATTTCCATGTGTTTATGAAATATGTTTCTGCATGTCTGCGCAGTGTGACCTCTGACTTTTCAGAGGTCACACTGGACTTGTCAAAAGCACAATTCTTTCCTTCTCTTTAAGAGGAACTAGAATACACAGCAACTTGTGCTTTACTGGGATGTCTTCAGAACTGAAAACAGTCAATCCCACTGACACCTCCCCTCTACCCTTTTTCCTCCAAAGTCCTCAGACTGATGTGAGCCAGGCCAAAACACAGATAAACAGAGCTAATTAACCATGGTGTTCTTTCTTTTCTTTTTTTTTGCAGGACGAGCAGACACCCAGACGGTAAGAGGACAGTAAAAAAGGCCTTTTTCCTACCATCGTCCATCTCAGCCTTGTTTTACTCCCCCACATGATGAAAACAGGAGGATCACAAAAAAAGTAATAAAGCATTCGAGTAATTGTCTCTACACTGGTGAAAAGCATTTAGTTGGTTTGTCCATTTGAGTGAAAACCCTCCTTGATTGGTTTTCCTATTGAGTAAAAAGCATTTGATTGGCTCTCTCTGCTCTGCATCAGCCAGAGGTGAGTGGTTCTCTCTTCTGGATTTGTGCGTGTGCTCCTGCAGGGGGGGACAGGACGTGATTTTGTTTTCTCTCTGTGTGGTCAGTCCAGGCCTTCAATAGGGCAGAGTGTCCAAGAACCTGTCAATCATTGGAGGGGGCGGTACCAGGTCCTCCAGCTTCAGGTAGAAGATCCGTTGAAGGCCCTGGGTCCTTTGGGAACGTAGCTCCGCCCTTAAACCCAGAATACGGCTCAGAGGGGGCGTGGCCTTGGGGGAGGAAGAAGAGGGACTGCAGCCCAAGTGGTCTCTAAGACAACAAATGACCTTATTCTGCAGCTCCTCCACCCGCTTTGAGTCCTTCAGACCTGGGACTTGCTCTGTAAACAGACAGAAACATTATGAGAATAATTGATAAAACAGAGAAGAATATGTCACATCAAACAAGAAATACCCTCTCAAATACATCAGCGCCCATTCAACTGAAAGAGCATTAGCTACATCTTCTTTTAGATTGAATTCCACCTCATTACCCTGTATGGCTAATATCCTTAACAGGCCTTAACCTGTCTCAACGACTCCAGATCAATACACAGCCTAACCTAATAAGCCTTCTTCACACTGTGCACCCACACATATATAAACATTTGCACAGACACACACACAAATTGTCTCAGCAATTTAAGACACTGACAGACACAAAAGTGCTCAACAATTAGCTGATTATTCGGCCATGTGAGCAGCCAAATGAAATTAGAGGCACACATGCGCACAGACACACAGACACACACACACACACTCCACTGCCCTTAGCAACTCTAGTGGCACCCATACCAGGCTTAATGTGACACTAACTCATTCTGCAGAGAACAGAGTGTCCAACCACACACACATAGATATATATAAATATATATATATATATATATATATATATATATATACACACACACACACACACACACACACACACAGGCACACACACATGGCAGTTGGTGCTGCAGGGAGGCTGTCACTGAGACCAGTCTCACTTTGAGGTATCCATTATCTGAAGTTTATTTATTGTTTGTTTATGTGCCTCTTTGTTTGCTCTGTGTTTGCTGCAGCAGAGTCCCTCCAGCCCTCCTTTCACTGCTGCTTTTAGAGCCCTCACTCCCCTCTCTCCCTGCTCCTCTTGTCCCTTCTTTCTCTATGCGCTCGAGCTCCTGGGGAGGGATCGATGGCTGCCTTTCTGCACAGGCCACTCTGAAAGCGGTCGATTGCCCGGCAGCTCTGGCGGCTCTGTCCTGGCGGCGCGTTGTGTGCTTTGCCGAGGTGGCAGAACGCCACTGAGAACACCGCAGACGCCATTCCAGAGCTGTGCTCCATGGTGGGATGGTCGATCAGGCACAGAGTTAAGTGCTCCCCCAGAGAGAGAGGACAGGCTTGGAGGGCTTAGACAGAGGAAGAGAAGGTGGCGGAGGGGGGCCAGCATGAAGTGAGGAAGCTGAGCGTACGGGGGAGGGAGCTTTATCCATTACACATTATAAACAGATTGTGACTGACGTGTGAAACATAAAATATGAATACTTAATTGCACATACAATTTGTCATTTCAAACGTAGTTCACAGAAGACTTCTGCCTCTTCTCAGATGTGTTTAAGCACAGAAAACTGTGGCTCTGCTTCCATTTTTCACAGATTCATGCTGATTAGAGGGCCAGGTGTGAGGCAGGTGCAGCAGGTGCTTCTGGGTATCAAGTTCTTGTTTCAGGCTGAGATGCGTGAGAACACACATGCACAAGTGTGTCTTTCAGCGTATGTGTGACGTCTGGGGATGAATCCACCTGATCACTGTCAGATTGAATCATCTACTGGTACAGCTTTGGACAAGGGAAAGAAGCGGTGTGTGTTTGTGTGTGTGTGTGTGTGTGTGTGTGTGTGTGTGTGTGTGTGTGTGTGTGTGTGTGTGTGTGTTTGGATTTGTCTCCATACATTCACACAAAAGCAGCTCATGCTATTCCTTGGCTGGGTGTGTGATAGAGAGGGTCAGCTGACTTTTTTTTGTCATGTCTTTTTTTGTATGTATTTACTCCTAATGTATTTGTTTTTTCAGGTCTGTTCACTGATGTGTCAGACTTCTTTGTTTTTTTACCTGTGAGCAGTACAAGTGCGGCCAGGCAGGCGAAGGCAGAGGCGTCCAGGTTTAGGCTCTGGAGGTGAGTGGAAAAGTCCCGGATGGAGTCAAGCCATTCTCCGAACCCCCGGAGGCACTGGAACCTGTGCAGCACCAAGCCGTTACAGAACACCAGTTTATCCTCTGACAGCGTGGACCTGAGACGCAGAGAGAAAAGGGGACTCTGGTTAGAACTCTCTAATGAAACACTGCGCTTTCCCTCCTGTATTGTAAATATGGCTTGAGATACCAGGGCAAGGAAACAATTACAATAAAAACAATGAGAAAACCTGGCAGTATGTACACACACGAATGGGACACACATCAAACACAGGCATGCAGCTGATTAAGGCTGTGTTTTCTAAATTATAGCATTTTAAAACATTCCTGCGTTTCCTTTCAGGAGGTTTGGGTGAAGGGTTAGAGCAGAGGGCTGGTCTTGTACGCGTGTTAGTGTGTCTGTTGTGTGTGTGTATGTGTTTGCAGATAGGTAAATTGCGGCTTTAATGTGCCCAGGCTGTGGTGTGCTGTGGAAACACAAAGCCTTAATGAGGAAATGAAAAGCCTTCTCAGATGTATTTAACCATCAGTTACTCACAACACACAACATCCTGCTCCTTTACTATAGAGAAGAGTGGGGGGAACAAGCAGAGAATGACCGAGAGCTTTGCCTCATCTCTAATAGTGCCGAAAGCATTGTGGCCTTCATCAGTGAGCCCTTAAACTCCAAAAAAATAAAATGTTTATTGTAAGATATCTAGAAGAAAACAAAGATGCAGGTCAAAAGCAGAAGTTGGGCAAGTTGGGGGGGGGGGGGGAATACTGTTTATCTTGAACTCTTCAGCCCATGTTATTTATGATTGTGACAGTGTTTCAGAGTTATTGTATATTCTTGAGCTTTGCTCTACTTGAAGGTGCATATATTCACCTTATATTCATGGCTTTAAATTTGTTTATGCATCCATGATATGTGATATGTGGTTGGTACTGTATACAATGACTCTTCGCCTACAATATACAGTTTTAAATGCACATTGTAAAGTAGAAAACTACAAATTAAGTATAAAATCTGTGATTCATCACAATATGAGGCTAAGAGAGTCTTAGCTGCAAAGATCTTGCATCTTCTTTTGAGGTTTATACCATCTTTTGTAATCAGCAGTGTAATAACAATACTAAGCATCAAGTGTCTGATTTAAGTACAGAAGCAAATCTACAGAGAGAGACAGACAGGCAGACGGCGCGCGCACACACACACACACACACACACTCACTTGCTCACACAGCTGGATTTCTGCCACTCATTCCACTCACCCCTGACTACACTGTCACCACGGTAATCAACCAATGACCACAGAGACTGAGTGGTAACGGGGTGCTTACAGCAATGTCGGCCCACAAGAGCGGAGCAAATTTACTCTACACACACTGAGTACTCTCTCTCTCTCACACACACACACACACACACACACACACACACACACACACACATACACACTAATGCAGACGAAAACAGGCATATAGCAGCACAGGGGTCTGCAAAGCAACTGAGTTCAAAATGGGGTCAGCACGAGGCTGCTTCAGCTATGAGATCAGAAAGTGGATTGCATCCGTCTGCTCTCACAGAAGATGAACAAAGTAAGACAGAGATGCGTTTGTGTGTTTTTGCATGCCGTGGGAGGTTGGCCGATTAGATGAAGGTCAGTGTGTGTGTGTGTGTGTGTGTGTGTGTGTGTGTGTTCGAAAGTAGACCCAATCTGAGAGCACAGTTTAGTGTGAGTCAGAGTCTCCCTCCTGCTGGGACTGTGATGGCACCACCCAGTCCTCTACCCACCCTGCACCTGGACTAGCATCGGGAGGAGGAGAGAAAGTTAGGACTCAACATCATCAGTGTGCGTGCGTGTGTGTGAGTAAGTGTGCCTGTGGTTGTGTGACTGTGTTGGTTTTCTGCCCTGGACAACAGCACAGACAAAGGGATGAGCTTGTAGGCCCAGCCCCCCTCCTCCTCATAAATTTAACCAGCCGCATGCCTTACGAGAGCAGACCGGTAACCACGGGCGACACTAGAGCATAGATGGGCACTGGCAGTCACAATGGCACCACAGGTATGTACGAGGAAACACACAAGTACTCACACACTCATCACTGAAATCCTGAGGTAAAAAAAGGAAATGTATTTCCTCCCATAATGTCCCTCTTTAGTCAGTCAGCTGACCGGCTTTCAGATGGAATTGATTCCGTCAATTCACAGTTCACAATGTGATCACAGTTTCAGCCCGCACAACGCACACAGAGCTCTCTTTGCGTCAGATATCAGACGAATGGAGTAGAGCGGAACTCTGTGGGTGTAGCTGCTGTCATAGCTACAGACTTCATTCATAATTTTGGTTCATATGGCGATTACTCAGCTCCACTCCTCCTTCTCTGGAGACACACCAACACAGCAGCACGCAACCTCGGCCTTCGCGGTTAAACATGGAAATGTAATGGTGACAGATATAAAAACAGCCTGCAGATTTAAGTTGATGATAAAGTTGTGAGAGGGAGAACCCACACTGAACTATCCCTTTCTTACCTGTGAGCTAGCCGCAGGACAAACAGCTCCAGGAAGGAGGAGTCTATGAGGAGGTTCTGATCGTCACGCTGAAGCTCGGAGAACCCGGGGATCCGGTCCGCCCAGCATCGTGTGGTCTCCATTGAGACGGTGAGCAGTCTGTAGAAGAGCTGGATGTGCTCTGAATCTGAGGAGGAAGAGGGAGGGTCTGCAGCACTGAACTGTTGGGAGAGATGAAGAAAAATGACAGAATTGAGTATTGAAAAAAAAAGCATTATTTCTCACTGGACCCATGCAATTGCATACTTAAAAAATGTGAGTTGCTGGGGTTTTTTTGGGCAGTACCTGGCTGTAGTCGAGGTCCCGGGGCGTGCAGTGGGAATAAGCCCTAAGTAGAGCAGACAGCAGGCTGAGTGGAGGAGAGGGAGGAGACCCTTCTGTCTGCAGGGGGCTCTTTGGTTTGGAAGGCAGGCGACCTCGTCGTCCCTTCAAGCTATCAGTGCGTACCACTAAGACAGGGAAGAGAGCAGACAAAAGACCCACAATGTGGAAGTTGTTTAACCTGATCTGGTTATGTACATGCAGCATGCACAAAGACGCTCTTCTCAAACTGCTTGTTATCTGCATCTTGTTGTTAATGAATTATGGCTGAAGGGAACCCACCAACGTTCAAGTTTTAATAACATGGGAGGATAGCAGCCAGCAGATGGCAGTGCAGCTGTTCTACAGGCTACAGCGTGTTCACAGGAAAACAAGTGTGTGCTTTAAGTGAGAGTGTATAGGTGAGACAGGTGAGAAACCTCAGGAAAATGACGGTATCTGTTTCAACAGTCGAGCTTGATGACACAAATACAGAGGTGTAAACTGTAGTTTTGAGCAGGATGGACGGTGTGTCCATCCTGCTCCTGGCTCTCTGTCGAAACTTTAAAAACTACTTCCTCCATCAAGAAAAGGAAACGTTATAGCTCATCATGAATGTGCGTGATGCTGCCACAGGTCAGGTCATCATTTGTCTATTAACCTGCAGACAAAACTTGTTCCGCTGTCTGTTTCAATACTTTTCTGAGAAGCCTATCGGGTGTGTGTGGTCACTTTATCTTTCTTACCTTCCTTCACCATGCCGACACTCAGACACTTCTGGAAGCGACAGTACTGGCAGCGGTTGCGTCTCCTCTTGTCCACAGGGCAGTTCTTACTGGCCAGACAGACATACTTTGCGTTTTTCTGCACAGTACGCTGAGGAGAGAAGAAACAAGCATACCGATAATCAGACTCCGAAAACAATCATCCACCTCATATTTGATTTGTTTAATTCAATTTGTGTTTTTTTCTTTCCCATCAAAGACCGAAAGCAGAAGCTCGCAGGTCAGATTTTAATTACGCGCTGAAAGGCGGCGGTGACATCAGTATAATTAGATAAAATTAATTTCCCAACAAGCCTCGCCTGCAGGATGGACAATTTTATTAGCGCTGGGGCAGACAATGGGGGACCGAGCGCGTGGCGTATACGGAAGTGGGTCCCGCGAGACAGGAGGACGGCGTCCGAAAGAGCTGTCTGATCAGATCTGTTTCTGAAGCTCGCGGGTCAGCTCGTGCCACCTTCAGGGCCTCGTGCATGGCGCCTCCTTCAATGGGCCCCGCGGGAGCTGTTTTCTCCTCGGCTAGCTCGCGCGATTATTACTGACCTTATTAAATTGAAATCAGAAACGGGCCACGTGGGGGGGCCGGGTGCGCTTCCCGCGTGGATGAAAGACAATAATAACAACAGAGGTGGCTGTGAATACTAGCGAATGCGCGCGCTTTGACCCGCACAGAGTAAAGTAAGCTCCCCTATACTCGTGAAGTTGAATAATGACTTAAGAAGTTTTCTGATCTGACTAAGTGCGCTTTTTGGGAGTTATTCAATGGAAACAGTGATGAGCCTGTATAAAGAAGTCTGGCTATTCATTCCGAATGAAAAGACCACACAGCTGTAACTTTAGTACTTGAGTAAGTCTGTGTCTAATCTTTACAGACATGCGTGACAAAAAGATTTTTGTTCTTGGACAATCCTTTGCCTGGTGTAAATAGCCTATACTTGTCGCATTTTACAGTTATATGTTTAGATCAAAAGACACTAATTACTGTCGTTTGCAAAGTTTCTTCTTTATACTCTGTCACCCTTTCTGGTCCAGTCAGCACACCAAACTGTAAACTAAACATACGGAACGCACGGAAAGTGTCGCGGCTTCTCCTCTTCTTTAACGCCTCTAAAACACATCAAAACAAATAAATCCAATTAGCATCCCCTCGCGCCGCACATGCCCGTGCCCCCGGGAGACCAATAACACACCAATTATTCCATATGCTCCGGCGCGAGTGCGGAACTAGCGCGTAATGGGCGACTGTGCCGGATGAGAGTCGTTGCCATGGTACCGCAGCTCGCCGTGAATGTCTCCCTCTCGTCCCTTCAGTGGTCAGTGACCCGTGCGCGCGGGGATAAGTTAGTTATGGTCATCAATGCGGTCGAGGGGGGGAAAAAAACATCCGTTTTGTGAATGTTAAAGCTAGATGAAAGACAGAGCTGAATCATGCTGAGATGTATTTGCACCTATGCCAGTATACAAAGTTAAAAACTTTTCAGAAACACTATCGGAATCACACTTATTTCTATCAGGTTTTTTTAATTAAGTAAAGCATTTAAATGTCACTATGATACCTTATTTCTTAAGTCTCTGTTTTCAAGAGCTTTTTTTCCTGCCGAATACTGAAACACAGGATGAAATAGGTGAAAGTTGAGTGAACCCTTGTGGTCTGTTCAGGGGGAAGTTGTTGCACTCAGTGACCTCAGGGCCTGATTTATAAGATAACGGCTTACAATAAAAGCCTTTCTTTCAAACGATCAATTAAGCTTCTGATGAATTAAGCTGTTATGAGTTAGTACTGACCTGTCTCCTGCTCTCTCTCTCTCTCTGTGTGTGTGTGTGTGTGTGTGTGTGTGTGTGCGCGCGCGTGCGTGCTCTTGTGACTTTGCTTTCCAGTAAGCAGCATGGAGCATGACTGGCGTCTCAGAAGAGATATTAGAACACTGATGCTCATCAATGAAAACCCTTCTATATGTGCTTGTGCGCACACACGCACACACACACACACACACACACACACACACACACACACACACACACACTCTCTCTCTCAGATTGAATTATCTCCACATGATTAACAAATCTGTAGTGTTTTGTACATCTGTACATCCTGCCACATGTACAGTGATCCTAAGAGTTTTAATATGAGCACGTGGGTGAGGATGTTCCACACTGGTTGAATTGATGTTATTTGTCTTGAAATGTATTTTGATGTTTGCAGCTGATTTTTATTTTAAGGTAATTGAAAATTTGTATAAAAAAATGTGCACCACAATTTTAGGCACTAAATTTCTGTGTTCGCAAAGATTAAATATAGACATAAAAATGCTCAGTTAAACACTGAGAGAGAGAATAGTCAAGCGATTTGTATTCACATGAAGCTCATTCACAAATGAACACACACTCATGCAGAAACTCACATGCTGAGTGTGCTATGGGAGCTGGATGTAGGCATGCAGAGGCAGATTCTCTGACATGTAACATGTACTAATAGCCTCAGCTTAAATGAAAAGCCTTTAGGGACTGCGTTCCCCCTTCTTTCCCCTTCTTCTCCCTAAGTCTCCTTTTCTCTGTGCATTATTCTTGAGCGACAGGCCTTTCTCTCTCTCTGTCTGCAGAGAAAGTGCTAAAGAATTTAAAGATAAAAAAAGCACACTAATTTTATTGTTATTTTAACCAAAAAGTTGCCTTAACTATAAAAACTTATTTATAGTGCTCAGACATTCACAATCACTGAGGTAAGTGTTTGTATGTGTGTTTATCTGGTTGTATTTTTTCTTGAAAGAATGAAATGATCAACTTAGATGTGTTACATGTGCATTTAGGTAACAAAGTTAGATTAAGATTACTTTAATTGTTGACCTCTAATTCTCACCTCTGTAGATGCACTTCATATATTGCATGCTTTGCAAGAAATGGCAAATAAAAACAAACTCAGCGTGTTGCCTGGTAAAAGCAATGCTAATGTAACCCACTGCTAAGGACAGTAAGTGTACAAAACTGACTCATTTTTAATGTTTAGTATTTTTCTAACAGCTATATCCAGTTGTTTTCATTCCAATTGTGCTCAAATAGGCTCATTCAATTAATGGAAACCAGTGAATGGACTACATTATTATGAGAAAATAATAAAAACTCCAAAAATAAGTTTAAGATGTGAAATTAATTCAGTGGAAATGTGTCTAAAATTCCACTAATCAAGTCAGTTAATTTACAGCAAGAATCCACAATGGTTTAATGTGTAATACATTTTCAGGGATAATTAAATATAATCAAGAACACATTTTTAGGGCATAATAAAACCAACAGGATAATTGAAGTAATGGACCTGATAATATGAATATAGAAATAAGCAGGTGCATGTTTTTTTTCCTGCTTCATCCTGAATTCAGCATGCTGACAAACATGTTCATGCTTCTGTAAGATTATGTGGTTGTGTGCATATGATGTGTGTGCATGGTTGGTTGCATCTGCACGTATAAAGGAAACATGGCAAAGTCTGACAGGCTGTGTGGCTTCTGAGCGCTGCAGCGAGCAGACAGCCTGCGGCCTGCTGCCACCAGACGCTGCTTTCATTAATTACTAAATAAAAACAAATTGTGAAACTAATTGAAAGGAAGGATAATTCATTTCTGTCTACCAGAGGCATTATTCAATTACCTCTGTGTTTGCTCCCTCCTTATCCCTGTCTCTTCATTGTGCTCTCTTGTCTCATGCCCCCAATAGAAAGCTTAACAAGTGTGTCAAGAAAACATTTAAATTCGAAAACAGTGCAAAGAAGTGACTCCAGTGTGAATTCACTGTAATATGAATGAAAGTTTTGAACCACATGCAAGTTTGTTGCGATGTTTGTTATTGTGTTAAAATGAGAAATCTGTGTGACAAAAAGCTGTCGAGTGGATGTTGATCTATGAGTTGTGTGTGTGAGCTTATGTGTGGTAAACGGGATGTGTAAAGTGTTCAAATGAATCATGACTCATTTTCTCCTGAGTGTTGTGTCAGTGAATTGTGGTCAATTTTGTGGTCACTGATTTAATACAAACAAGCTATAAGGATACATTATAAGGAAGGTTCCTTTTCACGCAGGATGATTTTCCCCATTAATCTGCTTAGATTGGGTTTTATAATCCAAAACACTCACACAGGCAATGTATCATCAAAGACTGTTTTCCACTCTATAGCTGGAAGAGAAGAACCTTGTGGGCGTGTTGAGCTCTCATAATGACTCTAAATATGATTTTGAGACAAAACGGTTTCATTTTAAATGTGTAATTCAGGTTTCATCAAGGCCATGGTGGTATTGTAAATTTTAAATGTGATTGTATGCTTCTGGTTGTGCGTTTAAGGACTGACAGACAGATGTCAGGAATAAGAGAAGTGGGAAATTCCAAAACTTCCAGATATACTCACAATTGTAACTAAACAAAGTGGGAGGACAGAGGCATTGTAGGCATTTTAAAGTCTTTTAGAAATAAACCAAACACTTATATCTATAACAAACATTGTCATTGTTTGTGAAGACTTTTTACCTTGAAGAAGCCCTTGCAGCCTTCACAGGTGCGTACGCCGTAGTGCTGGCAGGCCGCATTGTCGCCACACACTGCACAGGTGCCCTCTCCAGGGGGGCCACGTTGGGGAGGAGAGGGCAGGCTGTCTCCTAGCAGAGGGCCACAGGGCCCCAGAGCGAGAGAGCGGAAGGCAAGGCTGCTGCCCCCGGCACCGCGGTGCAGCTGGTACATGGGCTGCTCCAGGGGCGGACCGTGAGGATGGGAGACCGAGGACGAGGAGGAGGAGGAAGAGGATGACGTGCGAACAAGTCCTCCACCCAGACCCTCGTAGCCACCGACACTGCTGCTGCTGTGGGGCGGCGAGTGCTGGTAGAAATGCGGAAAGCGGGGGGATTTTAGGCCGCCTGTCTCCAGGCTGGAGCCCAGGGAGTGGGAGTGTGACGGAGGGGCAAGGGGATGCTCCTCCCACAGGAAGGAGGTGCCGGGTTGGGGTGGCAGGGATGGTGTCGTTGGGGTGGAGGGCGGAGACTGTTTAAAGTACATGGTGGAGGACATGGCCTCCAGGGGCGGAGCGGTCGGGTAGCTCTCCTCCTCTTTCTTGATGGTGGGCCTGTGAGGAGGCATCTGATACAGGCATGATGACTTGGGCTCATAGCTCCCCTCCACAAACACGTTGAAGCTGGGGAGGGAGGTGGTGGCGACCGCATCAGAGATGTCCCCGCCACCGAGTTCAAGCTTGGTGTAGTCAGAGGCCATGAGGTCAGAGCTGTAGCTGTCGCCCTGGTAACCAAAGGACTGGCCTGAGTAGGCTGAGCCTGGAGGGGCGGGCCCATACTGAGCCTGCACGCAGGGCATGTCTGCCAGGAAGACAGAACACACACACATTAGAGCTGCGTGGCACATCAGACAACAAACATTTTAGTCAAAAAGCATTTTTAAGTGTTAGTAGAGTTCAGCCTTATGGCAACAATCATTAGTCATAGAGGAAAGCAGCACCTGAACAAGTTAAGAAGAACAATCTGACAGTAAATCTATAGGACACAAGCAGGCTCTATTGGCGGCTCATGCACACAGGGCTCATGCTAAACAGAGTCCGCGATTTATTTTTACTGCACAGCTCTATTGGAACAGGCAGCTTTAAGGTGTCTGAGATTTCAGTGTTATAAAATTTTGCTGAATGCACCTCTCAAGGTCTTTATGAAAAACTTTGAACATTTTTTTCCATTTGCTGCCATTTACACAATTTCCTGCTTCAACACTTCTCGGACTCCAATGAATAGGTAGAGGAGATTGTTTTGGAGCACACACTCACAACCTCCGACTTCCACAGTTAAGTTCAGTAAGAGAAGCTGCATATTATCCGTGCGCTATTCTGAGGCCAAGCAGTCAAAGCAAAGAGCCAAACCACTCTATGAACTGAGATGCTTGTGACAAATGTGAGGGAGAGAAAGAGAGAGAGAGGGAGGGAGAGGGAGAGAGAGAGAGAGAGAGAGAGAGAGAGAGAGAGAGAGAGAGAGAGCAAGAGACAGAGACACAGAGAGAGAGAGAGCAAGAGACAGAGAGAGAGAGAGAGAGAGAGAGAACGTGTGTGTGTTTCAGCACTTTGGTTAGTCAGATGGTAAAGCAGATGAGATGAGATAACATTAAACAATAATGGAACACCATGGTGGTGCTGGATGCCTGCTGCTCAACCACACACACACACACACGGACATGGATATTTCCTCTAACTGCTGCAGACGCCAGTCGGTATGTCTTGAGTAGCCCCTTGATTTAATTCAGTTACAGTTACAGCAGCGTGTGCACGTCTTATCAACCCCTTTACGTAATTCTCTCCACCTGCGTCTCCGTGAGTGAATCTGTGTGTGTGTGTGTGTGTGTGTGTGTGTGTGTGTGTGTGTGTGTGTTTGAGGACTAAACATGCATGAGTGTTAGCGCAGCCAGGTCTTTCAGGTGTTTGCGTGTCGCTCTCGAGCGCGGAACTGTCAACACAGTGGCGCTCTCATTGACGCTCAGCATGCGCGAGCTCTGCCGTAATCACCCTCCTCCCTTCTCGCGCGTCACGTTTGTTTAGTCAAATACGGGACATATCGGTCCTGCTGTTCTTCGGACTCATATAAATACCGTCATCCACGTAGGCTCGGGTTAGGAAGGACTATTTTCTTGAGTTTAAAAAAATCTTGAACTTCATCAGCAAAACAGTCCCTTTATAAAACTTCGAAACATCCTCCAAGTTGTCCCTTCATAAAACGATAACAATACACTTCTTTTTCTAAATCCGGAATGTTTAGTGAGCCAATTTAATAGCCTTGCTCTTTTCACAATTAAATAATACGAGTGGGGAAGAGAGCGTTTTGGCTTTTAGGGGCTCGAAAAAAACGAGACTTAAAAGGTTAACAAGGCTTAGTGAAAAGAACAATCAAAAACATGAACCTAACTTTTTTTTAATAACAATGTTCAGGTGTTTTCTAATTCACATTTAGGTTTATCAGACATTGTGTTTACACAAAGACCTGCAGTATGTATCTCTGAGACGGAAAATCAAACTGCCTTTTTTTTTAAGTTGAGGATGTGAGTCAAGCTGAGGGCCTACGTTTACTTGACGTCATCGATTTTTTTTTTCTCCTACAAGTGACCAGCTCTTTAACCCACGTGGAAAAACACACATGCACCATTACGGGTGTCATGGGGTTTTTAGTGGGCTACAACGAAAGAAGAAGAAAAAAAGACAGAAGAGAGAGAGAGGGTAGTAGTGAACTTTGTGGCTTTTTGTGCTGTGTCAGTAGGTCAAGCCTCAGGTCAATGGTGGGCATTATGTGTTTGAGTGTGTGTTTGTATTTGTGTGTGGGGGGCTGTTTTAGACTGCTTTCACACACACACACACACACACACACACACACACACACACACACACACACACACACACACACACACACACACACACACACACACACACACACACACACACACACACACACACACACACATCTTTAAATAAAAAAAGGTTTTCAGTTGAGTTGCTGTTCCTGATAAGAGATGAGCGACATAAGACAAATGTAGTGACATACTGTCAACATTGACAACTGGAAGTTACTGCAATTTCTATGGACTGATGTTTGTCTCTGTGTGTATCAGGTGAGGAAAGATCACACACCCACTAACATACTTTCATCACTTAGGATGTTCAAGATGTCAACACCGCCTGTATATGCTCATTCTACCAATAACATGCGCCCTTATTGAGAGGAACCTGAAAAACCACTTGTGCCTCTGCAAATGTCTCATCTTCTTGCTGCTTCACTTTTTGGTGGTGTGCCTATAGCCATCACTCAGTAACACACACACACACACACACACACACACACACACACACACACACACACACACACACACACACACACACACACACACACACACACACACACAGCCAATGCTCACAAACGCACACTTTCTTTTTCACACACTCCTGAGTACAAATATAACTGTATCAGTGGAGCCTCTTTATTTTTTATACCACTTAAGCAAATCTTTCGGGAGCTTTCTAAACCCCAACACCACCATCTAATTGTATTTATTATACATTCATGCAAGCAGCTGTTTGCGGTGTTTGTGTGTGTGCAAGCGATAGGACAGACGACCCAAGCAAAGTCAGACACAGGTGGTGCAGCAAAGTGAGGCAAAGGAAAACAGTCTCTAACCTCGAGGTGTGCATTTCAACTGGACAAACTGCAGCTGTTCCAATAACTGAGCGCGCTTGTTCATTGTCAGAATGCCATAGATCTAACAAATAAAAACATGAAGGTGCACACATAAATACATCAGCACAAGATATTTATTTTCATGAGATAAATTATAATCAGCGGCTTGACACAAATACAAACACAAAGCAAATTTACACTTAGCTAATGTTTAATATTTTTTGTTCAAACTTTTTTTGTTGGGGTTGATCATATATCTAGTAAATAATATTGAATGAGATACCAGAGAACTGAAATAGGCCCAGACAAGTTCAGAATGAAATGACAGATAAAAAGAAAATAAAAGCTTCAAGTCATTGCATGACGTATGAGATTCACCGCAGTCTGTAGACTAAGGTTTGCCTAACGTCTTCTACTTCTTAACGTTTGTCTAATGATTGAACTATCAACACAGTCCGCACTAGCCAGCCAACACACAAACACACACACGTACACACAAACGCACACGGGCACACGAGCTGAGACTCACGCGGCCAGAGAAAAGAGCACCAGCAGCATGATCATGAACCTTTATGATGCTTTAAGATTTGCTGTTACATGTTTATCCAAGAGAGAACAACACGGAAAATGACTAAAATAAGGCATATTATCCACTTTAAATTTCATGATAATTCTTTATTTTAGACTTTTAGAGGGCGTGATTTCTTTGAACAATAATAAACAACGAAACACCTGAATGTGCACAAAAACGGATCTTACATTAAGCCTACTCCAAATGCACTCTTCCTTGGAAAGAAAGAAAGAAAGAAAGAAAGAAAGAAAGAAAGAAAGAAAGAAAGAAAGAAAGAAAGATACTTTAAATGAAGGGCTGGAGTGTGTACCTGGTGAAAGAGCCTCGCGCTGAATGGTGCTGGGTGTCCGGGGTTGAGGTGTGGCGTGGCTGCGGCCGGAGGACTCGGTGGGCGTCGCAGAGGAAGTGTTCGATCGCCTGTGCTCCGAGCTCGACTGGGCGCTCTCTTCCGCACCTACAATATGTCAGGAGGAGAGATTTCTGGGTTATATAGGCTACAGTGATTTGGCGGCATGCGGAATGAAAAAAAGATGTACACCATCACCTTTCAGAGATATATAAAAAAAAACTATCGGCACTAAGAGGCAGCAGGTAGGCTATAGGTGAGTATTTTTATATATACATATATATATTATTATTATAATTTTTTTTCTCTAATACTAAAAATATTCTCCAAAACCGGTCCGGAATATTTTAGTTGTGATTTCACTTTTTACAATCTTTACATCTTTCCAAAATAACAGAATGTGGTATAAGCCAAAGGAACAAGAACTACAGATTTCTTGAAGTGAAAATATCATCTGAAATAGGAAGTAAGGATGAAAAGCAGAGAGACGAAGGGGCATGCAAACCACCGCGCGTACATCTGAACAAGCAACAAAAACAAGATGCAGGTCCCCGAAAAAATAATTAAAAATCATTGCAGAAAAACGATGTAGAAGGAAGGTTTCCAAATAAAAATATGACATGAGCCATAAGTAAAACAATACACAAAACATTACTGAGGACTTATCCAGACTTGTGCTTACGTGGGTGACAAGTTTCATTCTAACACTAAGCTATTTCAGTTTTGAATTTAATTTTGCGTCACAGAAGAACATGCAACCAGTCCAAAAACTGCAAAAATAAATAAATAAAAAAGTTTATGAAAATACAAACCTACAAAAGTGACCACTTTTAAAAACGCAGTGTGAGCCAGCGCATCCAGCCCATCGCTTTTCTTGCCTCTGATCAGAATAGTTGCTCGCTCAGGGTTCATCCAGAGGGAGAGATCAGTAAAGAACTTTGGGATTGTCGGAAATGTGCGCCCTGCGCCTCTGACTCCTTCTTTCTGCAAAAAGGCGCACTGTGGCCGTCAGATTTCAAGGCCCAGAGCGCCCCCTTTCTGTCACACACCCTCTTTTATACTCTCTCGCTCTCTCTCTCTCTCCCTCTCTGTCTTTATGTCTCTGTCTCTCTCTCTCTCTCCCTCCCTCCCTCTCTCTCTCTCTCTCTCTCTCTCTCTTTCTCTCTCTCCCCCTGTCTCTCTTGTCTGTCTCCTCTCTCTCTATATGTCCAATATGCTGGACACATTTGTTGACAAGCCGCAGCTCCCACTACCTCTCGTGGCTCCTCCAGCCTGATCGGCTCTTATCTTTGTTTCAACACATCACATTCGTCCACTTTAGTGTTAAGCATGCAGCCACTTTTCTCAAACTCTGACCATCTCCAAATCAATTCTAAGAACATTCAATCTGCCGGAACTCTTTTGATGGTTCCTTGGTCAGGATCTGGCTTTTATACAAATATAATGCATCACAAAACTTCCAAATACACTTGAAATACATAGTGGTTTTACCGCTAACAGCAGACAATACAATATATTCATTCTGAGATCAACTTCAGGAGTTTGCGTGCGTAAGTGCGGTCTTGTCCAAACCACTGTGCAGGGTTAAAAGAGTGATGAAATTCGCTGTGAAACAGTATTTTCTGCTTAATGAGACAATCAGTCTGTGTTTTCCCTAAATGAGCACACGGCTCCATTCTCGCTTTCTTCTTCTCAGGCCGAGCCGGTCAGTGGGGCTCTGGCCCTGCGCGCACCGGTAACCAAGAGAACGAAATAAGAGCTGCAAAGCACGCTCCCCGGAGCGCCGGTAGCCCCCTCGCACCAATAGCCCCGGACAGCGCGGAGGCTTCAAGCAAACAGAAACAGAGAAAGGAGAGAACATAAAGGAGAGAGCAGAGAAATATATGAGTACTGTAAATCAGCCCTAAGAGGGAGACTGTCACAAGCGCCTGAGTGCGCGTCTGCGTGCGTGCGTACGTAGACCTGGGTTGTGTGTAAGGCAGAAAGATAATATCAGCATTTACAGCAGTGTGGATTTATTTCTTGTATCATCACAGTCGCTAAAGGGTCCATTTGTCACGAAATGTCTCCGGGATATAGGCTCCAGAAATTGGTTTGCAACACAAGAGTGTGAGAATACTGACGTTTGCGAGTGGCCACTGCTTGACGACAGCCCTGGCTTTATTCATTAAAGAGTTTTGGATTACACCTTTTTTATGATTCTTAAATCCTGACATGGGATTTTCCAAAAGCCAAACGGATTTGAGAATCATAATGCTTAATTTGTCCAAAAAGTTGCCTATTGCAGTACTAAAGAACTTTCACTGTCATTGACATAAAGATAAAGCACGCCCCCTAATCCCTCAAAATCATTCCATTAAAAGCATATTCAAGCCACAAAGTCCACAATGATGAGGGGGGAAACAACACATGGCGTGAAATCAAAGGGCTTTAACTCTCTCTCAGCTCCAGCTTAAATGTAGGTTAGACTATTCTCCAGACCATTAATGCTTCTTACTCTCCACTATTCATTGTGTGACTCTAAGGCATCTAATTTCCATGACAACCAGAATGGATATGATACCTTGTTCCCAGCGCAAATGAAATTAACACACACACACGCGCGCGCGCGGACTAAATATAAGCAGCTGTACACGTGTTTGAGCAAAACACATCAACAGGTTGGACTCACAAAGTTGAACATACTAGACACACATGGTGAGTATAAATAAACACAACATATCTGTGTTATAAAGACCTGCATGTGGATACGATAGGACTAAACCTCTCATTCATTCACGCTTTCATTCATACTTTCTTACCTGTTTGCTGTGGCGGTTCCGTCTTTACATGTGGTAATAACCTCGCATGAAGTATCCTATTTCCATCCAGAATAATCACAAGGAGTCGAAGAAATGACGAAAACAAATAGATTAAAATCTATCAACAGTGTTGCTTGTCGAACGAGGCGCATCCGCGAGAAAATAAAAGTTTCTTGCTCTCCTTACTTTCTCTTAAGTTAGTAAAAGTAGTTGAAAGATAAAACTCCCAGGTAAAGGAGTTAGTGCGTCCGTTCTCGTTAGCCGCGAGTGTGTCATGAAGTGCTGCTGGGTGCTTTGTAAAGTGTGGAGTTGTAACGCAGCTTTGTTTATGTGCGCCGTCTGAGGGGGAGAAAGTCAAATAGTGCATTTATGTGGGCTCCGCTTCTACCAGAGCGGCTGGTATGCGCTACGTCAATGTGACGCCATGGGAGAGGTGACGTCACTCAAAGTAGAGCTCCCTCTCTCGCTCTCTCTCTCCCCTCCGTACAGTACCAGAAACATAAGCCTCGCGCTCCGTGCCAGAGAGAGAGAGGTGGAGAGATGATCAGAGAAAGCGAGCAGGAGGGCCGGTTGGTTTGATGGTTAAAGGGGAGAAAGCAGAGGGGGATCCGGGAGGCGAGCTAGGGCGATACCTGGTTATAATGGGGGTCTGCGCCTCATGTTTTGAAAAGGTGTTTTAGTACAAATGTAATTGTAAACATTTTTATTGAGAGACAGAGTTTAAAACTTTAAACGTGAACCACTTAAGCAAAAAAACCTTATATAATAAGATTTATACCACAAGTCAGGTAGTTAAGTCAATGAGAATTTTGAGGGTATTATATT
Organism: Symphodus melops; assembly: GCF_947650265.1. Lineage (NCBI taxonomy): Eukaryota > Metazoa > Chordata > Actinopteri > Labriformes > Labridae > Symphodus > Symphodus melops. The sequence continues at coordinate 19,717,138 of NC_136695.1, forward strand.
TTAAATACAACTAAGTACACTTAAACAGTTAGCCTACAATTACAGATAGAATCCAATCAGACTACATGGTATATCTATATGATGCTACTTTATAATTTTAATTACCTACACATTCAAAAAGGTTTCTGCAATTTTGGGTGCACTTTAAAAAAAACATAGGAAGTACTAATGAGTAATAACTGGAAGCAGCTTCAGTCCCATAGTTATAGGAACAGCTGCAGGACATGCAGAACATGTGCCATGATATCTCCGACCTCCAGGGTTAAAAAACACGTGACTGCATAGATACAGTTTTCTCTTGATTGACATTTTCACATTTGTTAAAGCAATCTTGTTTTTCACTCTTTCTTCCAAATGTTAAAAAGTGAACACCTAAGAGTAGGTAAGCATACAGAAGGGTGGATAGCATCCTGCTTTGACAATCCTGGCTTTTTTAAATCTCTCATGAATCCTTATCTGTTTCATGGTTAATATCTGATAATTTGTATTACATTATGGGTCATAATAAGGGACCTAATTTAAACCCTGAGGAAAAAAACATATTCGATAGACTTAAATCACATGTTCTTTTGAAGAATTTGTTTTTCTAGTGTTCGGATGCAAGATGCTACAATCTTTGTTTTGTGTTTTTAAGATGTGACAACAAGAGAAGGCTAATGTCTGCTTTTAATGATAATAATAATAAATAATAAATAACAACACTTACAGCCCTTTTTTGGAAGTGTTTTACAAATACAACAATTAAAAGTGCAATAATTACATCAAGGTGTCTTTAAAAACTACAAATAAATAGCTTGTTCGCATAGTCTTATAGGAGAAAGAGGGTCTTTCTCTAAAGAAGTTTAGTATGGCGTATTTGCCTCCAGGCTGAAGTCTGCTGTAATGTGCTAATTGAGCAGTGCTATACTAACTGTTGTCAGCTGATAGAACATTGACCTATATTTATCAAGTGTCTTAGTCATTTAAAATACCTAGCCTAGTCCAGTGTAAGGTTAAAAACATTTTGTTGGATCATCAGATGATATTAATGATCATATTTTGTCATTACAAATAACATAAATCAGACTGCAGTGTTCTGTCTTTGACACTTATTTGAAGAGAGTCTTAAAACAAGGACACATTCAGTTGGATTGTAAGGTATAATTATTATTTTCAAATCTAATATTATAAACTAAATACTGATGGCGTGTGTGAAGTAAGTAGGCTATTTTTTTCTCTATGAAAAAAGTTATTTCCTTTATGTAAGGAAAATATTCAAAATGTTTTCAGCAACCTTTAGAGAAAACCTGAAAGATAAGTCAATTTAACGAGAGTCGGTGCATTTTTCCCGGTCACCAGCGTCTAACCTGAAGAGACACCACAGCCTCCCAGCGTACTCATCAAGCGAAGAATTAAAAAGAGTCGCTGGAGCCTCCAAGCACAATAACTCCCAGCAGCCAATCAAGAGGCGCGTATTTTTCGGTCAACGTCCTAATTTTGACCAATGACGAGCTCCAGGGGGCGGGGGAAGCCTTGACGCACTAGGCTCGTGATTGACGCAAGCCTTGTAGCTAAATTTAGCACCTGGCGAGGTCTATACTGGTGAACGGAGGTAGAGTGAGATAGGAGAGAGCCCATTCATTGTGCAGGGGCGGGCCCGACTATTTTAGCGTTTTGATTGTGATCCAGCCAAGCCAAATATAGTCGTAGACAGGTATTTTTAGCCGGAAAGCGTGTCCCCGTTTTCATTCGGCTAAGAAAACCTGGGCAATACAGAAAACAGTCTCATATGAACTACGACTACTGCTGTTGACCTGATATTAGATAGTAAAGTTGTTATTTCTACAGTCAGCTGTACAGACGGAGAGAAACACGTAAATGTGACCGCCACAGGTTCCCTCTCTCTGCCCCGGGATAATGTTGGACAAACGGGGAAAGAAAATACCTTATTTTCGTCAAGCTGACACAGGACAGGTTTGTTAAAGCTTTTTTGGAGCTTAACACAGCAACATTGCTTCACCAGCTGAGCGGTTTAAATGTGAAACACCGGCGGAGAAAAGACACTGTTGTCCGACTACGGCGGTCTCTCGGTTACAGGGAAAGTCGTTGTGTCATAAAGTTTCAAAGCAGAAGTCCCCTTTTGGAAAACAAACAAACAAACAAACAAAGAAAATATGCGACGAGAGGCGAACTTGCACACCTGACGCTGCCACGTTAGGCTAATGTTTACACGTCCGCCCTGGGGAAACCCCTCTCTGTACACGTGCTCTCTGACCTGCAGAAAAGGAAGCCATGCATTTTCCATGCAATGAATACAAAAACCCACTACACCGAATAAACATACACGGACTTAAATTCTGCAAGTTTATCTTTAGTAGGGGAAGCTAATTGGTAATACATGGAAGCTGTTTAGAGTTGCAGGATCAGCCTTAGGGGATGCACATGTGCATGGTATCTCACACTTCCATGCATAAATTGACACATGACTGCATAGATAAATCATACTTTAAGTCAATTAACCATGTTAAATCAAAATGTCACATTTGTTAAAGCTGCCTTGAATACTTTTTACTGATTCTAACTGTTAAAGAGTGAACACACCTGACAGGTGCAGACAAGCACAACAGGGTCGATATTGTATCCTGCTTTGATAATAATCTTGGCTACATTATGTTTGATTCTTTTTCAAATCTCTCATGTACTCCTTAGCTGTTTCATGCTTCTCATCTGATAATTTGTATTACATTATAGGTCCATCTAATTCAAACAGTATGTTTTTTGAGGCAAACATATCCTATAGGCATAGCTCACATGCTCTTGTACTTGTGCACGTCATGGTTTGCCTCTTGTCAGCATTAAATTGCATTCGTTGTGAGGGTCATTCAGGGTAAGACCTCATAAATGGGACATTTTAATGTTTTTACTGGCTCATGTCACTGCATCTCTCTTCAGTTTTCCTCGATGTGTTGGTTTGTCTTGTAATTGAACTCATCTGTTTATTCATTTGTGTGCCGCTCTGCCCCCTCCTCCTCCTCCCCCCTCCTTTGCTTTACCTGGTGTCTTCCTCTTCAGCTCTTCCTGGCCAGTTGGGCTATCAGCTGCCTCGGCAGTGTGACCTCACTGCAGTGACGTGTAATCCAGATTACCCAGCGGTCTTATTCCGCCAGACGTGGAAGTGATTAGGGATTGTGACGTGTCCTTTTAATAGAATTGGACGTGTGGGTAATCAACTGCGTCCACCAGCATCTCGTGTCAGGTGACTCACTCACACCCAAGTACAAGCACTTTTTTTTTTCTCACCAAAGGAAATATTGGATTGATTTACATTTCCTTAGAGACTCCCTCTACACTTAACCTTCAGTGTAACCTTAACCGACCAACCAACCACAATTTTTAACATTTAAAAACCGTGTTACAAAATCAAGTTTTGCTCCATCTTTGTATGTCAAAATTTAGGGACATACAGGCATCCTTTCTTTTGTCCCTCTGCTCCATGCTGTGGCCAGAGCAGAATTAGTCATGTAACGTGTCTTTATTGTTAACTATAAAAAGATGGTCTCTGGTTTAACATTTTAACTGTGAAGTTCAAAATCATTCTCTTCTACACCATATACTCCTGCCCTTCTTCTTGCTGCACATCATTCAATTTATCTTTGAATCTGCAGTTTCTATTCTTACATCCTGCAGTTTTACAGAGAGTAGACCTGCAGTTTCAAAATATGATGGAGCTTTTTCTGAAGGTATAAAGTTATTCTCGCTTATCTTTAAAGACAACGCTGGGCCAAGTGACCAACTTGTGCCAGCCTGCAAAAAACATCTTGAATGAAGGATTTTGGTATCACCACTTCCTGCCAGGCAAATTCAATTTTACAAATCAAATCAATAATTTTATGTTCCTCTTTTTCTCCCTCCCAGTAGAACTAATGATCCGACCATAAAGAACTGCTCTGACAGGTTTACTGCCTCTGTGTAGAATGGTTAAACTTCCACAGGCTTGTCAGTGTTGTCAGATTTATGAAAGAGGAAGTAGTGTCTTTAGCATTTAAAGCTTTGGTGGTAACGCTCGTGTAAGTGAACAGTTGTATTGTATACAGTGGTTTTCTAACATCATCAGACCTCCTGTACAGAGCCGCTGACAGTATGGTGGGCATATTGCAGCGAGACACTCTGAACTCTGGCTTATCACACAGCAGAAGTGAAAAGTGATTGTGTCAGTTTGAATGAGCTCTCTATGTGTACGGCAAGGGCAACAGCACTCAGCGCTCTGGTGACACTGGAGAAAGAGGAAAAAAGAGAAACAGAGGAAGGCTTTTATCTTCATGTCACCAAATCTGCTCCAACTGTACGTCAGAGTGCAAGCGAGGACGGGAAGAGGCGGGGTGTGGGGGAGAGGACTGCTGGCGCAATGGCAGGGTGCTCAATGGTGGCATTCTTCCCTTTCTGTGGACACACACACACACACACACACACACAAGCCCAACACACACACAAGCCCAAACACACACACACACACACGCGCGCACACACACACACATTGACAACTCACACATACAGTCACAGAAGGGGGATTCCCCCTGGGAGTACCCAAGTGAAGTAATACAACCCATCAGTGCCTTATCACACCAGTGCCCAAACACAGGAGAGAGGAGTGTTTCCATCACGCACAGGAGGTGTACTGTACTGTATATGGAGGGCCATTCTATGATGTTATTGTGGTGTGTTTTTAACAGTTTTTACACCGTGTGTGTGTGTACGGGTCTGCAGGCACATACCTGCTGCTTTTACTTGTGGCTCTGTAGTTTCTCTGGCTTGTTTCCTCATGGTACATGATCAACTCAGTACCCTGTGAGAACATTTGACAGCATGATTCAATGCAATGGGTGAATTCTGACGGTTGTGTGTTAGTCCCATTTGTGTTTTCTATAGGTGTGCATTAGGGATGTAGGTGTTCAGGATGATGAACTAATGGACCACATGGAGGCCAGTACTGTCCAATGCAATTCTTTGTACTAAGATTTTTGTTTGTAAATAAGGTGCATAAATTGGATGTTTGACCGCATTGCTGCTGACACAGTTACTTCTTTTAGATACAGGCCGATATGTACTGAGCAGATTATTTTGTAGGTTTCTAATTCCTTGATTTAAGACACCCTTCAGGAAATCAGAATTATATTTTTAATTATGTTCTTTTTTTAAATTGTGTAGATTTGTGACTGTATCTATGTGCTGCAGATTTGCAAAGCTACCTGCATGTGTCTGTATTCCCCTTCAGTGTGATACATAGGAGTGCGAGATCGTGGATTAGAGGCTTGTTCTGACAGTACCGTGCAGTCAAAAGAAGGCAGTGTCCTCGAGTCATGAAGATCTCTTTACGTCAGCTCAAATATCTTTCCTGAAGCACTTATTCCGAAGCTTCTTTAAGACCCATTTACCCTCTGTGCCACACACACACACACACACACACACACACACACACACGTACACACATGTTTTTGATGCAGCAGGTGTGTGTCAGGCAGGATCCAGCATGCTACAACATTTGACAGCAAGTGCAAGTTCATAACTTCATGAATGCACAATTATGGCACTCTCCCCTATAGAAATCTCCTGCTTCTGAAACTGGACTGATTCCGTTATAATAATTGTTATGTATACACCCTTCAAGCTGTATATCTGCTGGCAGACAATGCAGATATCTCCTTTGTATAGGTGATGTGAAGGGACAGAACAATTGCTACCTAACGTAATGGGATAGACAAGTTCAAGATACTGCAAGATCAAAAGATTCTCGATAGCCTCATGGACCTGTGCCGTTATGAAATGATAGATCTTCTGGGAAAAAAAAGTCTGTTTTATTTCAACCACAGTAGAGCTGAGTGTAGGTAAATAGGAACTACAGAGACCATCATCCCATGCGCCCTTATCCTCCTTGCCTCAATATAGCGAAAATGGCGAACACCTGCTTTATTTGCGGTGTTATACTGAACATAACCTGTCCAGCTGAGGCTATCATTTTATTGTATAAAATAAACCTTTAAGTAATTTAACTCATCTCACCCCAAGTTTCAATGTCCAAATCATTGTACAGGACGTCAGTAATTAAAAGTCAGATTTGCATTGTGGGGGTTTGGACGGTTGATGGATGGGTCCTCATTCATTTCAGATACGCACTGAACAAACAGTAAGCAGTAAGGATCCCATAAGGGTGATGGTGCACCCATAAGGTGCAACTGTTGACTCAAGAGAAACACACAGTGCTTTGAACATCAGGACAAATGAAAAGATTCCTTATTCACATCCTGTTCTTACTGACAGAAAAGAACTACAGAGGAAGTGCAAAGTGCTTACATTTTACATTATATTTTATATTCATCTGTTAAATGACAAGCTTTCTGCATGCTCATCTTGAATTACAACCAGGACATGAAAGAGGATTTGTCGAGCATTTGCATGGAAAAGGAGTAGATTCATTTTATGAACTGAACTCAGAATCTTATAGAATTTCTTAAATGACAAAACGATTAGATATCATTTTCTTTCCATAGTATTTACAATTATTCTTAAAAGATATGTCTGAGCAGATTCCTTGAACCTATGATCCTTAGGGATTCATTGAACTTAACTGTGTGCCATATACTGTAGTTTGCAAGGCTGTAGAAAAGTAAGACAGTCTTAAATGGAAATTTTGACTTACAAGTATTACATTACGCATGAAATTAAAATGCTTGTTATTTATATTTTTGCACTATATAACACATCCCTGAATCGTCTGGTATTTATTTACTACTTAGCAGCTACAGTCAGTTGTGAAATCATACATAAAAAAGTTTTCATCTATACCCTTGCAGCTGCCAATCCAAAGGCGAGCTGTTGACCTGTTGTGTAAGGTTACTGGACAAATTGGGTCACTGCTGTAGGTATTTAGTTTAGAACTGAACTGCAGGTGATGAAATTAAGTGTGCGTGAGTGTTCTTCTTTTTTTTTTTTTTAAGATGTGTGGAAATATGTGAACAGTGGGTGTATGAGTCACCTTTGTGTAGGCAGTTGTTTAAATGCCATTTTCTTGGAGAAGTCTTAAACAGGAACATGTATTTGTAATGTGTTTGTGTGTGTGTGTGTGTGCTGTTGTGGGATGTGGTTTCATCATTTTATGTTGAAACATTGCAGGATTCTCCCTCCTATAGTGTTTAGATGGAGATGTCAGACAACAGACGAGCAGATTCTCCTCTTGGGTGAGATAAAGGTGTGTAGTGAAAGTGATCAAAGTGTCAAGGAGGGATTAAATAGTTACATGCAGTCTACAAATGAAATGACGATAAAGGCCCGGAGTCATACAGTGGATGTTAATTTTATTTTTAGTGCCTGGATTTTTCACTGCGTGCAAAAGTGTGTCTACATCGAGCTTTCACTTGAGCACAATTTTGTTTGTGTGAGAAACAAATGCCCTTTACATTTCTGCCGTTCTTTCGGGAGACATCCCATAATGCTGGCTGAACGCCCTGCACACCTCTGCTCATTCCACTCCCACAGCTTCAGCACAGGTATCTGCCTATCAGCTTGTAATTGTAGCTCAGGCTTACTTTGCATAAAGGAGTGATGACATTTCTATAGCTGAGTCAGTGTCTTTGTCACCCTTCAGATATTCAACACTTGGGCAGATTGTGTGTGTGTGTGTGTGTGTGTGTGTGTGTGTTTATGTTTATTTGGACTTTTTAAATCAGTGTATGAAGTATTTGTGTGTGTCTGTGTGTGTGTGTGGGGGGGGGGGGGAGCATAACATGCTGACCAATGATGCTTTCTGTCGTGGGGTCTCTGGGTCACACAGCGACCACATTGGTAATCACAGTGGCGCGCACACACAGTCACACACACATGCACTAACACTCACAGATAAACAAGTGGTTGCATTTCTGAATGAGTCACAGCCGTGGGCAGAGGTGGAAAGTTTCCTTGTTTGGGCTATTCCCCCCTGCTGACACTTTTGATACTTTTTTGAGCTATCTGATACGTCGCTAATGCCAGGCCGACTCATAGTGGACAGTAGATTCTATTGAATCCTGCTCCAACTGCACACATCAGCCTTTTCTCCTCACTGACACAAATACACAAACATTATTACACACAGTGTATAGGGAAATGGCATTTTCTGTCTTAATTTAAAAAACTGCTGCTGTTTGACCTCACAAAGAAATCTTGTTTGGGCGTTTTTTTCCCCCACATTTGTTTTACTCATAATTTAGTGAAATGTATCCTGTATTGTTGTTTATACCTGCTCTGTGATAAGAATTATTCACAACCAATATTTCAACTTTTAATAGTAGAAGCACAGGTTTGAACAATAAAGATGTCTCTGTTGTGAGACAGAGTGACAGTCAGTTATAAAACACAACACTGGGAGTCTGAAACGGGAGCATGCAATGAAATTATTCTCCCCCGTGCTCTGTTTTATTTTTTACACCCATGATCTGATGAACAGTTCCATAGTATATAATACAATTGAAGCATTTCCCCTCACGATATCTGACTTATTTATTCCAAATAATACTCCGGTCTAGTTGTGAAAGATCCTGATCCGCCTGTGGTTGGAGCAACTGCCTCCAGGTGTGCAAGTATGTAACCGGATGAGTTGCGTGCACTTCTGGAGAAAAAAGTTGCTGCCCGTAAGATTTTACAAGTAATGATAATGGAGCGTCATATTATCACAATAAATGTAGATGTTTGCAGGTTAATTGAAAATATCTAATAATCCAAATGTGTCACTGACTTGATAACTATTTGTATTTCCACTATAGAATAAGAACACTGTGACCTTTATGTATTTATCTTTTGAGAAAACGTACAAGGCTAAGCACATACTGAAACACTACCAGCAAGGTGTTTTTCTTTCTCTCTCTCTATCAGTGCATGAATGAAATGCTTGGAAGACTTTACTGAGAGTCTGCTCTTAATGAGACATAATATCTTTATGCTTCATAAACTTCAGGTATGTGCTGCTGAGCATGGAGAAAGAACAGCAAATTTTGGCTTTTGAGGGGGAACTTGTCTGCTCTCGCCTTTGCCCGTGGCTGTGTGTGAGTGTGTGTGTGGCTGTGTCTGTGTGAGTGTTTAAAAGTGTATGTTGTTTTTTTTAAAGAAGTTGACTCACATTTGTTGAAAACCCTTTATCCTTTTGGCATTTTATATGATGTGGGGGGACAGAATTCAATTCTCAAAGAACTGTTGGTTTGACCTTTAACCTACAACAATGACCTCTTAAAGTCAAAGGTGACTCACCAGTCTGGCCTTTACAGATTCACGGGTTAACATTTAGCAACGATTACTAAAATAGAAAAATGAAAAATCTTTTAAAGAAAACATGCTCAGCTTTGTAGTTGATTTGAATCTTTAAAAGCAGAGTTTTCGCACCCAACTATTTGTGTTCATGAGAGAACTTTGAGCAACATTTTCTATAAAATGAACTCAAGATGATCAGTAAAAAACATCCCTAAAATAACAATACTGGAGAAATGAATATAGCCTACATACGTATACATGAATCAAAAATGGATATTCAGACGTATTCAAACATTTCAAATAAAATAACACAATGAATCATCATATTTCAGTCGGTGAAAACAGAAACAAGAGAAGAGTTTCACTTCTTCTTTCGGTTGAATACGGCGGTCTCTTTACCAAAGCAGTCAGCTGCATTATTAAAACCGTCAAATACAAACCTAAAAATAATCTTAAAATTATGTTTGATGAATGAAATTCAATTGTAAATGAAAAAAAGCACATTGTTTTGCTGTGTTTATGGTGTAAACCCGGCCAATATAACAAAAATAAAGCTCAATACAGAAGTTCATTGAAAAAAGGTAAATAATGAGAACTGTCACATTTATAAATAAGAATGTTAATAAGAGACGACATTTATCTTTTCTCATCTTTCTTTATAACTGCAGGCCCTCTGTCCTCGTATATGCTGAAATAAAAAGATTTTTTTGAAACTGGAATTATATTTAAGTAGACGATAAAAGCACCGATGAGGATCTTTTCTCTAAAATAAATTCTATAAAAATGTTTACAGAGTAAAAGTGATGTCAGTTTTGTACATTGTCTCTCAAGCGGGCCAGACTTACCTTTCCGTTCAGACCTCATCACATCCGGCCATGCAATCATTAACGCCCACAAGAACCCGCTTCCATGTCTTACCAAGTTGTGTATGCCGTTTTCTTTCCTCTTCGTAACATTGATGTTGTCTTGGTGCCCGTCCCCTTTTTAATTTTTTTTTCTACAGAAACTACAAGTCACCGTGCTACTACACGGTGGTATAAGATTTCTCTGAGTTGCACAAGCGGATTGTTTTTTTTTAAAGTTGACATCTGCTCATACTTGACCTTTTCTTTTTAAAAGTTGACATCTGATGATTCACTGTGCCTCAACTCTGACATTTAGGGTTTTAATGGCTTCTCACGATTGAAACTTGGGTCATAATAATTACCTGAATACGGGAATCCAATATCTGTAACATAGCACAAACTGCGTGGGCATCAACTGGCAGTAAACACAAACCACCCACGTGTGCCATTGTGATCTTCCCAGAAGCACTTTCTGCGCAGAGAGAGAGACACTCCCAGATATTTCCACAAAACACATTTGGTTTGGTTTAAGCAGAGCACCAGGACTTCCCTCCTGATGCTTGGCCAGCTGCATACCTGAAGAGCAAGTATTTACGCGTGCCGCTCCCCATAACTGGAAGTGCAGATTTGTTGTGTAGGAGTGAAACCCAAAAATGCTGACATAATCTGCTGCTGCTGATGCAAGCTGTTCACTGGGAGTTCCAGCATCACGCATAATTTTCAGGAATATTGGAGAGGAAAAAAAACAGTTTCATTGTAAGGATGCCAGCGTCCGACGCCTCCATGCATGTGTTATTACAAAAAGTGCAATTATATTTAAAAAAAAACCTTTTCTGACATCATTTGAAGACGTTCATACTTACGCTCATTGTGTCCTCCTCCACACACACTGAGATGACCACATTACAAAGCTCAAACCAGAGTCGAGGTTTTTGAGGCTCAGGGTTCTGCCAAGGTCCCGATCACAAAGATCCTACTTTCTCTAGTCAAACCTGCAGTGCATGGCCTACATAATTATCCACTACAAAAGGCCTTGATCGTAATCCTGTTTTATGCAGCTTAAAGTTCCTGGAATTGTGAAACACAAGTATCAAGCAAGCCGGATACCAACATGTTCTCTGCCCATAAAACCTTTGTAGGATAACCTTTCTGCAACAGTTTAATGCATTCGAAAATATTTCCTATCAGGGGAGAAAAAGATGAAGCTCAAGAGCTCAAATACAGGATTTCTATTTTAGAACAGCCTTCCACTTTCCAGGTTTTACAATGTTAAAGTCAGTGTTAAATGATTGATAAATAAACAGAGGAGTTAAAAAAGCAGACATTTTTGGGTGCACAGGCTAACCTTAGGCCACTCTCTAGCACCGGGCCTAAGATGGAAGTTTCCCAGCAAAGCAATCAATCCTTTAACTGTGTTTTTTTGGTCAATCATTTTCAGTACCCTATAATACCAACTTCTGTCACAATGGTGTTAGATTTATTTGTGTGTTCACAAAGCACCAAGTAAATCCACATTTTTAATTTGCAGATTCAGGATAACATATGGGAAGGTTCAAGGGGTTCAATGTTTTTTCATATCCACTGTAGCTCGAGGAATTAAAAAAGAGCTTTGTTATCCTCAATAAAAGAAATTGCAACACTTTTTCAGAAATACATATAATTATGTGAAAAATGGTTATTATCAAATGGAAGCAAGACATGACCCAGGTTTCAAAGAAGCGGCTTTTGAGTTTAGAATAGTAAAGCTCCAAAGGTGCAAAAAACTACAGTTCCCACAATTGAACTAAGTAGCATGATTTAAGTATAGTACTTCTATTTTAGAGAGCCACATACTGTTAAAGTTTTTTTTTTACAGCTTGAGATTTACTACCATCCAATTCATTTGAAGGGCCTTGTAATTTGATAATTGTTACCTTTGTTTTAAGAACGGTTGTTAGGATTGAGCGATGACACAAACTTGGAGTTATATAAGCAGAAGTTATGCCGCATATATCTGAAGTTCCTCTAAATAAAAGTATTGTTAAAGTAAACTGTGCCTAATAAGTCACCATTGCGTTAATGTGTCTTATGTGTGATTGTGTGCCATTGAACCTGTGGAGAAAGTAGGAGTGACCATCAGCTCTGTCACTGGGAAGAAGGAGACAGCTCTCCTCCCCTCTCTCTGTTGAATAATCGGTTGACTCACCGGATGTGATTCACCTAACTAATGCTGCGACAGAGAGGGTTTGTGTTGTCTAAATGTTTGGTTTGTAATGTTTTGAAGGTTTCAGCATCTTGTGAGGAGGGGTCATGAGGAGGTGACCGATATTACTGCACCCAAAGAAATTGACAATATTATTTTGGATTTTACTTAGAGAGTGAAAGTGTGTCATTCTGATTAACCCAACAGTGTGCTTAAATACATCTTGTTTTAGCTATAGTGCTCGATCACAACTTTTCATATTAAGCCACTTTCACTCATGCACTCCTGAAAAATGTCTAATCTATCCCTTTCAGACCAGGAAGGTGGGGAAACCTCAGGAGGTGGAAAAAGAACGACAGAAGATCTAAAGCTATAATGAGAATTATTGTTGTTACACCAATGCTATGTAGTTTGACACAAATATCAACAAAATGTGGTGAAGAACATAGTGAACAAATATATTTATGCTGAGTATTCCTGCTGGGTTCTCACATCAACTTATTCCGACCTCATGCAGAACATGTATTAGGTGGCTGGCAGGAAATATTTCACTGGAATTTTCAGAGAAACTTGTTTGTGTATTTTTCCACAGTTCACCTCAAATTTCAGGATTTATTCAAGTGTGATCGATACTTATGTTTGACAACTGAAAGGTAGAGTCAGGAGTAGCAGTTTTATTAGCAGTATTTTTTTCTACTGCTGTTGCAAGAACTTGAAGGAATTGTCTGAAAATTCTTTTTTTATTTTTACTTATGACAAAACAGATAAATTTATCACTGCATACATGATCACCCAATGATTTACTCAAGAAGGTAAGAAAGTAATCCAACATTTCCACCCATCACTAAATGAATATATTTTCATATTATTCCCGCAGCTGCATAAAGGATGGGAATACCATTTTGGGAATTTTATGTATATACACAGTGCAAAACCACAGGTGGCTCTGAGAAGAGAAGGTTTTAAAGGTTGCATATTATTCTCCTTTTCAACATGTTTAAATAAGTCTTAGAGCATCCTGAAACATGTCTGTAAAGTTTATTGCTAAAAATCCATTCTGATCTTATATTTTAGCATGCCTGTAAATACCTTTATTTTAGCCCTGCTCAGAACAGGCTGTTTTTGTGCCTGTAGCTTTAAATGTAAGTGAGCTGTGTCTGATCACGCCCCACTCTGTAAGGGAATTTGGCTTCGGGCTTTCGAACTCCATGACCTATTTTTACTGTGGAAAGGCAAACTCAGAGGGCAGAACAAACACCTTGTTCTGGGAGTGTCACTCACCTTGGGGAGGGGTTACTGCCCTTTGTGATGTCACAAATGGACAATCTCCTAACGGCCTGTGCTCAAGCACACCTTTTCTGAAAAAATGGAGCAGGCAAAAGACAGAGAAGATGAACTTTTCTCATAATTTTGGGGTTAGTAGCCTATGAACACATATTAGTGTTAGAAAAGTGCATGACGTGACCTTTAAAGTAAAGCTGTAAAGAAGATCCCATCTTCCTCCTATGATAGCCGCTTCCTTTGCAAGTTTCAGATTGCCATTTGGAACTCTTATAAACGCATCAGGGAACACTAGCTCTGTCATCAATGGCGTTCCTCGAGTCTGTTTCAAAACAATAATTGGGTGCCCTACAACCCCACATTGATCACCATTGTTGGCCAGTGTCCCTCCTCTTTCTCTTTTTTCCCTGTTTCTGTTTTCTCTTATATAGACAGATAATTCCTCTTCAGTTTTTTTGGTTGACTTTTAATGACTTGCGTTGGTTTAGAGTGAAAGCTTTTAGATGAGGCCCCCTTAGGGAGGTTTCCCACAGTCATTGCCACTGCTGCGGTTTAAAGTTTGTGAACCCTCAGGGGCCCCCTACTGGTCTAGGGCCCCAAGAAGTTGCCTGCCTTGCCTGTTGACAAGCAGCACCTCTGTCTGTCACATATACCTGCCTTTATATTTCTTTGCTTTGATTTCTAGTTAACCTTGTACTACCCTCCCACTGCTTGTTCCTTTCCCCTATAGTGTGTTTTATAGCCTGTGGGAATGACATATTTAAATTCACCCTTTGCAGTCATCTGTAATGTGAATGGAGTCAGCTAAATCAACATGATCCTGGTGTGTGCTTGTAAAGCAATAAAAGCCATTCTAAACAATGCTCGACAGTGCCACAAGTGGTCACAATCTTAATGAAAGGCCTTTAAGAAGCTTTTTACATAAATATTTGTCTCCCCTTCAGCAGCCTAATGCACAAAGTTCACTCTTAAAGTTCTCAGTCAGTTGACAAACGAGGTCAATTGCAGGTCATGATCTAAGACTGACCCACTTGATCTATGCAAGCAGCCCTATTCTCCACCCCCAGAACACCTTTTTAATCACTGCCTCTTGTCCTTTCTTATTCTTTGTTCCCCTCTTGCTGTCTCTGGGCGCTCGCTCCTTTTTCTGTTGTCCTCTCTTTAAACTCAACACTCAGTCGTTCCTCTCCTCTGTCTTTCCTCTTTTCCCTCTCCGCTTTCCCTTCTTGTGTTCCTTCGCTCCATGAGGGGGAACTTCCACTGCAGCTTCCATCCAGAAACAGACTACCACTGTGGAAACACTGCTCCTGCTCACTTTCCACCCCATCCACGCACACACATTTCCACTGTCAGTCTCTCAAAACATGCAATACTGACAGCATTTGTTTAACCTGCTACTATACAAATCCTCTCAACATCCTGCGAACATCCGAAAAGACTGCCACATGCAAAGTCGAGGTCTATATCTGTCACTATGTGCGTGTTGTTTCTGATCTTCTCCTGAAAGACAGCTGCTAAAATTGGTTACTTATCAGCATTAATGGATAGACAAATACGTAAGTAAAAGTACTTGGGGGAATACAAACACACACATGCTTACACACAGAGGAAACACTACTGGTGTCATCATATTCAAAGTAGACAGGAATAGAAACAGAGTACATGAGGTAACCACAGTGCCGTAAGCAGTAGCCATTACCTCAACAATGACCAAGACCTGTATTCTTTGTCATGTGGGAAACGTTTTGTGTCTCTGTTGATGTGTCTCTCTGTGTGTGTGTGTGTGTGTGTGTGTCTGTTTGTGTGTGTGTCTGTTTGTGTGTGTATGTGTGTTGCTGTCAAAGAAGCCTTTTCCATATTCAAGATATTCCTTTTCTCCATGAATATATCTGGTCTTTATATAAGGTATGTGTGGGACTTACATAATTTCTGGCAATTTAAGTTTCTGTGTGTGTGTGTCTGGAAATCTTTTGAAATTACAATTGTGTGATTGTAAGGGAGTGTGTGTGTGTGTGTGTGTGTGTGTGTGTGTGTGTGTGTGTCTGTGTCTGTGTGTGTGCGTGCATGTGTGTCTGTGACGCCTTGGAAGCTCTCCTGGCTGTGGCTGTGGAAATGCTCCACTGCCCCACTTTCAGTGGGGACAGCGGTGGAGAGATGGGTGGATGGATGAATGGGGAGTGGGATCTCTGTTGGTTGGAGGAACACGAAGGAGAGCAGCTGTTGAACTGTGACACAAACAGACAGACACAGCGGCAGAAGAAGAGGGGAAAGGTTGTGCTAGCTTCAGTCTTATCTATAGCCCCCTCCGTTTTCTATATGACAGGCCATGTCCCGTCACAGTTTGACCTCATTTTGTTTATTCGTTTTTTTTCTGCATCCCTTACTTTGCATTATGGGAAGCCCCATCTGTATCCGTGTCCTGTGAGAGATTTGCATGCTGGGTGCAAGCTACAGTTACACTAACTCACTGTAACAACCCACCTGATTGAGAGCTTATATGCCACTCTTTATGACACTAAAAAACCAATTGTTAATTCGCTGTCAGATTGTTGTGCATTGCCTCTTTTAAGTCATTATCTTTTGCTTTTTTCCTCATCTTCCATCCTCCATTAGACAGGAATTCATATGTGTGTATTTCTTGTAGTGGAAACTCTTTGGGAATCTGGAATGTCTGGGCAGGATTCCCTCTTTTTCCCCCAGCGTAGAAGACCGTTCGAACACAGCTATCTGTGCTGAGTATAAACACAAAACACCGCAAAGCATGGATACACATGGACTTAACAACATCACAGAGTTCATGAGATCTATGCTTTGAGGCCAAGAGTTGATTAACATGATGAGGATGTGTTATCAAATCACTAAAAAATACACAGCTTCTGTCTTTCTTTCTTGTCCAATTTTCCCTCCGCTCTGTCTGACTTCTGACTCAAGTGACTCTCACTTTTTCTTTCTTTTCTTCTTCCCCCTCTGATGGAATTTAACTTCAGTTTGACCTTGTGACTCATCTCTCCCGCACTGACCACACCAGCGCTGTCCTGTATCCTATCCAGACACAGTGCTGACCTACACTCGCATGCAGTGAATGCATGCCAACACACGAACTCTCCTACGCTCAAACACATATTGTTGCGTCACTCTCTTGTGGTGTGGACTCTAACTACTACACAGCTGTTCCTGCTTAGCTGTCATGTCAGCCATGATGTCAGAGCTTTGTTGTGTGTGATTGGCTGACGTCTGACTGTGTGTGTATGTGGGAGATACTATTTGAGACTTTTACTCTTTCTACCACATCGTGTCTACTTTTGTTTAAACTGGTCAACTGACCTACAAGCCTCTTACCTACAGTGGATCACTTACATCTGCTTTATCATCGCACTGTGAATGGTGTTATTTCTGCCTTTGAGGGAAGTGACACTCCTTCTGTTAAGCTAGTGACCGAAGGGTCACACAGTCATTTGTGTAGTGAAGTGAAAACTTTGTTTTAGTAAGTATCATAGTGGCATTGTTAATAGAAAATAGCTGTTTTACCTGGAGGGACAGACTGGCTAACGCTACCTCAGGCGTTCTGGAGGGAGAATTGTTTTGACTGCGACACAGCAACAGTTGATAGCTCCACGATTAACCCATCCTTCTCACCAAGTTCAGGCCCCATTTGGTAAAGTCTGCCTTCAGATGATGAAAGGTCGGTTGGCAATCCAACCACTCAGCCTTGTTTGTTAACAATAATATGTGAAAGCCATCAGGACATAACTTGTACTCCTGCAGCTAACCTGCAAGTTAATATCTCACAAATAGAAGTGGGCCAGATGTGGGATGAGGTACTGAAGTCCAGAGGAGAAGAGTAAGGTCAAAAGAAAACATGAAAGTATAAAGTTATCAACTTTTTTTTAAAGACCGGCTTAATGACTGATTTTTTAGACGTCCGATACTCTGATTTTTTATGTATCAGATTTTGGAAGATTTCCAGATCTCACTTAACAGTTTGGTGTTTGATTCATTTGAACAAATAAGTCCACTGACAGTACAAATGGACCCAAAATAAGACTAAGTGTAATATGGTGTATTCAGGTCTCCATTAGGAGGAATGTTAATACCTCACAAAATTACCTCCCTTTTCACATCCTAATAAATATTTTAGAGTTTGGGTTTGGTATTAAAAATAACCAGCAGTATGGCTGCTGTTTCGAATAAAAGCCTGTTTTTCTGTCTTGGAAAAATGGGTCAGACAGAACTATATAGTGAAAAATTAGAAAAACGACAAAAGTGTGTCATTCACATATTTAACAAAATGATCCATTGAACTAAATTGTGTGTGTGTGTGTGTGTGTGTGTGTGTGTGTTTGTCCAGTCATGGTCACCATGGTGAAGTCCTACAAAAAATCGTCATGACAACTCAAGTCATCGGCAACCATGTTGTAAGCCAAAACACGTAACTGTCTCCTACGCATCAACATCACACATGCGCTCAAGCAAACACACAAATAAACAAACACACACACACACACACACACACACACACACACACACACACACAAGCACCCACAGACACAACAACGTATGCAACAGAATTAAACAGAGTGCCAAAAGCTGATTACTTGTTTATGAGATAAAATTAGTGTGCTGTTTTTACAGCTCAGACTAATGTAGGAAACAAACATGTCCTGAAAAACAACTAGTTATACCATCTCATCAGCACTTTTTGCCCATTTTAAGTATAAATGCTTCTTCTTCTTTCTTTTTTTTTGAACAGTTTTTACATATAGAGAATTGAAAAAAATACATCCAACCCCAAATAATGGCAATTTCTTATCTATGAGAGGCAGAACTGGCTGTTTCTTTTTAGCCTTGAAAACATCAGTTCGTCTTGGAGAGAGAAGTATACACGCAGCATGTGCCTTAAGGTGAAGCCAGCCTGGGGGCTCTCACCACCATCTCACCCCTGTCACCTCCAAACACGCACACACAAACACATACACCCTGCCCCTAGCATCAGATAGAAGCTGCTCCCACCCCTCCTCTCATTCCCCTTGTCCTTCACTCCTCTCACCCCTCTATTTGACCCATTTTCCTGTGTACACTGCAGATGCTGGTGTAAAGCCCTGCCACCCACCCCTCCTTGTTTCCACTGGGGTGGAAAAGTATCGTGAAGTGGGAAAAAAAGAGGAGTGGGAGGACAGGGGCAGTGGAAGATAAGCTTAAGGGGAGAAGGAAAGTATCTGGGTGAGTGAGTGCGTCCATTAACTGCCCCAGAGGAACACCGAAGGGAGATGAGGGGACTGGGCCTTGTACTTGGGCAAAGTTTGTGTTTGCAAGTGTTTGCCAATGTGTTTATGGAGGTGTTTAGGTAGTGTTAAAAATGTGATGATGTTCTTACAAAGGCAGTCCAGTAAATTCATCTGGGATCTTGGATTTCATTATGGAGTCTCAGCTCTCTATCGACACAGAAGATATCCAGTTCATGGCAGATTCAAGCAAGAAGACAGAAAAGGCAGCACACTTAATGTCCTTTAACTTTTTATAACCTGGGTATGCTGTTGATCTGTATACTGCTGTTTGCTCACAGTATAAACATTATGACATTGAGTGTGCTGACTCTACTTGTTTTGTTTGAGCGGTCTTGCACCTGAAGATTTGTTACTGTGTCTTGAGAGTTGTTTGAGACATCTGATCCAACATGGCGAACACGACCCATCCTTGTCTTGAAACGCTGCAGCATCCCTGTGTAGATCCATGGCTCTTAAACTGAACTATTTTGAAAATCTCCTCCCTTGTTGATGTGTTGCCAAGCTTGTGGGCCACTCCAACTTCTGACTTGAGATGCTAACCCAAAGTATATGCAGGGAATTTCTCAACTAACTTTTTCCTTGACTTCTGCAGCATTGATCGTCTGATGAAATTATCACATCACTTTTAAATGCAGAAGCCAAATGTCTAATAAGGGCTTCTTAACCTGCTGACCATTGTGTTATTAAAGCAGCGCCATTAGCCCCTCTGTTAAATCTGCAGAAATCAAAAAAGCATTTTGTGGTTTGGTAACTTCTTTATTGATGGAATCCATCTATGGAGAGGCTCCTATGTAATGCAGTGGGAGCAATCTGAGGTTATGTGTTTTGCCCAACATCCTCTACACATTGGTTATGTTGTTGCAGGAGCTGGAGATCAAACCTCCAGTTGAGAGACAACTGAGCCATAGTCCCAACTTTATCTTGAAAGCAGGGAGACAGTTTATTCACCATGAAGTGCTGGCCTTCATGTTATTTGTCAAACAAACACTTACAGCACTATCAGTCTTTTTCCACTAAGACACCTCTTTAACAAAATTTTCAAAAGAAAATATTAAAAGTAAAAATTGAAAATCGGAAAAATGAGAAGAAATTGCGAGTTCAAGGAGGCCCCTCTTTCTAGAAAAAAGTAAACACAGAACAAACTTGGCAACAACTTTGTGATCCCATTTTAATAAGGTTGTATAAGGCCAAGTCAAATTCTGATAATACTCACACAGTTATCTCTGATTCCTCTGTTCACATTGAGAGCACGTTTGCGGTCCAGTGATCAAGGCTGAAACAGCAACTCCCACTCGAATCTCACTTTGTTTCAAGCTGTGACCATGTGATGTAAATGGAAGTGAAAACACCAACTCTTTTTTCAGTGCCATGACAGTCATATGACATCAGTTTTGCAATGACACAGCTTCTATTCTCACCTGGGTCGACCTGGAGGTAAGTTGTGAAAGCATGGGTTGGAAAAGCTTCTTCTTTGTAAGTGAGGTGATGCTAATTTCAGATGTGAGCATGTGCCCAAGTGAGAGTCTGTGTAGTGAGAGAGAGAGAGAGAGAGAGAGAGAGAGAGAGAGAGTGTGAGTGAGTGAGTGAGTGAGTGAGTGAGTGTGTGTGTGTGTAGTGAATGGAATAGAGAGACAGTGTGCATCTGTGTAAAAGTAGAAATAAAAGCCAATTACAGTTATGTGTTTTTTTTTTCTTTTTTATTATTGTACCACATGGATATAAATTCGTCAAAGTTTATTGGCCGCACGTGTTCACATTATTAGAAGAATACATGATTGTGTCTTTTTCATTTGAATTTAAAACTACAACATATTGCACAATCTAGCAACGCACACCACTGGAAGATTGTGTCGGTGTTTTGTGGTGAGGAAGTGCGCACTTTCACTGGCTGCTCTTGTGTGTTTGCTTGTCTGTATTTTATATGTATTTGCCAATCCTGGAAAGTGAACTGAGATGGACACTTCCGCTCTTTCTAAAAATACACCTTCCATTACAGCTTCCCCTTTCTGACACACTGTGCATGCACACACACATATTGATGCATGTAACTTAACAATGCTTTACAACTTCCTTATCTGGCATTGCGTGTCTTCCTGTATGTGTAAGTGGAAAGTGGTTTGGGTGTAATGGCACAATGTGTGGGCAGGGAAACAGCTGGTTTGACATTCATTGATGCATGAAGTCCTTTGTTACGAATCACTACAGTATTAATGTATATGTATATATATATATCATTTTGGTTTTACATATACATTAATGTGTGGTAGAGTGTGTGCATGTGTCATTGTGTTTGTGACTTCTAGAGAAAGTGTCAAAGTTGGAAAGTGGTGTCTCACCACGTGACGTAGGTTTGTGGTGTTTTCCAAAGCAAAGAAGTGGAACCAGCAGTGACGAGGATTTGATGTCACGATCAGGCTGTCACTTTCTCAAGCCTCATGTTACTCTTTTGTTTCTTTCTTTGTTGTTTGCAGCTATATTTCGGTCTTTCTTTGTGTCTATCTTTGCACGGTCTATGCATGTGTCTCTATCTCTCTCCATGTCTTTTATCTGCACTCATTGCTCTGTAGCAGTGTAGGCGTCCGCTCTTTTATTTTTTTTTTATGAATGGGATGTGTTGTTTACTCTCTGAAAGAGCTATTTCTGTCACTGATGATGATGAACACATACAGTGTGACCACCAACTTCCTCCTCTATCGCCCTCCTTCCTCTGATTGGCTTAAGCTCTCCACTCTCTGGCAAAGGCTGTGCGTCTTTGAGGTAGTTGCGACAGTGTGTCTTTTCTTGTGGGAGTACGTGTATGTGTGTGATTGCACATTGATGCATGTGGGCTACAGTGTCGAGGGGTCTCAGCGGGCCTCTTCTCAGAGATAATTGATGAAAACATCCTGTTTCCAAGCAAAAAAGAAACTGTTGATTCTATGTTCCAAAGATGTCACACAGCCCACGTCAAAATGAACCAATTTCAGTTTGACTGAAGCTTCCAAGCTCTAAAGTACTCTGCAGCTCTCTCAGGGATGGGAAACAGAAATGTCCACCAAGGTGACACATTTTACCATGTGACAAAAGCTGAGATACTGACATTATTTTTATTTGGCTCAAGAAAAAACAAGATTGATTTGTAGCGCGCCCAACAAATAAACAGCCCTGTTTTTAAAGTACACAAAAGTATTTAAGTTTACTCCTTCAACCTTAATCCACTATTGGAACATTAGAAGTATTTGCCTGTTTATTTAGTCATAGAAGCAGGTTACTGCACAGCCTTGAACTGCATGGTTTTGTAAATGCGGTCACATAAATTTGATTAGATTTTTTAAGTAAACTCGTCAAGGCCTGAAGAAGTAAATAGCTCTCCCTGTGTTTGCTCATATTTTTTACATTAGCTGTGTATCTGGTTTGAAGGCATACTCTGAATATACACCCATTCAAAGCATGAGCTTGTCATTTATTGGATGAGAGTATCAGAGGACTTGAACAGTCATGTACGTAATTACCCGTGTACTGTAAATACCCACATGAATTGTGTGCAGTGTGTGTGCGTTGGAGGTGTATGATTGATGTGTGAATGAGCGCGGCTTGCAGGGTCTGGGTTTATAATGACAGAGCTAAGTGTCACAGGGCGCTGTGATGTCAGTGGCTTTCACTGGATCCGTTTGTAGTTTGTTCTTTGATAAAAGCTGAAACATGCTGAAAGAAGAAGCTAATGTTTGATTCTCTTTTAGCGTTAACTTTTGCTTCATGAACGGTTTAGATGAAGAACTAAATGTTTAATTAACATGCTATGAAAGATCTGTGGTCACAAGCCACATCCAGCGCTAAAAATCACAAGCAAACACAAGCACACACCTGCAGGAGCTCCCGATACACTATCAGCTTTACTCTGCTGTAAACAGACGCATTTAATCACCATCTGATCTGCTGTGGTTCTTTTCTGTTTGTTCTGTAATTATTAGTATTATTTACATTTTTTTTCCAGGAAGTCGCATTGAGGTTTAGAATCTCATTTGAGACCTGGCCAAGGTAGTGCATGTTTCTTGAATGGACGCGTTTGTTGCTTAGCCTGAACTGTTAGTTTTAAAAAGCACATTAAAAATATTTAGAATTAATTTGTTTTTCAGGTACTATACACACCCTATGTGTGCATAAAAAACACATTTTATGTAAATAATGGGCTTTGTGTAAGATTTATGAATCTATTTGGTGTAAACATCGTCTTAATGTCTGACTACCAAATAAACCTGGAGGCCAGTATGAAAATATGTGTTTGTGAAGTGGATGTATTGTCCCTTTAAAAAATTCTCCTCGAGCTGCGTTTATTTAAAGGAATTCTTAGTCTGTCCTGCATTCATTTAACTGAACGGCTGCAAGCGAACACATTAGGAAAGTAAATCACTTTTATGTTTTGACGTTGCCAAACCTGATATTATTATCTTAAACATGTGATAGAGCCTCAGTGTTTTTAAGGTTTTTTTCAATCTCGATCTAGATTTAATGAAAACGACATTGGATGAAGTTTGATGATTTTTTTTATCAAGTTGACTCACTCCGTCTCCCACTCACTACACAACCCAATGTTACTTCTGCCAAAATCCAGTATTGACATCTTTGACTGCTCACTGTGTGTGTGTTTTTTGTGTGGGTCTACGCTCATTTTTTTAACTGCTCTGAGGACATCTAGTTGGAGTGTTTCTCCTCCAATGCTCTTTCCGGTTGAGAAACAGCAGTTTTTCTGTTGATGGGGCTTATGGATTGGCACATTGAGCGTCCCTGCCCCCACTCGCTCGCCCACACATGCAAAAAAAACACATGGGCGAGCTATGCTCAGGTTTTGTTGCACTGGTCAGGTGACAGGAGGAGTACTTTCTGAGAAAGAGCATTATTGTGTACTAAAGTAACACTATTGAAACCGGACAACAGTCCTGTCATGGTTACCACTTCGCTGTGTGTTCATGTATTGTAGAAAACTTAAGGTCAAACACACACAGAGCTCTTTCATATGAATCACCATGCATCATGCATATCTAGGAAAAACGTTCTGTGCATTAGCTTATCTGAAAAATAACCTCCGGCCTCAACGATGCAAAACAAAAGTAAGCCCTTACTTAAAATGCTTTAGATTTGGACTATGAGAGAAATGATTCTCTTTACTAACATGATGACAGGGGATGTCACACATTGACAGTGATACACCAGAGGAGTCTTAGTGTTTATGGTTTGATGGTGTTTTGAAGCTCGAGTGCAGGGATTCATATAGTGGCAGGCAGAGGTGTACTTTAGAAAGTTGGTGGTTCACAAATTGATTGACTAAATCCTATATTAAAAAAAGATACATCTACGGGAGCTTAGGAATGAAAAAGGAAATAACCATGAGAGTTAGCAACTTTAAGATGTTTTTGTAATATTTATCAAAGATAAAGAAAGTGTTGGTTGAGAAGCTTCCACAACCTCCATGCCTGCTTTTAGTGACACACTTTCAATCAAGAGGCTAAGAGGTTAAAATGACAGTTGTGCTTCTAATGGACTAACTCAATTAATGAGTTCAATCCTCTTGACCCTAAATGCAAGGCTCTCCAAGTCATGGAAAAGGAAAAGCAAACTTTAGACAGTTTACACACGTTAAGACTAGTTATTCTACCTACTACGCTTCATCTTTAGACCGTGATTATTTTCTTTTTGACATGTTTTTAACATCACTGAAATAAAAGAACAGACAAACACAGCAAAGTACAAAAAAGAAAAGAAAAAAGATCTGTCATCCCACAGTGTGAAAAGCATGTTTCCAGGTCAGTTCAATTGATGATTCAAACATCCATATGTGGATTGAAGGTTGGGATTAGAATCCATAACACCAAAGACAGAGCAGGGTTGAAGGACGCACAAGACAGAGGGACAAGAGCCAAGATCAGCATGGCTCTGAGCTAGTGCTCACTCAACTTTAAAATGTTATAAATCACCAATAAACAATAAACAGGAGGTTTTATCACCATGTTTGTGTATTTCATTTTGGGCTTTCGCTTTTATTTGATGGGCCAGCTGATTGAGTTGGGAATCGGGAAAGAATGGAGAATATCAGGTGGGAAAGGAGGACTTGAACCCAGGCTGCTTGTTTGGTGAACTATAGAGATAAAGAGAACATGGCGTGCTACCTAACCACTAGGCTATCTGCGCCCCAGATTGAACACAACTGTCAAATACATTTTACTTTTTAAATTTTAACAATTACAAAAAACCCCAAAAAACTTAAATACAAAGACAGCTACAGGCAGGATGTTGCATCATGGCTCAAATTATTGATTGAGGATTTTGGGGTGGTGTAAACATATTTAAAGCGGGCCCCAGGTCACCCTGGCCAGGCCCTGGATACATCTACACACGTGTGAATGACAGGATCATGAGATGTGTTTCACAAGTCTGTGATCGTGTGACTGTCTGGTGGGGGACATCAGTGGGATCTTTGGGTTAAAGATGATGATCTTCTCTTTGTTCTTTTTATGGTACAAACAGATTTGAATCTGCAGCACAGCTCTTAGATTTCACAGTCCGCAGAACATTTAGTGAACTCATGATTAAACAAAGTTATATATCACATGTATGTCAGTCAGTATTGATCCACTTCTTTGATCGCAGGTCTCTGATTAATGGTGCATGAGGCTCTGTGTTGCATATAAAGCACAACAGTTGAAAGAACATTATTTTCACATAAACAACAATAGTAACACAAGTTCAGGAACCTTCACACTTTGTGACTATATTGGATATTTTGGTCTTGTCAGTGAACCCCCCAAGTCACACAGTGCTATAATAACATGACAGTCCTTGGTCCGATATCCTCCCTAAACAAAAGAACAACAAAAGATATGACTAAATGTAAAACAATCAATAATTCTAAAGAATATGAATAGCTCCAACAGTTGCAAAGTAAGGAGAAAACCAGCCTTTAAAATATGCTGATCTCATGTCCTCAAGGAATCCAAAAAATACATAATTTGATAAAAACAATAGAGACATTAGGCTTGTACATTTTGTATTTTTGTAAGTGACTCTGTTGACTTTCTGGTTTCAGGGTTAGACCGCACAGCAGGCTCCGCCACCATCTGTTGACTTAATTTGTTAGCAGAGTTAACAGCGTGTTAGCCGCCTCTTTGGTCGAATCCTGTCAGGTGAATTACTTTTTCCCTGTCCATACCTTCCCTTTCGTGTGAAGTGACGTCACACGTCTGCTGCTGATGGAATCTCCTGTTGGGGGTTTGTCTCAGCAGCAGGTTTAAGCCAGTCGCCGGGTCACAACATGGACCCGGACATCTGCCTTGGAGAGTGACGTCACGTTGCACGTCTTACTCCAGCTTTACTATGCACACAGGGACACGGTAAGGCGGGGGAAACCCTCAGACACACACAAACACACACGCACAAACACAACTGCCACACTCACTAATCCAATTAGGACACGAGTTTGTAGCAGCCTTGCCCGGGCTGCCTCGGACACACGCTGATCCAATTATTACTGGATGGATAGACGGGGCAATCCCAGTGTTTTCCCAGCTCAAAGGTGCTTAACTGGCACCCTGCCACTGCATCAGGTGGACACATCATACGCACAAGGGATCCCCTTGCTATTTCTGTGGACGCACACACACACACACACACACACACACACACACACACACTTTCTGCTCCATGAGTCAGCAAAGATGAGAAAGAAGCCAAGAAGTGACTTCTAAGCAGTCATTAGGGATGAAGAGAGTGAACCGGAAACCTAGAGCTTAGCCAGAGACTTTCCCTTTACGCACAAGACAAACTCCATGTCACGTTCCAGAGAGCGTCTCAGATACACACACACACACACACACACACACACACACACACACACACACTGGAAATTATTAACTGGAATGCAGAACAATCAACGGATGGAAGACCTTCACCCATCCAACTGCACTTGTTTTCCGTGCGCTAGAAAGCCATTGATACCATTTGGTGTGTGCAAATGTGTGTGTGTGTGTGTATTTTCTGAGAGCCTCTTCAGTGAACAACACACTCCAAACAAGGCCACAAGTCCACGCAGAGGCCCTCAACTGACACTCGGTTTGAAGTGACGCTGTGCAGAGCTGTTATATTCTCTTTTATTCTCTTTGACACACACGCACCCTGCACACCGTATTAACAGCTGTCTCTAGTAAAAACAATGGCCTGTCCTCTTCTGCATGTGCTAAACTGTGCTGTCGTGTTCAAGCCATGCACCCACATGCATGCATACACCACATAAATAAACAGCGAACGACAGGCAGGAATAAAAGTCAAGTCCATGTTTTGGGCGGAGGAAAGCTCATTAAAAGGGGGACAGAGCCAAAGTGAGCGACTCTGTCATGTTTCTAATGCTAATGTACCATTCATCTGTGTCATAGAGCGATGAAGTGCAGAGAGCTGCGCTGAAGCACTGGCAACACAACTCAAGCTCCGCCGTCCACTCTGTCAATCTACGCTGTTTATGTTTCTGTCTGTCTCTCTCTGTTTGTTATTTGTGCCTCTGTCTCTGTTTCTACACTTCCCTGTCTCTGTGTGTTTACCTCTCTGTCGCACCACACACCTCCTTTTGTCTATTTCCTCGTTATTTAATGCTCCGTCTCTTTCCCTGTTTCTTTCTCTCTCATGTCTTAGTATGTGCCGGCTGTCTTTGCACACGTAGTCATACACACTTATACACAGTCCAGTATAACAACACAAAGACAGCTAACACAACAAGGTAAATAATGAAGAAACATGCTTCATCTCTTTATTTCTTTTCTCAGTTGTCCAACATCATCCTGCTGTCATCTTCCTTTTCTTTTTGATTCCATTGTCAGCTTTTTTTTTTTTTAGCCAATGAACTTCCCTTCATGTTACCTTCATTCATGTCTAAGCACCACTGTGAGGGGTCATCGCGAGGTGACACTGTGAGCCAAATGGGCAGTAAATCTCTTTAGAATGCCAATTGTATGTATTTATGATAGAATATTCATACTTTGCTCTGGCAATTAAATAATCGTTCATTATCGTAACGTCAGGATGATATATTGCTGAATCAAATGTTTGTCCCACCCTTAGTGTGTTATTTGGGTGAGTCTCATCCAGCCCTGGACAGCTCTTTCAGTTTCCCAGGCGAGAGGCATATGCTCGCAGTTGTCCGGCGTGAGGGGACGGCCTGTCTGACATGTAAAGTGAGGGGAGGAGAGAAACCTTGGTTTGAGCCTGAGGGGACGTGTGCGTGTGTGTGTGTGTGTGGGTGTGTGGATTGTGTGTGTGTGGGTTGGAGGGGGGGGGGGGGGGGGGGTAGCACATAGCTCTGGGGAGGTTTGACGATGTACAATAGAAAAGTGTGTGCGTGTGTGTTTGTGAGTGTGTGTGCGGGGTCTGCCAGAGGTAATCTAGGCGGATGTTGATGCTGATGTGTTCTGATGGACTCTTACACAGACACAGACCCTGCCTTTGACTCACAGACAAGATGCACGTATCCCCTGTGGGATGGCTTGAGGAACACACACACACACACACACACACACACACACACACACATTCATATGCTTGCCAGGTTGGATATCTGCAGGAGCCACTCATGGATCTTGTTGTAACAGGAGAGAGGGACCAGGGCGGTCAGGGGAGTGTGGGATTGTCGGGATGTTTCTCTGCAGTTCTTCAGAGACTACAGCTGCACTCGAAACATCTCATTGTGATTCTATGTTTTTTTTGGGGGGGGGGGGGGGAGTTTTTTCGCCTGCTGAGAAAATCAGTGTGAAATTGAATCGGGACTTCTCTGGGTTTCTCGCTCACCTCTGGCTCACCCTTACACATGCATAATGTTCTGTTCTGTCTCTGCCTATAGTCTCGGCCATGAATAGTCCTTATTGAGCAGCTGTGGGAGTGTGTGAGGGAGTTTTTCCGGGTGCGTGGCTGACTTCTCTCAGGGCACTGACCGCAAAAAGTTTAGGACAGCGACCGGAGGGTGCAGGACGGCGATAAAGACGGATGATGAGGCTAGATGAGGAGAGCGAGGCGGCACTTAAGTCGTAGCTCTGAGCCAGAGACTTTTCCTCATCCTCTCCCTGACTCACTGCACATAATAAGACATTAAAACATGAGTAAAACACTTACATTAGCCTTCAGTGGATGGGGTCTCTTGCACGCCAACACAAAAAGATGTCTGTACACTTGCAAAGCGGAAGATACAAACACACAATCTTGCAGACACAAAAAGAGCCAACGGGTTAATGCGAGCTGTGTGTGACGCCAACCGTATGCTCGTTATAATAGTGCTGGGAGCCTCTAAATGACAGATATCACACAGACACACACATACACAATTGATGAGGATTTTGAGATCAAAACATTTATCACAAGTGACTGCCCATTTATTAGAAGAAACAGAAAATGACCTCATTATCAGAGCAGTCCTCTCCGTTGGCTGTAAGACACTGAAATCCTCCTTCAAGACTCAACCACTCTTCTGAGATTCTCTGAAAAATAAAATGTAGATCAAGAAATAAGCGGTTTTGTAAATATACTCAGTGTAACAGAGAGAAAGGTGGAGGTTTCAAATGGGACAGATACCAGTGTGGGTGTAGAAACAAACATGTACAAAGGATCTGATAAATAACGATAGATAGATAGATAGATAGATAGATAGATAGATAGATAGATAGATAGATAGATAGATAGATAGATACTTTATTGATCCCGAGGGAAATTCAGACCTTAAAGGCACTTGATGTGACTGAATTTAAAGGAATGTCCTTTCACCCTGTTAACAACTCTTCAGCAAGCTGCCATCCATTCATACTTGAATGCATCTATTGTCCCTCATAGGCTGCTGTAGACGGGTTGTGGGAACTAGTGACGAAGGGATTCTTTCCAGTGCAATCTGGCTGTGTAAGATGGTTTTGATGGGATGGTGTTTTTTTTCTGAATAGAAGGGGAGAAAACTAAATGGTAAAAAAAAGCCAAAATGTAACAATGAATACATATATATTCGACACACAAAAACACAACTTAAAAAAAGATTAATGCAGGCAGTATTCCCCTCTTGGGCTCCTCTGCCCCGTCTCTGACATCATGTTATATCAGGTCCATTGACTCAGCCCCTGATAGATAAGAGAAAGACTCGATGAAAAGGTGGCAATGATCTTCTTAATGTGGGTTTTTCATTTGTTTAGTTAGAGTAGGACTGAACTCATTAATTTGGTATATTAATATGCAGTTTAAGAGCCATTAGTCTCCATTAGTACTACCTACTGTTTCAGTGTCTTTGGAGCTTGATGAACTGCATTCATCATTACATTGTAAAATGCTGCCAGAACTGTTTATGATCATTTCTGTTGGTGGAATACATTTTATACGTCAAATACATTTTATTTAATGGGAAAAAAAGTTAGCTTATCTCTGCATGACACTGACTTCAATAGTGTTGTATTTCAGTCCACTGGGTGACGACGACGACGACCACAACAACAACAACAACAACAACATAAAAGCCAGTTTCAGTGTGATGTTAACATGTACATTTAGTTGCAAGCATTAAATTGAACCCTATATACGAGAGGAGTAAGATCATTTATAAAATGATTGTGGGCTCTGAGAGAGTGACAT
Source organism: Symphodus melops (assembly GCF_947650265.1). Classification (NCBI taxonomy): domain Eukaryota; kingdom Metazoa; phylum Chordata; class Actinopteri; order Labriformes; family Labridae; genus Symphodus; species Symphodus melops. Next base: position 19,747,599 of record NC_136695.1, read on the forward strand.
AATAGTATGAGTTAATGGTGTCGACGAGGGTTTCCAAAAAGATACAATCTACAATCTAGCCTGTCAATCAGGACGAGTCAACAGGCTATTTCCCTCTACTGTACATTACTTTATAACTTCCATTGCTTGTGGGTCCACCAACTTTACCGAAGTTATACAATTCTCAATTACTCACGTTTAAACAGCACAGCAAAGGGCTTAAACAATCCTGTTAACCTGTTGCTAACTCTCAGCATCACGTCTCTGTAAACCTCTCTTGGGTGAAACTGTTTGATCTCATCGCAGACATTTTTCTGGTGTGTAAAAAAACCTGCTAAACCATGACCAGCGACAAAAACACAATCTGTAATGCTCCCTTACAACAACGTTTTGTAATATGGCCTGCATTCCTGTGTGAACTCTCGTCTGCCTCTCGTTTGTCAGCCTGTGAAGTGGCTGGAAAAAATGGGTTAATGGGGAAGAGAAATAGCGTTAGTATTTGTTGTTTATCACTGAGCTGACACATCCAGCCCGCTCTCCACTCTCGTCTACATTCCTTTCATCTGTGAACCTGTTTCTTTTTCCTCTGCATGACTTCATGACTGTTACGACAAATCGTAGATTTACTTTTATTGCGGAGAGATAGGTAATCATCTGCACTACTTGTCTTTAATAAGGAATAAACCTGACCACTATGGTATCTGAGGAATCCACAGCATCATCACATTCTGGTCTGATAGGTCTGTAACAGCCTGATTCCTATCACCTGCCATGGTGTAACTGTCTGTGTGTGTTTGGTCTCATACCATAATAGGCTCTTTCGAATTACTGTCCCATAATTCTTGTCTTGTGTAGATACATTCAGCTCTGGCCTCAAAGGGAAAACGGAGTCGAGGAAAGTAGTTGCCATAACTCTCTCCTCCAATCTGTGTTTCAAACACAGAATATGCTGGACTCTATTTCCCCTCGATGTCTGACATGGAATCAGACAGCGAGGTTTCCGGAAGGAATTCCAGGCATCCCGAGGAACTATCTCCCTGATTTCTGAAGGCTTAGTACTTTACTGATCCTGTCTAGATCCGTGGCCAAGTCACAGTTCTTACTCTCTCACACACACAGAGAGTCCAACAAGCCAAGACGTCCTCTTAGATGAGCTGAATTTACGCCGTGACTGAGCAGCAGAGAATGCTGCTGTAATCCCGGCCGTGCCAAACCACGAGGGATGAATTCCACTGGTGATGCTGAGCTGGCAAACACACACGGGAATACCAAAGAGGCAACAGAATATGCAGAATATGTTCAGGAGAGATAAGAGGAAATAAGACAGAAGAAGAAAGACGGATTCTCACTTATCAACTGAAGTACATGCTTTTAAGATGAGAGGTGAGCTTTCATTCCTTCTCCTCTCCTTACCTCACCCTCATACTGCTCGCTCTGTAAGGGTTAGCTTAATGTCTTCTTTTACTGTTTAAGACAATGCAGAGTCAGCTAGTGAAGAGACCAGGAGGCTGTGGGAGATTTTTTCCACTAAGAGTAATATCTATAATACATGGCCAAAAGTATAGACACTCAAGCATTACACCTATAGGTGAGTCTTAAATATCTCAGTTAAAACTCCTTGGCGTGGTGTAATAGATTGCGTAGCCCCATGCACAGAGCTTTTGTGCCTCAGATAGACCGCCCCCCAAAAATGTAAATCAGTGACCAGTGATTTTATTTACTCCATCCATTTATCCATGTTTTTCTGTATTTATGGAGCATGTAAACTGTTACCACACAAACCTTCCCCTAAAAGAGGGAACATCTAACAGAGAGGTCCATCTCCTCTCAAAGAGTTTTGAAGACCTGAAACTTCAGCACTGAAGCCGTTTTCGCAGTGTTTAGAAGTTGAGAAGCTTACTAATAAACAGCATTTTGTATTTTTTCATCAATTCATCATATGTGTGTGTGAGTGTATTCACTCCCTCTGTTGTGGTAGCAGAGTTTCGGCGCTTTGAGTGTGAACCATCTGAATATAATCAGAAATATTTCACACTCATCGCCAATTCCCACTTGTTTCAAATTTGAGATGTCACACTCCACAGTGGACGGCAGCTGAGTGAGTGCTTTGGAGTGTGTGTGAGTGTGCAGTCATTGGAGTGCTGTGTCCATGAAAGACTCTTCTCTCCCCACTCGGCGGAAGGAGAGGAGTGGGCTGCCGTGGAATTGAGAACCCTCGTCCCCATTCACTACAGTGGGAGTGAGCCACGAGGTTTGCTGTAAGTGCTGCTGGGCACTATTACCGTGAAAAGGACCCCTCTCTGGGGTGTCCTTTCAAGTGTCTGCTAAAGGGGACACTACTGAGAGCCATGGCCAACTAGTGTGTGTGTGTGTGTGTGTGTGTGTGTGTGTGTGTGTGTGTGTGTGTGTGTGTGTGTGTGTGTGTGTGTGTGTGTGTGTGTGTGTGTGTGTGTGTGTGTGTGTGTGTGTGTGGAGGTGTGTGTGTGTCTGTGTCTGTCTGTGGGCCTATCCCTTGTATAATGTGTTGCTGGGAAGGTTTGTGCAGCTGAAACCAGATCAGGTTTGTGTGACAGCCACCGCGTGAGTGTGCATTTATAGAGCGATACGTTTGTGTGCCAGGTTACAGTATTAATAGACGGCTGTGTGTTTGTACAGGGCAGTAATAGCCACACGGCTGATACTAGTGGATCAGTTTCCATCACACTCTGTGTCGTAGAAGCGCCTGATTCAGCAGGTGTCCCCCCTCCCTGAATGTCCTCGATGTTCTCTGGCTCCCTGGAGAGGGTCTGAGTGTCCTAAGGAGGGTTTGCCTTGTGATGCGGCCAGACGGTCCTTCTCCTGCCAGGGGTCAAGTTCACACCTAACATATGAAACCAGGGAGGTAATATCTTTCAGTCTTTGGTCTGTGTGTATGTGGGAGAGGGCTGAGGTCTATGAAAGAGCAGGACAACATGGTAACTGCTTATAAAGCAATTTATTCATTGATATTTACTCTGGTATTTTGGGGTTAAAAAGAGTAATGACAGCTTATAATAGGTTCGTCAATGTGTGATTGTTTATTTTTCTCAATCTAGGGTTCTTATAAAAAAAATGGGGGGGGGGTCTGATAAAAAACTTGCAATAACATTATTTTTTGAATGACGTATATTCCATTTAATAAAAACACAGAAATGAATATTACATTAAAAAAAAAAATTCTTTTCTAATATTCATTTTATTACCCATTGGCTTTTAGTTTACTTTTCGATCATATTTACTTGGTAATTCTGGGACCTTGTCACACTTCTTTGCTAATGGAGTATGAGAGCTCTTATTGGGTATCATCTGTTCTTAATGGGGACATGCACTCTTCAGATGTTCAAGATGGAAGTGATTCATTTGTGGTCGGGTTGATCTTAGAGTAGAACGTAGAATATAATGTAGAAGGAAAAAAAAAAACCTTGGAGTTAGTCAACAAAAAAAAAGTTAAGTAAGTTAAATCTTTCTCTATCAGTAAAACACAGCACAGTAAAAGAGTTTGAAGTCCAGTGTGGCCATAAGCATGACTTTTGATTGGATACAATTATCAGAAAGCATTCCAGTTGTATGTCTGTTTAATTCTTAAATCTCAATAGAGATTTTATAGGTCTAGATCACCTTTATATGTTTTTTTTTTAACAGCTGGAGAGAAAAAAACATATGTAATGAAGGCATCACTTTAGCCCTAAAAGCCTCACTAATGCTGCCTGGTAAACACCTAAAGTTTTTCTGTGAAGTGGATTATAATGACACTTGGTTGGACCTGCCCTGTTTTCAGTTGAACTGCCATGTTTTTGTTCTTTTGTAATTGTTTCTACTTAAATTGGTTGTGAGAAGAGAGTTTTAATTGAGTGTCAACCCATTCAGAGGGAGTCAGAAAGCAGTGTGGTGTGAACAGAAAGTTCCTTCTCGATTTATGAGGTATTATGAAGAGTTTGGCAACTTCAGTGTGGGTGCTGTCATTTGTGGGATTATGTTACCGTGCACCACTGTAAAATGACAGGTGGTGTGATCATGTTCGAAGCACATACACATTCATGTGCCAGTGTGCACACATGCACATGGGTTTTACACAAGCCCATAATTACACTGTCAGGAGGTGTAATAATACAAACATGAGGGGCAGAACATATATGTGCACACACACACACACACACACACACACACACACACACACACACACACACGCACACACACACACACACTTAAACAGCATCATGAGTTGGCAGTGGGCTCCTTTTCCACCTCAGGTCAGGCTTAGTTCAAGCACAAAGAGTGTGTGTGTGTGTGTGTGTGTGTGTGTGTGTGTGTGTGTGTGTGTGTGCATGCGTGCGTGCATGCATGCGTGCGTGCGTGCGTTTGTGTATGTATGTGTGTGTGTGTGTGTGTGTGTGTGTGCAAGCGTGTGTGTGGTAACCCTGCTCCAGTTTTATTTTTAAAGTGAGCTCAGACAAAGGCCTCTAGTCAGGCCGCTCTGAGAACAGGACCTTGGGAACATGACCAGTGGCTGTTGCGTCACAGTGACTGTATGTCTGTGTGAATGTGTGTGAGAGAGAGAGAGAGAGAGAGAGAGAGAGAGAGAGAGAGAGAAGGGAGTGAGTATCCGACTTCTGTCTTGTAAAGAAGTCACTTGTTCAGGCTGAAAAGGAACAAAAAGGAAAAAGCTCTTGAAAATCTTTGCCAGATGTGGGAGAGTGCACACACACACACACACACACACACACACACACACGCTCCAACACTATAACCCTGAAAGCAGGCTTAGTGGAGCTTTGAATGTCAAAGGACGTCACTTTGTGATGTCATAGGAAAGATTTTATATGTGATAGGAGCAATTCATCTCCACAACACATACACACAATAGACACAACAGTTGGAGTTTAATACACACACACCACACTCAGCAGAGTACTTTCTCCACAGGTTTAAGTTGGAAAAAAGGAAGAAAGAGGTGAGAAAAGATGATAGAGAGAGAAAGGAGAGAGAATGAAACAGCAGAGGAGGATACAGAGGAGGGCAAAGGTAAAAAAAGATGAGAGGAAACAAGAGGATTACAGAAGAAGAGAGGGGACAGCTAAATGATATGTGAGGAGTTCACGGGTGAGAAAGAAGAGATAAGAAAAGTTAAGGAAAACAAAGAGAAGGCAACTCAGGAAGAGAGTATGGGAAACATGAAAGGAAGAGAATAGGGAAAATAGTAATTGTTGTGGGAATGGCTAAGGTGAGCAAAGGGAAGGAGACAAGAGATGGAGGATCAGAGATTTGGGGTTCACCTCCCTCTCAGGAGACCTCTGTGTTTTTGTGAGGACTCGAGGCCAGCCTCACTAACATCACAAATAAACAACACATACAAAAACACACACCTACAAATACACACAAGTGTAATGTGACCCATAACTGCTGTGCTGCCACAGCTCCTCTTTTTTTCTTGTCTTTTTTTTTTCTTGCTCTGTTTTCCAGTGCTCATGACGCACTCTGGCATAATGAAACTGTTAAGAGGAGTCCGATGGCAGTTGGATGGAGTAGGTCGGGTTGGGGTGGGGTGGGTTTTAGGGCGGGAGGGGGCTATGGGTGTGAAGGTGTAAAGGGACACCACACCAGGGCACTATATTTACAACGCCTCTTGAACACATAGTCTATTTTTAGCTGCCAGATCTTTTCTCAGCATCCGCGGCACACTGCTGCACCGTCACAATCGCAGGCGTCAGATGGCACTGGTGGATTTACGCTGCGCCACGCTGCCAAAGGGTACACGCCTTATCCTGTAGCAAGTTCTAATGCAAACCCAACCTCGCCAGGTTCCAGCTGCCCCCCCCCCCCCCCCCACCCTTTCACACTAGTACATTCAGGACATTTTCTCCTTAGCCTCTCCGTGTGTGCTTTTCAGTCTTCTCTTCTTCCATCTTTTACAGTTTGATTTGACTTTCTCTAAGTTTGTTTCATGTTCCCCATTCAAACAGTTTAACTTCACAGCACCACGTCATTGCCCACATGTTGCGTTTATCACACTGAATGGTGTCCAAAAGAGATGTCTGGGTTTCTCTTTCAGAGCCAAGCTCACCATAATACACCAAAACACCTTACCTTCACTTCAAGGTCCATGGAAACATTGTCGTTGTTTTTTAGATATATTTTTTTCTGACGCTATCTGTGCTCCTCGTTCGCATAAAGCTAAAAAGAGAAAAAGAGAGTGACCAGGCATGTGTACATCCCTGCAGATATTATTTATATCAGATCGCGATGCAACGTTGTGCTGTATTGTCATCGATGTTGTTGTGTCATGTTTGCAAACAAGGAAGGAAAAAGATCCACCTTATGCAAAAAAAAAGTTGTCATCCCTTGTCGATCTTCAAGTTACCTTTAATGTTCGGAACCAAACAGCGAGTATGTAATAAATGTTAGCCTCAGCCCATCTAGATATCATGGTAACAGTTGAAAACATATACACATAACTCCTTATGCAAACAATTTGTACACAACACACACATGTCTGTATAGAAATGTTTCTGTCTCTGTCTCAATCATATCTATCACTCACATAGTCTGTGTATCTGTCTCTCCAATAGTCGCAGTACCAACAAAAGACCATGTGAAGCAGCCTGTTGCAGAGCAGCCCACTAAGTTAGCATGATAGTGCAAGCCGATCACACTTTATGGGTTGCCAATCTCATTTTAAAGGTGTCAATGTCACCCGAGGTTACTCGCTGGAAACGGCCCTGTTCACATGCAACAAAAAAACACCTGACTCTCGGTTTCTGGCACTAGAGAATGATTCATTCATGGTATCATGACTGCCCCTCTGGACTGCTTCAATATGTCCCTGTTTCTGTCAAGTAGGGCAAGAACATTAATAACACACACACACACTATTCAGTAAGAGACACTGCGAGACAATTGATCGTTTTTATTTATGAAAGGAAGCCTGAATCCAGAGTTCTAAGAATTCTACAGAGCACGCACATGAACTGTACTCTCTGCCCGAGGACACAGTTCCAAACTGACGCTGACGTCTTGAGGTCAGTGTTTCTCAGCCTGACGCATGAGGGGAAGCTGCTGAAACGTTGGTTTCCTTTACACCCGTACACAATTCCTGCGAGGCTTTCATGTGAGAATATTTGAGATTTTTCTTCCTTGGAGTAAAAGTGCTTTGATGAGCTGTTTTCAAGTTCAGCCTTTTTAAACTTCTGACTTCACAAACCAGCTTTGATCATTAATCTGTTTTGATTATAAAGGGGATAAACAATATTTATAAAAAGGCACACAGCTGACCTGATTGACAGGCAGGCGTGATGTAACTATTTGCTGTGGTCTAATGGTAGCTAATGTGTTATCAATATTTTGTTTCTTATGGCCTGATATCTCTTCATATTTTCAGTGTCCGCTGTCTTTGTAGCACGTAATCAATCGGGTAGTGTTAAATAAAAACACATTTTCAGATCCTGAAACGTAGGCTGTATATGAATAACAATCTAGAACACAGCAGTGGGCCTAAAAGATTAAATTTGACTTTCCTATCCTGAGCATGATGTCAAAGAAACATTTCCCCTGTGTGAATATGGTTTGTTGGCGATCAATCGACCCTGTTGTTCAAGCTTCCTTTGCTGTAAACAGGAGAAACTTGTTTACTGCAGAATGATAGTCTAGGAGGTCCGTAAAATTCAAGCAGCTATTTTGCTCAAGGGGACAAATATAACCATAGCTTTATCCGAAGTCAGAGCTAATCAAATATTTTAAGTATGCCATGGCAGTGAGTGTGTAAATTGAACAAGTAGTCGGGATTTAATGGTTGACCTATGTCTGTGTGTTTCTTACCTTGTGGGGCATGACAGAGCTGTGTCTGTGAAACCATAATAAAGGTATGTGCTGTTGTGTTTAGTGGTTGCTTGTGAGGGAGAGCTGTCTTGACGCCGCTCTGAACCCTAAACTGACGCCGTTTGTTGGACCTGCTGTCGTTCAACCGACGACTATGGACGCAACCGAGGTGTGTATACGTCTGTGTCAGTGTTGCGGGGCTGTCATACGAGGCTGCCGTGGTGCGGGTTAAGGTGTGTGTTTGTTCAACAGGGTGTTAACGTCAGTCAAGGAAAGTGATGTTTATCCTCACACGTGTATAGAGAGGAGCATGGGAGTGTGCGTACACCACTTTGCTTTGCCATCATCTTTGCTCTGTCCCCAAACACACACCGAAACACACACACAGACCAAAGTGCCCGGACTCAGCATTTTTTGAGTGTTAGTTAATTGACCAGCACAATCAGTGAACAACTATATGGCAATTTTCCATGTGTTTTGATCGAGGGCAGATGCTCGCTAGCTTTAGCATTTTCATTGTAATATTTCTTGTGGGTGGTGTTAGAGTGTCACACACCTACAGTAATAAACACAAAAGATGATTATAGTGACTACATGGAACCAATTTGGTCAACAGAGAGAATACAGCATCACAACATCCGCTATCAACATGCTGCATTTAGGCTCATTCCTCTCTCTGTACTTTAGGGAGAGGGGCTTGTGGTCACTTTCCCAGCTCTCCCTCGGGAGTCTGCTCCAGCTGCTGCAGCTCCATTTCCTCCCAAAGCATCAGTCTCTTCTCACTGACCATAGTCACAGTCTTATGACATCACTATCCAGGCGCACACGCAGCTCAGACCAGGACATGCGCACTCGTACAGAGACGTGACACTGATGACTGACACACAAACACACTGACGTCTCTCTGATGGAGTTGTCGTTCTCATGGGCGATGAACTATTTCAGAGTTGTTGTGAAACTCTGATATATTTTGTGGGACACACGGTCGCAACAGAGATCTTTTTAAAGCATATTTACATTGTTGTAATGTGCTAACATTTGCACATATAACATATCACATGAACGTATCTATGAATATCACTGTAAGCCCATTTTAATTTTTTTTAAAAACTATTTATTCACAAATTAGTGCACCAAGCGTTCGACCACAGGAGCAGCGAACTGCATACACTTTGGGTTAAGTGTCTTGCCCAAGGACACATCGGACATGTTGCTCGCAGGACCTGGGGATCGAACCCTCCGGTTGAGAGATGATGACTCTACCCAGCACTTTACATAGGGCGCTTGAACCAACCAACTGCCTGCGCCCCCATGTTGGCCTTTTAACCGGGGATATTTGAATGTGTCTCCATGGGAACGCGCAGGTATAGATAACCGATAAATGGCTTGAACCTATGTTTTATAAGTCTTCTGACCACTTAAAGCGGTTTTGACACCACAGATCACACACCAGATACCAGATGCTATGTAAGATGTCCATCAGTATATTAACTAATGCCATTCATACACTACAACAAACCACCGACATAGCAGCAAGAGTAGTAGAAGAGTCTCATCTCTCAACTGGAAGGTCAGCGGTTCAAGTGTCCTTGGGCAGGACACTGAACCTTCCAGGCCGACTCTCCCACAGCCGTCCACATTCATAATTAAATGAACAAGGTATGAATTCAGTTTTAGAGAGATCAGTAAGCTGCTATATGTATGTAAAAACTTAAAGTCAAGTTCTCAAACTCTCATTTGTAAAAAAAAAAAAAAAAAAAAAAAAAGTGGCGGAGTCTTGATCAACAATTCAAGTTTATGCATGTTGTTCTCAATCTATAGTGATTCTGTGCTGTAAAAAAAAAAGTGCATATTTGATGGACCTGGGAGGCAACAGTCAGCATGCATGGATAGTCCCTGTTTCCCTGTGGCTCTGGCTCCCGGCACAACAGTCACGTTTTCCACATCGCAGAATACAAGTGTGCGTGTGTGGAAAAAGAAAATCTGGATGTTTTCTCTAAACTCTTGCTAAAATTGGTTTTGTGTTATTGTAACTTTTGCTTGTTATTTCCTATATGGTGTTTGTCAGTGTACACCTTACTATCTGTGTAAACTTAAATTCTAATCACTAAACTCTGTTTTGTGCAGGATTATATCCTAACTTTAAAATGAAAGAAAACATTTTTTGTGTTTCCCTTATGCACCAAATTCACACACCATTGGTTTTTAACTATGCAACCCCATTCTAGTGCTTATCAATGTGGTGAATGAGTGGACCAGAGAACAGGAATCATGGGACATGTGGCACAGTTTTACGCTTCCCCGCTCATGTCGGGTGTCTCCCCTGCGCTGTCTCTCACCGCCTGTCTTCCCTTGAGGTGAACACTCTCGGTTTTCATGTTCACAAGTCCCACAAGTCAATCTCAGCTGAAAAGAGAAGTGTGAGGGGAAAATAATCTTCTGAGAAATGTTGAGGCGGAAGGATGGAGAGGACAGAAGGTAGGAGCCTGGGGGGGGGGTCAGATCCTCCAGTATCAGGACTGCTTGAGTCTCAGCATTGATCTCATGAATAATAGAGCTCCAGTAGCCATGTGACGGTATTAGACGTGACAACTGATGATAGCCGGGATCTGCCACTCCTCGGCGCCAAGCACAAACACAGTCTTGCATATTTTCGGCTACCTTTTAAGTCTGTGACTAATCCTAATCCATCCAACTGTGAAAACATTTTAAATGAAAGTATCCATAAGGTCATTGTTAAGTTCCCTTCTCGTCAAGCTGAATCAAAGTTATTTCTGTTTTGGTGACAAATCACTGACTCACAACAGACTCATCAATATAAAAACAGCCTCATAAAAGAATAACAAATTCTCTGCTAAACAAGACAAGCCTCTGTGTTTCTTTGTATTTCTCAGCTTCTTAATAATACATTGTAAAACAGCTCATCGCTCAGAACTAATACACACACACGCTGCCGCTGTCATGTTTCGGTCTGCCTCCACTTGTCAGTCATTCACCGTGACAAATCTCTGTGAGAAAAATCTGCAAGTCTGCATTTTTCTCCCCCAGCAGATTGTATGTTCGGGTTTGTTTTACCTGCTCTCCTTCTCATTTATTAATTCATACAAGTTACTGGTGACTGTCAGGGGGAAGCAGGAGCCCAGTGCAGGTGAGGTGGAAGGACTCGCAGGAAGAACAGAGTGGTGCAAAGTAACTGCATATATCTTTCCTTCACTTCTAGTTTTTGTTCTTCATTTGTATAGATTTGAGACAGTCAATTTTCTTTTTTTCTTCTTCATATTTACTATTTTCTTTTTGTATTTGCATTAGCTTCAAAAACATGTTATATACCTGGTAAAAAAAATACAAATCAGATGGTTCAAGGTCAACTTTATGATTCCGAGGGGAAATTTGCTTTGCAGCCAGCAGTATAGCAGTAGCTCAACTATTTCAGTTTCATCTCTCTTCTTTTTGTTTATGATTAATTTATTTTTATTGTGTCCTTAAGATGTTCTATTAGACTTTATTCCACAAAAATCTGGCAAAAAAAGCTACTGTTACTTTTACTTATGGTAAACCATATTAAGCCACTGTAGGAGGAGGATGAAGAAGGGAAAGAGGTAGACAAAGCAAACAGGAAGGGTAACGGGTTTAATGAGTACACAGGTAGACATGAGGGAAAAAAGCTCCTATCAGTGTTTTTCCTGGCACATCCCCCACATTCACACACCTTGTCCTGAGGCAACAGGGGAATTAACTGGCCTGTCATTATGTTATTGTCCCTTCTATTGCCTGGGCTCTTGGCATGTGTAGCTAACACGAACATCCACACTCATAAACAGACACATGCAAGCCTCCCACCCCCTTCACCAAATTTACTGTTTGGTAATATAAGGGGGAGAGAGAGAGAGAGAGAGTCACATGACCATACATCACAGGAATAGTACAGTTTGTGCTCATTCAGCAAAAAGGTGCCAAGAGGTGAAAAGTGGACCAATTTACAAGTTGTTGCAGACAGATAAGCTTACATAACGGCTATGGCTGATTCACAGTAAGTCATGGCACTGTGTCAAGACTGAAGCTGCTGTATGTCAGGCACAGTGGGATACTGTGAGAGACCTTAGAGATCCTGTGACACAAGCTTTAAGATAATTATGATTGAAACTATAGTTTGCAAAGGGGCTAACCAAACATTCTTTGCATCTACATAAGTAATATGACACAGGGCCCAAGGAAACACTCATTGAAGCAGCACTTTTGTAGCAGTGCTAGGAGATCACAAGCATAGAAGCTGTAAAATCTGAGATTCACACTCATTTGAGTTTAAAATTATGAATTTAGGGGTATGCACACTGATTCACGTTATGTCCCAAACTCCTTAAGCCCTTCCACTCCCTGAACAATTAAGATTACATAACACACCTTCACCTGCTGCTGCAGCACACACACACACACACACACACACACACACACACACACACACACACACAGAACACGCAATAACCTGTCCCGACAGAGCTGTTTCAAAGGAATGAACATGCCTTCATACAAAACACATACTATATGCAAAGCAGGGAGTCACTATATGCAAATAAGGTAGTGTGTCAAAAGTTGTAATGAACAGGTCATGACACTGAACAATAAAAAGGTTGTATATTTTAATGTCGTCTAACATTGTGTGTTGCAATCAGGACTTTTTTTATTCATACATTTTAAAAGGCAGATTGAGAAACCATCTTTGACTTATTCGTGTGGAAAAATGCACTCATTAATGTTTTTGTCATTATGTTTGTTTATTGAAGATGTATGATTGGATGCTGTTGCTCTCTTATCCTTACATCATCTTCCAGCTGATTTCCCTTATTTGGGTTGAATTTCACATTATTATCCAGGGTTATCTGAAGATGAAGCTGGAAGCTGATTTCAGTGCTTTAATATATATATATGTGTGTGTGTGTGTGTGTGTGTGTGTCTGCGTAAATATAACATATAACAGGCAGCAAGCCTTAATCCTAGAACATTAACATTAAATTAGTAATATCACTAATGCAGGGCTTTTTTTTACCCGATATAATGTCCCAAATAAAAAGTACTTCTCATCAAAATATGAAAATACATAATAAAATTTTATTTTATTTTCCAAGTCTGCCATGTCTAACATGAAAATAAGTATAATGGTGGGACCCTATGAAATTGCTCAAAAAATACAGAAAAATTAGAAGAAAAAAAGCACACATCCCTGCCCTTCCCATGCATACAAGGAACGCTATAAAGCAGGGAGATAAGCAGCAAACCCCCAGAGCAAGCATTAATGACTAGCATGACATTGATTAGGCCGGAATAGCATACGGAGCAAGGGAGGAGGAGGGGTGCAAATGCGCTTGCAAATGTGACATGCAGAGAAGCATAGGCAGTTTAAATAAGGCGGCGTAAAAACTATTCGGCCAATAGGATGCTTTCAGCAGATCAGCTGGTAATCAGTGGATGAGGCTTGCATGAGATCAGCTGACACAAACTCTGGCATGATATTAGAGCGTGACTCTGTGGCCTTCCTGAACTAATACAAGGTTCTATTTTTGGTTACTGTAGTTGGGTCCAATTCTGTGTTTTTGCATTTCATGACAAATAAAGACCGTTCTTGACCAGCTTTGAATTTTAGAAAGATGACATACTCACTGTTGTGTTGTTGTCAGAGAGGCCAGCATTTCAACATAGCATGTTTATGTCTGATGGAATAATGAGGTCAATTCAGTAGATATCTTTCATATTTATCCTTTAAGATGAAAACATTTGGTTTGAACAGCTACAAAGTATGATAATGTTGCTGTTTTTAATAGTCTTTTAACTGAATAATAATTGATACATATTTTTTGCTTACGTTTTCTTTCAGCTGCCACAAAAGAAATGTGTTATGCGCCTTTTTAATCAAGAAAATATATACTGACTGTTCCAGATACAACTAAGCGACATCCCAGTTTTTTGAAAAATTAAGCCGATGTGGAAGTGAGAAATCTTGTATTAGTCGAGTTTCCACTTGAAGCTGGATGCAGAAGCACCAGAAGTCATGCAGACAACCAAATCATAAAAGCCCGTTTTTTTTACAGCACAATTGTATGTATACATGTAGAATGTATACAGCCTGATTTAAAAAACAAAATTGTCTGATTAGCTCATGTCTCTATTGACACAGTGTACGGGGGATTCATTCTTTGATAGCTCATCAGTTTTGATTTTATGAAAGTGTTTTATAAGTGTTATTCACAATAAGGACTGTAGCTAGCCAGGCTGACGGGTGTGCACAATGTAGTTTGTCAGGAGGCTTAAGACACTGTTATTAACTCTATTAACCTATATTAAAAGCATTCTGACAAATATTCATCAAGCTGATTCTAATCAGCCGTCTACATTCATCAAAACCAGAACTAAGATAACGTGTAGCGGATTTATAAGGTCATGAACATCCAAACATGACTCCTGTAATTTTCAAGCAAGTTGGCGAGGGAGAGAGAGAGAGAGAGAGAGAGAGAGAGAGAGAGATTGTAAATATTAACTAACCCATTTTGTTATAAACAATGGAAGAAATATTCCTTTATAGAAGTCGCCATGCACCACACCCAATCTATGCACCTGTACAGTGTATACAAACACAAACACATACTGTACATCAATATAATTCTTGAATTTAAAGTCCTTGTATGTTGTTCCATTCAGCACTTCCACTGAAGGCTCGTGTTCACCAAGTGTTACACGTCCTCCTGCTCCCTCACATTCAAAGTATTGATCTCGGAATATTGGTCTTTTTTAATGCAATAAAGGAAAGATTAGATTTAGGAGAGCAGCACAAATGAACAAGCCAAGAAAATGATGAGTATGACTCAGAGATTCAGTGATGAACGCAGTTGGCTCTATCTTTAATTGTTTTTGTTTTTTTTAAACAAAGACGTCATTATTTAGACTATTTCTGCTCCTTATGTGGGCTCGGATGGACAATATCAGTTGACTCAGTAAAAGCAGGTTGACTTTTTTTTAAGCTGAGTTAAAAAAAGGAAGTAAGACATCTTCGGTATATCCTCTGACAAGCATTGTGATGAACTTTTAAGCCTGTTAGAAATTAAAATGGTAAATATTACAGTACAAGCGCCAGACGATCATAGATACACTGTCACATTCACACTCACACATACCCCCTCCCCCCATATCTCCCCCTGGCACTTCCTTGTAGCGCTGCACAAGGAGTGGAAAATACAGTCACCTAAAAATACGCCGCACATAAACAACGCTCTTACAAACACACACATGCACACACAGCCTGAGTGTCTGTAATATTAGAAAACACAAGGCTGACACCTGAGACACTTAGCACAGAAGTGTCGCCCTTCTCACCCCCCTCTCCCCCTCACTAAATTAGTTGCAGTGGTGGACGGTGTGTCCCTGTGAGTCCAGTCAGGTCTGCTTGGCTGCAGGCTGGCAGTAAGGACTGTGGGGCTGAGGGGGGGACACATACTTATGACATCACAGCCCAGTTGGCTCTGCATGCCCGTGGCAGTCACACGGGGCATCACCAGGCCTGACGTGACTTTGTCTGTACTGGGAGGGGATGTGGGTGAAGAGGTCATATAGAGACCTAACACACTGTAAACACCTTATTGGAGTACTTGAAGTATTTTATTTACTGATCAGTTTCGTTATATACAGCATCAAAGTAAGAAACAGTTTTCCTCAGCTCTCATTTTTGTCTTGAGATGAGCCTCCACATTGTTCCATCCTTTTTAAATTCTTCACATTCACCACGTGAGACCGATACAATCCTTTTTTTTCTCCCACCAAAACCTGTCTCTGTTTGTTTCCATCTTCCTGTGCTTATTTATATCTCTTCTCAGCAACCTCAAGTTCTTCTTCTCTCATTATTTGATCTTTCTTTATTTGAACTCTTTGTCTTATATACTTTATGAAGTTTTCAATTTCCATTCCTGTTAGACTAATGTAAGGCACCGTTTGCTGTCATTGTCAAAAGCAGCTGCAAAAGACTATTTTAAATTCACAAACAATGACATGATGTGTCCTTTCAGGGTGTTCTATCAGACCTGTCAGCAAACAGTTACCACACTGAAAAAAAAAAACTGTAAAAAAAAAAAAGAAAAGAAAAAGAAAAAAAAGCAATAATTAAGAGTATCTTAAGGAAAACGTGTCTTTCTACCTGCTAATGAACCTCTAAGTTCACTAGCTTGTTGCTGACACTGCAGTTGTGGCTTTTTAAACACAATCCATGGTTTAAATTGGAGTAATTGGAATATTTGAATGACTAAGATAATGACCTGAGTGAAGATTTCCTTCAGCTGAAATCTGATGTCAGTACTAGCATCTTGTAAACATGTTTTCTTTTGCAAGAGCTCAGTTTAATGTTGGACATATATCTTTCTTACCAGCTCAAATTGTCAAACTCAATGCACTGTTGCAACAGAGCTTCATAGTAAGTTGATTAGTTCTATTTCTGAACAGTCACTCTTCTTTGTTCGATGAAGAGGTTTTATGTGGTCTATCTTTCGTGCCTAAAGCACGAGGAGAGTGTGTGTCTTACAGAGGATTAGTGAGGCAGTGATGAGGTCCTGATAGATGCACACCCAGCCTTGGCTCCAACACTGGCTCTCTTATTTCTCTCTAAACCAGGGTCCAAGTACAGAAAGTTCAGGGAGCCTCCAGTTGTCACACACACACACACACACACACACACACACACACGCATGCACACACACACACACACACACGCACACACACGCACACACACGCACACACACGCACACTGACCCTCCTGACCTACGTTGAGGTTATATCATAACGACCATGTGGTCAGGAGGGCAGGATATGCAGTCAGATAAATTTACAGTGAACAAGCTCTCACCTCTCAGCAGACCCGCCTGAGCTACTGATCAGTGACCATTAACAGACTCTTGCACCAATTGGCTGCTATTTGACTGACTAATCCCCGGTCTTATGATCCCAGCAACCGGACCAACAGAACACACGCATGTATGATACGATGTGCCTCCTTCAGTGACCTTTGAATTATGTGCATTTCTTAATAAATGAACCCTGTTAGCGTTTAAGATTCTAGTCTACATAACAGCCACACACATGTATTGATAGAGTGCATTTAAGATGGCAGTAAAACAAAATTACGTTTTGTTGTAAGGTTTCATTTTGTACTCACTCTTTGAATCTCTTGTTCACTTCAAGGTCTTTCTACTAAAAACACGTTCACACATGCATGGAATATCTGTTTCTGTGAATCTGTTTGCTGTATCAAAAACCCATTAATAAATAGATGCATACAAAATTACATTTTTACAATTAAATCAATAAAAGAACACCTGAAACCCATTTAGCAACAAAGGAAACAACATGTAAGCATTTGAGAAAAGTTGCAAAGTAAAGGCCTTTAAAAAGTCCATGTCCTTGTGTAACCACGTTATGTTATACTTGAACTAAAAGAGAGGAAGAGAAGAGGACATGCAGGAGCTGACTAATGTCTGATACATGAAGGATACGTAAGGAACCATCAGCATTAGTCTTTTGCTGAAAATAATTGTCTAGGAAAAACGTACAAGTTCATTAACATACATGATGTAGTTTATGTCATTATTACATGTGATTATTTAGGTAACATTGGAGAGAGACAGTACTGTACTGAAGAAGTATCATTCACTTTTCAGACTAAATTAAGATTTTTCTGCTTTTGGAACAAGTTTGTTTTCTTTTGAATTACTTGATATTATTACAGTTTCACTTGTTACACCGCTGTCAGCACTTGTATAGTACACCGTATCTTGTTATCAGCAAATACAATTTGCTTAACTATAGGCCCATGTGCCTGCAGCTAGTGTACTAGTGCAGTCCCTGTCACAGGTGTCCTTACATCTCCTTAACCAGCCCTCATTTTTTGGGACGTCCCTCAGGATTCACTCTGCCAGTGAGCGTGGATCGATTCCACCCGCCTGTTCATTCCACGCTTTACCAACCATGTGATCTGTTCATAAATACACACTCTTCCTTGACATACCACTCTGTGCATGACTGGGCAAACTCTCTCATCTAAAACAAGACATACTCTGCACTGTCTTTGTAAGGCAAGAAGAGTTTCAGATGCTCAGTCCTCTGATACACCTGACATCCTGATGGGAGTGTTTACCTGCAGGGTGGAACATCTCCAGGCATAAACATCAGTGTGATGGATTAGTGAGAGAGCGATATAGCCAGAGAGAGAGAGATAGCCAGAGAGAGAGAGAGAGAGAGAGAGATAGCCAGAGAGAGAGAGAGAGAGAGAGAATGAGAGACTAAGCAGTTTCCTTGTTTCATTTTAAATTGGCAGATGTGGCAGATTAGCTATTTATAAATCATACAAAAGCTCATCATAATAAATTGTTCTGAATGACAACTTTCTAAAACTACAAGACCATGAATTATGGATTTCCCCTTCATAAAATCCTAGTTACTACTTATCAAAAACTAATGATGTCTTTGCATTTGAAATATAATCCTTAAATGCTTTGATCGGCTTGTGCCCAGTACCACGATATTGTGTGAAGCATATTACATGTGCGACAACTTCCTTACGATCCAATAGCAATAATAAGGAGGATATTTGAGGTGGTTTTGTCATTTGGAATGAGATAAAAATAGATCCATATAAATGACCTATAGAATGCAACGTTTTACTAAAAAGCAAGCTGACAAGTAGCTTAATATGTGAACCGTAACACAAACTGTAACCCTATTTCCCTCCATGCCAAACCACAGAGAGGTGTTTGTTATGTAGAACATAGAATGTATGTGACCTATTTACAGGTCTCCTTTAATACTGTGTGTGTGTGTGTGTGTGTGTGTGTGTGTGTGTGCGTGTGCGTGTGTGTGTGTGTGTGTTTGTGCACTATATGTGCCCCCCCCATGTAAGGGGCCATCCCTTGTAAAAATGTGTGGTTTCTTCACAGGAAATGGGTTCTGGTGAAAAAAAAACTGAGCTCTCAAGAATTATTTTTTTCTTTCTCTTCCTCTAGCTCTCACTTCTCTAGCTTTCTTTCATTTTTTCTTTTTTAATGAAAAAAACTTCTGAAATGTGGATGGTTTAGGCGATGTAGGTCAAATCGAGAGAGATACTGGTGGCTTTGCTTCTCTGGTAACTTGACATGCACGTTGACAAAAGTTTGTTTGATGTAATGGAAATGAAGATGTATTGTATCCAGATAACTTTTATCTTATAATCTCACCATCTGAGGGGACAAATCCCTAGGTTCTAAATTCCAGTTAGAAGGGTTACCATGTTATCTCGAAATTTGTTTTAACAATCAGATAGGATTGTACTTTTTTAATGTCTTTTTTTATCAATTAAAAACTTGAAATTATACCTTTATCTTGAATGTTTAATCTAATTGTATAGACCCTGATGACATGTTTCCCAAAACAATATTGAAAACTTTCCTGCATAAAAATGTTCAGTGTGTTCAGAGTGATTTCCCAAATACTAAAAGAAAGACATACTTGTTTGAGTGAGTTGTGGGACACTGGTATACAAAAGTTACACAGGAACTCTTTTCTAATTTTCACATTCAAAGATTAGTGCTTTGGCTGTTGTTCTCTGCGAGGTATTGTTTCCTAGTGCAGGTTTAAGACCCGAAATAAAAACATGTTTCATAAATATGAGTGATTTAAGGGTGATATTTATGTGTCTTCCTGTCCCAAACACAAAGACTACAGTAATAATCACTAAGACAATGAAGAACTTACATCCACACTGTGATGAAACTGAGTTGTGTAGACGTTGTCAGGAGGAGTTTAGAACTACAGGTTGCAGCAGCATGGCGGGTCACAACGCTGCACGTTTCACTGCTGAACACTGAGGGACAGCTCCACCACAGCTCCTTAATATTGAATGCTTATGTTGAATAATTCTGGCTCACCGTCGTGTTGTGCCACCATGAATTGGGCCGTGGAGTTAGTGAGTGTATCACTCATTGTGTGTTTGTGTGTATACATGTGTGTGTGTGTGTGTGTGTGTGGGACATGGACGACAGGGAGAGTGATGTGGCAGGAGTGCTGAGTTTGCCACGAACACTGGAAGCCTGTGGGACAGCAGAACCATAGCAACAGATGAATTAATGAACAGGAGATCTGAATGCTGTGTTTAACACAAGGTGTGCGCACGCACGCACGCACACACACACACACACACACACACACACACACACACACACACATTGACACGCACAAATGCATAAGCAAAAGCAAAGCCAGCTGGTGGTTTCATATTTAACACAGATTAGGTTGAGCTAGAACTACCTCTACAGAGCATCCAGCTGCAGTCTTTAAACTGAACATCATCCATTCATTCATTCCATACTGTTTAACCTAACGATCTAAACCTGCTTCCCTCCATGAACACTGGTTTAAAGACTTAAAACAAAATAATCTTGTTCTAGGCTATTGATTATAAAACAGCGTGAATGATTTAGTTCTGGCAGTTAAGTGTGGTTACACAATGATGTTACATCGTACGGTTAATAAATGATACACTCTCACTACACTAAAAATGTGAACATGAGTTATAACGCAATATCCCCTCAGCCAGAGATATTCACAAAACAGTCTACAGCGCCCCCCTCAGGAAAAGAGAGTAAAACACCTTGGCAAAAAAAGTCAGCATTTCAATGAGCATCAACAATCATGTCTAGGAATTAAATGTGCACAAAGAAGTTCCTTTAATTGGATTTTTCAGAGAATCACATAAAGGCATAGAATAATTTGATGTCAGGTTTGCTTTCTAAAAAAAAAAAAACATTTGCCTATTCTTCTATATACAGTAAGATACACAAGCAAGTGAACGATCATAAGAAAAGAGAATTAAGAATTATCTATAAAACCTAGTAAAAAAGTAATATTCTGTATTTACATACAATTCTTGGCATTCTGCGTGCCTTATGCCTTCTGATATTGCTCTGACACGAGAGACTAAACTTGCTATTCTCTAAACTAATTTAGCCAGCCTGCAATTATTGAAAGCGTCAGAAAAAAAAAGGTTTCTGTGGGGATGGCAATTGGAAACCCTGAGGCTATCCTTTTTTTGAGGCTGGGGCCTCCAAACTTCTTTAGAAGCATACTGAAGGTTTACACTTTGAGCCAGTCAAACTTCTTGTTCACATTCGTATTGACAAGTCTGGTCTTTTCTGCTCGTGTAGGGAAGATGACACAGTATGTGAGTGATTGCCAACAGGCAGAACCAGAGGATTATGTGATGAAAGCCAAAGGGAAAAAAGTGAAAGAAGCTTGAATATGTTACAGCATTGAGTTACAGGTCACTTGTGAACTTAATGTTCCTGTTCTGAAAAGTGATAGAATGAAAAATGTTGTTTGACTAAATGTACAGAGTTTAAAACTGGCAACTGAGGGTGTGAAGCAGATATACAATCAGGGGTTCAAAGTGAAAACGCAACCCAACTTCTTACTTAAACGTGTATTTGTCTTCTTCCTTAAACAGGACATTTGGATTAAGAAAAGACTTTCAATGCAAATGGATGTTTCCTTTTTATTGTACAATTTTACAATTACATTTGTACAAATGGTGTTTAACAAAAAAAATGTAATTCAGGCAACAAGAGGAAATGTTTGCTGGGGCCTGAAAACAACAATGTCCTTGGGCACGGCACTAAACCTTCACGCGACGTGGCGTAAACATGCTGCTGTTGCTGCTCAGTGGGAGGGCCATACACAGAGATCACATGTGAAGTGAACTAGCACTGCGTCCTCCTGCTCAGCCCATTAACTCCTAAAATCACGGGATTGAACAAAAGCAACAAGATGAAATCCAGCATCAATGGAGATACTTTTTTTTTTTTTTGTAATCAAATTGTCAAATACAAAAAAGGAAAAAAAAAAAATCCAGTTTGTGTTGTCGTGATTGTGGAAAAGTAAAATAGGGGAGTAAGGTTGTGTTGTTGTTTTGGTCCAGGTCCAATATGTTAAGAAGCTGAGGCGCAGGTCAGAGATCATCAGGTCGGGTTTAAGAGCGGGTGTACTTTCCCCAGATGTGCAGCATGAAGACGGAAGCGATGAAGAGCAGACTCATCACCAACACTGGTACAGGGCCTCTGTAACAACAAAGACACACTTATGAACACACACACAAAATCCCATCATTTGCTGTAACCCCAACCGGATTGAGGGTCTTAGTGGAGTGGCTGATTTTATTGATGAGCTTCGGGAAAACAAGGAGGGGCTCTTATAGCTGAAGGAGGGACTGAGTGGGGGTGGGGTGGAGCGCATCATTCAGCAGCAGCATCGCCATGCCAACCAGCTCCTCAGCGGCCCCCCTCCTCTCCCTGTCAGGAGGCTGTAATTGAGTTGACCTTTCAGAGTGGATACTTTAATGAAGCTTTGAGGCGGGCGTCTAACGCAGGAACAAACACACACTCGATATACAGCACTGTACGGACCGTGTGCCCTCCTTTGACTGCTGGAGAGACACACTCAATAACCACCACAGCCCCATCGATCAAACACGGCCGACCTCAGCCTCCAGACAGGACGCCTGCTCTAATGTTGGGCGAGGATGCAGCAAAACACAACTTTTATTAACTTTAAGTTTTCTTAAAGGTTTACTATCCTAACACGTAATTGTGTGTGTGTAAATATAAACATCCACTGATTAGGGAGGAATAGTTTTACAGCAGAGGCACGTCTGCTCAATTTCCTGCAATCAATCCCTTCTCCTCTCGTACCTTATGAGCGTTAATAACACTGAAAGCACAAGTGTCGGAACTCCTGGGGATTAGAACACGATGCGAGTTTATCAACGTTAATGAAGTCAAAGACTAAAGTTGTTAACAAGTATATTTTCTGGACTTTGCATGAGTGGTTGAGAGGGATTGCGTGCGCGCGTCAACACAACTGCTTCTATAAACAGCACTTACACTTTGAGGCCTGGTGAGTCTTCTGTATAAAAGCGCCACATGCCACCGGTTCCTGCCGATCCCGTGGTCCTGCCACCGCTGCGTGTGCCGCTGCTGGTAGCTTTCCTGTAGAACACAAAGCTAAGCTTGTAATGCTGGACATGACAACTGATACGATCTTATAGTGTTCGAATACTTCTCAAGGGACCGAGCGGAATGTTGTTTATTCTCATCATACAATAATCTGATAATCTCTCCCATCACAAACTGTATTCAAGATGTAAAGTAACTCCAGTAGCCGGCGATTAAAGAGCTGAGTGAATCATGGTTGCTTCACTCGTGTGATGAGATTAAACGAAGGTTAATGAGGTAATGAAGAGGGGGATAGTAATAGATAATGAGAGATGTAACAGCGAGCGTGTGATTACACACTGATTAAGCCCACAGCACAACATCCATTTGCTACTCCAATCTACAGAGGAGGGGCAAACAAGAAATACAGGAGAGGGGTTTCCTGAACCCATCAATATCTCTTAAGAGTGGGACGCCACAAGCAGGTGGGTTCAGTACTTTGGACAGTTGAAGAAAAAACATGTTGAGTGTAATCAGGCTGGGATGGTTGAATAACTTATTGCTTATTTTGAAGAGGTCTTCAAAGGCTCCTTTTCCCCCCACAGTAATGGCAAACTTGTAGATTTGACAGATGGATGGAAAAGCCTGCAGAACAGCTTCTCGGGTGGATACACAACTAAGACATGACACCACCACAGACGCTCTTTTATTGATGGGTTGAAATAAAATATTAAAAAATTTGGTAATGTTGGTCAAATGAGTTGCCATTACATATCCAAACCTTTAAAAGTTGACCATTTTAACTGCAGAACTAAACGCACATCATTTTTATACTCCTCTCACCACTAACTCTTCCTGCATAATATCCTGTATACTCTTGTTATGAATTAGCACTATACGATTAATGATTGATTTATTGATTATTATTCAGTGACCCACTGAATCCTTTGTGTAAGATATTCATTCATTAGGTGACTGCACCAATCAATTCTGGTCCCTCCCTTGATTTTGTTGCACATTTTTGTGAACTTGTGAAGACACTGAATCCATCCACATACAGACAGGTAGAAGTTTTGGGTTTTTTTTGTTCTGAATGTTTGTGTACCTCTGTCTGACTGTGGAGCCTGCTGCACGGGGAGCCACCGTCTTACTGGGGGAACGGCTGGACGCCCCAACATTTGTTGCACTTGCTGCTGGTCCAGGCTGAAGGAGGAGAAATAACACACAGACAGTGATTAACTCATACAGGAGGATCCCCAATCTGTTACCCACTAAAACAAATAAATTCAGAAATGATCTTTCAGCCAAGTAAAGTCTACAGCATTCATGTGTATAGACTTACTCCACTTTGATCACTGAATATCTAAACTACATTTTACTATAGACTTATTCATTAAGGTGACAGACAGTCAAAGGCCTGACTAATAACCAACACTCTTGATTGATTTTAATCTCAAAGTAAATTGTAACATGCAGGGTCTTAACCAAACACGTGGACATGTACATGTAGTTATTAGATGCAGTACGGGGTCAGTAACAAATGTGTTTAAAGGTTTTTTAAAAAGCCACGTCTACAAATGAAGAGCTACTGTTAGCGGGACAGCTAACATATGACAGCGCTGCTAGCTTCTGTGTCTCCTCAAATCAGAGTCATTTAGCTTTAACAATCCTAATGTTTTTAAATAAGGATGAGATTCTTACCATGATGTGATAAGTGTCCTGACGGGATATGAAATCTCGACTTGAGCCTCTCTTTAAACTGATGTCCACGTCAAACGAGCAGCACACTGTCGATGTATGAATTGGTCAAAACTTGAGAGAAGGAGCCCACAAAGATGACGCTAGTCTGAAAAGGACACGACGGCAAAATAAAAGACCAACGTAGGCGACTCAGCAGATGCCTGACCAGATGATGTTTTTCACCGCCGAGAGAATCCATCACATTTTAAATTTAAAGCTTATAAACTCACATTTTTATAAAAACAAATTATATTACACATGTAAATTCTCTATGTGAAAATGTAGGGTTGTTTGATTATATTTTATTTTGATGGCGAATAATTGGTCAGTCCTCGGTTTGAGGAGACGTGTCTCACAGGAAGCGGGGATGCACCATAGGGGAAACAGACGCCATTGTGGTTCGAACGAGAAGCGTAAGTACCATTGACTTCAATGGTAACGTTGAGCCAAGATGGCTCCCTAAATCTAGAGTTTCATAAACGTTGAGGTAGCTTCTACGAGCGTTTAGACGAAGATAATCACAGGTTTCTAAAGTTGGACCGGGTGGTCAGTAGATTAAAAGGTAATCATTACTGCTTATGATTCATTTTTTTACAGGTGAATTGTGTTGTTCAGTCACACAACCCGCGTAAAAGAGCAACCCACCTGGTTAGCTTTATAAAACAGGTTAACTTTTTCCTTGCTACATTGGCTTGTATTCAACATCTTATCAATGTAAGGTTTCATATCCACTCAGTTATCTCACAGAATCAGAGTTCTTCTTTGTCTACGTCCATTTAGAGTCTGCCTGAGTTTTTTTTTTCTATAATACAGAGAAACTATGACAGCTAGAGGAACTCTTTTAGGATGCATTAAGTGAAATGACATGAACTCATTCAAGGTTAAAATAAGTAATAATAATATTGCAGCTCGGATGATATATCTTCTGTAGGGGTTGTTATGCATGTTTCTGAGCCACTTCTATAAATCTTTTAAACTCTGTGAATAAACAGTTTTTTTAAACTTCTAATTGTGCTGTCATTTACTCTGTATACTATCTATACTCATACTTCCGTCCGTCCTTTAACATAATATAGTAATAGAAATATGTAATGAATAGTATTACCAGGTCTGTCTGCAAATCAGCATCCTGTTTTCAGAAAACACATTACTTAGTTGAACCTATTTCATTGTTATTGTGTAAGATGGTTCGGGTGGTGTTCCTCCATCCTGACCTTGGCATCGGTGGAGCTGAGCGACTGGTGGTGGATGCAGCAGTGGCTTTGAAATCTAAAGGATGCAGTGTTCAGATCTGGACGGCCCATTACGACCCAACTCACTGCTTCTCCGAGACCCTGGACCCAGAACTACCTGTGGTATGTTAACAACACCTTATAGCATTCTCTTTAAAAGAAATAACATACAGAGACTCAGAAGTTTTCAGTTCAAGACGCACACATACATGATTTACTTTTTACCCTCTTAGGTTTGTGTGGGTGACTGGCTACCCACCAGTGTGTTTGGTTACCTTCATGCTCTATGTGCCTACCTGAGGATGATCTTTGTGGCCTTCTACCTGGTCTTCCTCAGCGGCTTGGAGTATGATGTCATCTTCTGCGATCAAGTGAGTTGTTTCACTCAGATATTACCCGTCAGTCTGTTTGTACAGCGTTTATTTGACTTCTTCAAAGCCTCCTTTTATCTGGTGAAAATCTCTCAGAGGATGGCTTCCATTGTTAACAGGGGCTCTTTGGGTCTCCCTTCTTTTGTCACACCCTCAAACCATACCATGAAGTGGACACTCCCTTGTTTATTTTCTACTGTTTTTTAACTTGAACGCAAATCAACAAAGGTGCCTTTCTTTAACAGGTGCCATGTTTTTCTCACACATTATAACAGTGTAGAGAACATCATTTTTCAGATAAAAATATGTAAAACAGGATTAAGATAGAGCTTTAAAGTTTTTTTTCTTCGGCTGTGCAAAGTAGTTGGATGCATTCTTGAGAGAAGGTCATTAAGCATGAACTTATTTTGCTGGCTGTTTAGTTATGTTACGTTTGTGTTTATGTTTAGGATTTAATCCCCTCTGAATCTACTCTAGGTGTCAGCGTGTATCCCGGTGCTTCGGTTGTCACGTCACAGGAAAAAGGTTTTGTTTTACTGTCACTTCCCAGACCAGCTGCTGACCCAAAGGAAGTCGCTCCTGAAGAAGCTTTACCGCGCTCCCATCGACTGGCTGGAGGAACGCACCACAGGCATGGCTGATATGGTACGTAACAGCTGAGGGTTGAATGTTTTGTCATGTTAATGGTTAGGACTGTCTAGGTGTAGGACAGGATTGTGTCCATGTTACACAATGGCATATGTATATAGTCAAAAGCCATATGTGTTTAGGATAGGATGATCAGGTGAGGTACTTTGAACGTTCTGTGTTTTTATGCAGAGATTTGAGAATAGCCAAAGGGAGTATGAGGATTTCAGGCTAACTCCAGAAAAGGCCAGGGGCTGTAAGCTGCTTATAAGGAACATTCAAAATCTATTTCCCTAACTAATAGGATCACAGAATTCACTTTGTTCTTTATATTTCAAAGCCTTATTTTTAGTTTAGTTTTTCTCAAAAGAGCAGTAACAAGAGTTAGAAACATTAAACTATTTAAACAGATATGATGCACACAGTAGTACATTTACTTCAACTTTATTGTCCCCGAGGGGAAATTTGTATCCCAGCCAGGTGAGAACAATATGAAAAAAAAAAACAAAAAACCCTACACCGAACACAGGTACTCAGAAAACAGAAACAACAAACACAGTGAACAACATTAAATACATGTATACAGGAGTTCATCAGGTAACAGCAGATTTAGACTTAGTATGAGTGTAGCTCTGTTCATAGATACTGAGAAGTGTCCACAGACACTGATATTTTTTGTTGTTGTCCGTCATGCAAAAAGTGTAGCTTTTTATTTTCTGTACAAGAGTAAAAAAAAGGGAGGAGTACAGGATAGCATCTGGACTAAACCAAGGACTGATAGGCATTTTTCAAAGCCCAGTGGTTGATTATTCTATCATCTGTTCTCAATGAGTGTGTGCTGCTGCGGTGTAATTTAATATCAATAAACACATTGTCAGCCGTCAGCTAAACCTTGTGAGTCTAAAAAATTAGACTCACAAGGTTTACAAATTAGATTGTAACTTGGCACTTAATAAGTCCCTCAGTGTGATATACACATAGAGTTTATATCTATCTCATCAAGAAGTACTCAAACAACTCATGAGAGATAACTTCTCTTTCTTCTTTAGTTCATCTCTGGGTAACTACTTAAACTAATGCAGGTGCAGTAAAATTAAAATGAAATATAAGGTTTCTCACTTTCATCAGCTTAAATAAATGTAAGTGATGTTTTAAATTGTGATTCGGCCACATCTCCTCCGGCGAACAGTGTTAAGAGCTCACAGCCCTGATAGAAAGGAAATGACATTTCGACGTTAGACTAGACCTCAGGATAATCAAAGTCCGCAGGCTTTGATCACACTCACAGAGAATTAAAACACCTGTGATATATGTGAGAGTCTTGTGAAATAATCTCTCTCTATACTTCTTCCTAGATTCTGGTAAACAGCCAGTTCACTGCAGGCGTCTTTAGGGAGACCTTTAAGGGTCTGAGAGGAGTCCACACAGATGTCCTCTATCCCTCCCTCAACACACGGACCTTCGACCAGCCGTCCTCTGAGACACAGAGCCTGGAGGGGCTTCTCCCTGAGGGAACCTCCTGCCTGTTTCTTTCTCTGAACCGATACGAGAGGAAGAAGAATCTGGGGCTAGCTCTGGAGGCTCTCGCAGCTTTGAGGAGCAGCCTTATTCCTGGCCAGGGAGCAGGTATTCACCTGGTGGTGGCGGGGGGCTACGATGACAGAGTTACTGAGAACGTCCAACATTACACTGAATTGAAGGAACTTGCAGCACAGCTCCAACTGGATGACTGTGTCACCTTCCTGCGCTCCCCCTCCGACTCACTGAAGGTGGCGCTGCTTCAGGGCAGCGCTGCCGTGCTGTACACCCCGAGCAGAGAGCATTTTGGGATAGTTCCCGTGGAGGCCATGTACTGCTGCTGCCCTGTTATCGCGGTGAACTCCGGGGGCCCCCTGGAGAGCGTCGCTGATGGGGAGACGGGCTTCCTGCGCGAGCCCACGGCAGAGGCCTTCTCTCAGGTGATGGGGAGGCTGTGGGGGGAGCCGCAACTCCGCAGGGACATGGGGCAAGCTGGGAGGAGGAGGGTGCAAGATAAATTCTCTCTGCAGGCCTTCTCAGACCAGTTGTACGCGTACATTGTAAGGCTGAGCCAGTGATGTGAAAGTTGGAGGACAGTCTGAAGACGGAAAATGATCTGCCACTGAACTGTGAATTGTCTTTAGACGACTGCTGGGAAATGACGCGTGCGTCGTCTAACAGAGAAATGTGTGTGTATGCAGGAAGGCGGCAGAGGGGTATTATGAGGACTAAGAGGACAATCAATCAGCATTCCCCTGGAGGGGTTGCTGAGAGGAAAAAAGAATGGAATCTCATACCAATTAAGAAAAGAGTAACGAGTTTTCCTCCCCTATCTGAGGAAAAATACCTCCGCTGCTAGAGTATGCATGTGTACGGGTGTGTAATATTTTATGTGTAACAGCACAGCCACAAAGAGCCCAGCAAATGAGCGAACCAAGAGGATTGATTGTTAGAGTGAAATGAAAAGTGAATTTTTTTTTTTTCTTAGTCTTTGTCGCTCTGTGTTTGCAGGCTGAAGAAGAGAAAGAATGTAGTTAGCACTGTGTCCCATCAGCCTTTGCACAGAACCAGATCGATAAACGGGATGCTTTCCTCTACTTCCTGTCCGCAAAGAGCTTTGTCGCCCGCTCCTCTCATTCAGAAGAAGCTGGCCTGTCTGTGACTCTTGCTGCAGCGTCAAGTTATTAGCAGATGATAGAGCGTGTCTGGCTTTATTAGAGGTCTGGCTGATGGGCAGCACGTCTTTGTCTGGGTCATTATCTAGCAGGAGAATAGCAGAAGGTCACTGTGTCTGTGCGCTGCCCTGCTCAGCCCTCCTACTGTATAGAAATGCTCTTATTGACATTCCAGAAGTCTTAATAAACAAGAGGACACATAGTTTCCTGACTCTTACGCTTTGCTTTGGGGACTTCTTTTTTTTTTTTTTAGCCTTTATCAAAGTGATTTAAGGGTTCTGTGGGTGAGAATGCAGACGGAAACATTGTTAATGCTGCACTATCTGGATTTACAAACATTCACAAACAATGTAGGAACAGAAAGTTTGAGTTTAGCTTATTAAAAAGTCTGTGTTTAGAGGCACCCAGGAATATTTGAAAGTTGTGTATCTATCCTATATCATTTGCAGAGTTTCAGATGTATCTGCATTGGCGTATGTGTATGGATACTCGACATTTGATTTGAATGATAATTGGCTTTAGATATAACATTTTACTCTCTTCACACAACTACTGTCTCAGTCAACCAACCTGGTTGTTACCAGCTTGGCCGTGAGGAACAAATGTGGCAAAATGCTCACTGTTGAACTTCTTTAAAAATAATTTCTGAGTTTTATTGGATGCATGTTAACTTAGCAACTAAAAGGCACAACGGCACATTTGAACCAATACATCCAGAGTACAGGTAGATGGAGAAATGAGTGTGAAGATTAGTGGTTAGTGAAAGAAAGTACCAAAACATGACGTGAACTGTACAACAAAAGTAACAAAATATAATGCAATAAAAGTTGAGAGTTAAGTATAAGAGAATACAAAACAAACAAACACAAAGACAACAAGCATACACACAACAGACAGGACGAGAGATAAAGAGACACACAGACTAACAGTACAAAAGGGGAGGACAGGATGTGGTAGCGATTACAGTTGCACAATAATTAGAAGATTTTCAGTCGAAGCATGTAAGAAATTAATTTGCTGAATACTCATCAGTCTAATTTTAGCCGCTTTAATTGCTTCACAAAAATTAGCAAAACTATCCCATCCTGTGAAAGTTCAGAAGGGCACTCAACAGAATATCTGAACTCCTCCTCATCATGTCCTGTTAAGACAAATCCAAGTTGTGCTTTAATTGTTAACCCCGTTGGCATGCTTCAGAAGAAACATGTCAAAATACTTTAAAAAAATACATTTTTTTTTTTTTGCCATTCTATGCAGGAAACAATGTTGCTCCAGTTTCCTCATTTTAATCTACCATGTGCTTTATTTTTCTTTTCGGCTCAGATGCTGAAAAGCAATCATTAAGAATTAAATCTTATCCATCAATTTCAACAGATGAAATAAAAAAGAAACACCTAACACCAGAGTTGAACATTATTTGTCTCCAAAGGTCAAAGTAGTGCAGGTGGACTTACACTACTCAAAATAAGTTAGGGATATTGAGGTACTTATTTGGTTTCATACATAAGGTGTTTGTTTCACTTCAGTGATTTTTGGGATAAGGAGGCAATTCTATAAGGGTGATAAACACACCTCATTTTGTGTTTTTCCACGTAATGGTCTCACTGTGTACAGTAGCCTTACATATTAGGGCCAGTGTTTTAATATGGCATCAATTTCAACATTCTGGGGGTATATGGGGGTATCCCAGTACATCATTCAAGCAGCCATAAACACACGACATCACTTAATGGATGAGCAGAGCCACCTGGGCCATAGCTCGCCTTCAGGTCGGTAGCAGGCAGTCAGATGTTGCTCGTGAACTTGGTGTGTCTCAAAGTGTCAACAGCAGATTTGCAGCAAGACACAGAACTACTGGCAGTGTTCGTGACAGACAGAGTGGAGGATGATGACCAGTACATAAAAACCAATGCACCCAGACACGGCTATGCTACTGCCACACAGCTGCAGGCCTGTTTATGAGAAGAGAGGGGTACCAGAGTTTCCAGACAAACTATTTGCAACCGACTCCACCGCTTTGGTTTGAATGCCAGGCAACTGTTGCAGGTGACTCGACTGACACCAAGACACCATCGTGAGCGTTTGCAGTGGGCACAAGACCATGTGACCTGGACAATGCAGCAGTGATCTACCGTCCTGCTCACAGCTAAGTGTCGGGTCACCTTGCACAGAAATGACAGTCAGTGTTGCTGGAGAAGGTGAGCGATACGCCGAGGTTAACATGATCCCCAGGGTTCGCTTTGGTGAAGGAGGTGCAACAGTCTGGCCAGGCATCACCAGTCAGCGCAAAAACAGATTTGGTGATTGTAGATGGTTCAGTCTCTACATGTTCTTACCTCTGAGACATCATAGAACCGATCATCATCCCCCAATTCCACCAGCACACCCCCAACTTGGATTGGATGGATTATAATGCTCCACCGTGCCAGAATTGTCACAGGAAACACTGGAACCACCCGCTACTGACTTTGTCAATTTTGGTTATTTGGGGCGATATTCATTATTGTTGGGGCAATAAATATCGCACTAATGAAAATGATGCTTCTTCTTGTTCATTAATAGTAATATAAAACGGAAATTACTTATTTAATTAAAATTCAGACCAAATCGGAAAAGCACTCATGTAAATAACAATATCCCTAACTTATTTTGAGTAGTGTATTTAAAATAAAACAATATTTAGCATGTGGGGAAAAAAACACAGTGATAGATTTACATTCATCTAAAAGCCTGTATGTTAATAAATACAAACACTTCAGGTTCTGTAAAGGCCAGGGAATCTATCATCTATACTCTATCAACTCTGACATTGGTTAATGGTTGTTAGATCTGCCACAGCTTGGCTATTGAAGGAGAAACAAAGATATATTGATATTCTTTCAGAAAAATAAAACAAAAAAATGAGACATTTTTTCAGACATTTTCGGAATCTGCTGTCCCTAAAAGAAAGCACATCCTGAGCCGAAGACACAAAACATAATAAAAACATTAGTTTAACATATTGAGACGGTAAGAAAGGTAATATATAGGTATTATATAAGTATATAACTGTCACTTTGCCAACAAAGATCATAAAGCACATTTGTCATTATGGTGTGTTCCTGTGTGTCCTTCATCATCTAAACTCACATTGCTGTTTTAGCAACCATATGTGTTTTTTTTTTTTTTTAATATGATCATAAAGTAATTATGGATACACTACTTAATGGTTTAATGATATAACATGGGTTTTTACCTATTTTTAAATAACCTCAATGAAAACAGTTCCAACTGTTCAGCGTTTTTAAAATTAAATTACCACAAAGAAGAAAATGAAGACAAATAATATGTCATGGTAATAACAGTCTTTACATGATTCAACTTAAACTTCTTATTAAAAGATATAGAAGGAATTTTTTTTTAAATGCATAATGCTGCTTGGGAAAGGATAGAAAAGCAGCAGTGTGTGTGTGTGTGTGTGTGTGTGTGTGTGTGTGTGTGTGTGTGTGTGTGTGTGTGTGTGTGTGTGTGTGTGTGTGTGTGTGTGTGTGTGTGTGTGTGTGTGTGTGTGTGTGTGTGTGTGTGTGTGTGTGTGTGTGTGTGTGTGTGTGTGTGTGTCTCCCTGCATGCAGATGTATTAAGTGTAGATGATGAAGAGGGCGTCTCTGCAGTGATTTAGGGGCCCTGCTAGGCAAGATGATAAAAAAAAGAAAGCCCTGTGGAGCCTTTGAGGGAGGAACAAACACACGCAGCCGTAAACACTCACCAAGCTCCATTCAGTGTAAATTTGTCCTACTTTACTGCCCGTAGTTTTCTATCTCTTACTGTTCCCTTAAGTCTATACCGAAACTGTCTTTAACTCAAAGTTGTGAAAGATGCCCCTTTCTTCCCTCCCCTTTCTCGTTGCCCTGTGGTGGGGTGGATATTGAGATCACGGTGTGTCTGAGTGGCACTGATAACCGGTACCCAGGTGCCACTGGCACATGGTGTTTAATTAATTAATGAGACCGCAGGGTTGGTTTTCTAATTCCACCTAGCCAGCACGGGGCTGTGGGGGAGATAGCCATGAAATGTTTAGGTGTGTGTTTTCAGGCAAAGAATGGAGAGATGTATGTGCAAGTGTGTGTGTGTGTGTGTGTGTTAAAGTGTAGATCTATTTTGTTGGCAGTTTGGGAGCTGGTTTCATTGTTAGTGGAATATTAAGTATGTATGGAATATTTTTACTCTGACTTTTAATCACGCCTGATGATTGGGAGTTAATCATGAGCTAAAAGAAGATGATGATGGGAAAAACACAGTTAGTGCTAAAGCATCAATCTGAACTCTTCCTCCGGCTCTCTAACCAGGTCATGGACTCATTGCCCTGAAACAGAGAAATGTACCTGACATTTAAACATATTGCAAGGACTGGTTATTGTTTAGAGCAGCATATGACGTTTGAATGCATGTTTTAATGGAATGAAATGGACTGTGTGGGGTAAAGACAGTTGTCTTCATGTAGTGTTTGTGAAAAGCAACTTCTATTTAAGAACATGCAGTAAAAACAAAAAGTGACTGTGTATACTTTAAAGACTTGCCATATCATTTAATTCAAGACGCGGGAGGAACAGTCCTTTTATCAGAAATTGACTGCAAACACTTTTGAGTACTCGGTAAAATAACCTTTTATTTAAAAACAGTAACTAACATATCAACTATTACCACTACCTGTAAGTCCAGCATAGTTTTCATCCAATCAAGGGGTGTCTTGGTTTTTTTCTTTTAGACGTTGTCCATAAAGTATTCCTGTGACCTTGTAAAAGACACAGATCAATCGTGACAAATATGAATATTAAATGGTTTTGTTTAACAACATACAGAATGTTCTGAGTCAAGATGTTAACAAGAAAATCTGAACTGATATTAACACATAAAAGCAACATTGTTATATGCTTTCAAAGCATACCTTACAAACTACAATATTCAATTTCTATTTTAAGCAGCAAAGAGTTTTTTGATCGCCATACAAAATATTGTTAATCCTAACCTTGTAATTCAGTCACATTTCTTTTTAAAATGTGGCTTTAAAAAGTGTTTCATTATTTAAGAATGTTTTTTTTTTTGTAATTTCTTTATTGATTTTATGCATATCAGTTTGATTTAACAGATTTCATTTAACATGAAAAGCACAGATTTGTTTTTACAACACAAAGAATCATTGTTCCCCTCACCAAATGTCACTTCCTCTCTCTCTCTCAAAATCTCTCTTGCACTTTTAACCAAGGTTTGTATAATCTGAAACATCTTTAAAACAAACAAAGCTATATTTATTTTTGTGAATTTTAAAGTGGCATTTGTGTAAAACCTCATCATCTGTCTTCTTTCTCTAATTATTTTCACATTTTATGCAGAGGATGGGAGTATTATTGTAGGATGTATAAGCGCAGAGACATAGCAATCCTAGTCATGAATGATAGAATCTGCT
This sequence comes from Symphodus melops, assembly GCF_947650265.1. NCBI lineage: Eukaryota > Metazoa > Chordata > Actinopteri > Labriformes > Labridae > Symphodus > Symphodus melops. The sequence goes on from NC_136695.1 coordinate 19,782,501, forward strand.
TAGAGGATGGTAAAAAACTGCATTTATATTCACAGCTCATCTTTAAGAGCTGTTTTACATGGTACATGTTAGCAAATTATGTATTTCACTCTTTATGGCTTTCATAAACTATTCAAATATATTAGCGTACACCTCATAAATGTTAACACTGCAAGACGCTCAGCACTCGCAGGCAAACAGTCTTAACAGCTGATATCACAGAGGAAAGGAATGATTTACTAAAGCTACATAAAACTCTTCTCTCTGTGGGAGATCATAATAAAATTTCTTTAATCTCTGATAGTGGAATATTATAGATAGCCTCTATAAAAACAACTTTATGGTCTTGGTAAAAGAAGTGTTATGACTTTTTTTGACGCTGTGTGTTGTGGCTATTTAAACAATTTAATAGCGTCAAGAAACAAGTCCATAGATTTTAAATCTAGGATGTCATCTAATTCAGAGTAGGTTTACAAATAAAAAATGTGAGGAGTCGTGTAAAAGATGCAACATGATAAAGAAATGTCTACCAGCACTGATGACAAGCAGAGACAAGAAAGATAACACGAAAAAATAAAAACACGTAAACTTTAACTGGAGTTCTGTCCATCATTTTCCTCAATGCAATGTTATGCTCACAATGCTTATTTACGATGAAACTATATAGGCCCAAATTTTTGCATCGGTTTCTGATCCTAGCTCCAGCTGTTACCTTTTATTTAAAAAGTGAATGGTTAGCTTAAAGATTTCTTATAAGAACTGTTGAGCCTAAATATGTGATGAGTTTAAGATTAAAAAGAGCACTTTTATTTTATAATTGAGAGTCCATTATTTTAAAAGATTCTGGAGGGACATCAGGCCATATTTAAAATGAAATAACATAACTAGCGACAGCTTGACGGCAGCTAACGCGAACGTTCAGCTATACAAGCTAACAGTTTAGCTTGAAGTTGCTAAAGGCTCTCATTTGTTTGACTAAGGAGTTTACAAAGTTGGTGATTTAACTTGAAATTTGGGATTTATAAAAAAAAGAAACCAGAATTTTAATTCTTAGATAGCCTTCAGTGGGGCTTTATTTATTTATTTTTTACTTCTAATGCATCATTCACGTCAACTGTCCCACACGTCACTTATAATCCAGAATTTTTTAAACAATAACCCATAACAAGGAAAGGACTAACACAAATTCCATGTCAGGGTGAATTAATGTAATCAACACTTTGCCATATAATTCTGATTCAGCTCACAAGAAAGTAATATTTCACAGTTTCAGTGCTTTAATTCATACTAAAGTCAATTTTAGATTAATGTAGCACTGGCTTTCATTCATGAGCCTACTTAAAGTCATGTCAAGCATCTGCCTAATGCTGCACACACACACACGCACACGCACACACACACACACACACACACACACACATGCACACTTATGCACACGCATCCTGGCTCCCAGGTTGCTCTTCCTGGAGCAGCGGGGTTGTGCAGGAGGAAGAAGGGGATGAAGCGGTGAGTGTGTAGGGAGGGGGGTTGGGGTGGGGTGTAGAGGCAACAGGAGAATAGACCTCCCATTGAACTTGGCGCTCTTCCAGCCCTCATTCATCCAGTAATCAGCTGTGAGTCAGTCACACAGGCTTTAAACAAACATTACCATTTGAGTGAGCATTTCCTCGCTTTTACTTGCGCACAAACACCCACTTGCTGTCATCATATAAAATGCACGCACATATACACTCCAATATTCAAAAGATGAGCAGTCATTTATCACCCTGGGTGTTTCTGCTACACCTGCAGCACTTTCTGATATCTTCCTTTTTGTCCCCAGGAGGAGCATTTGTTCTTTACACATTTTGGTCTGGGGGATGTATTTGTTCTTGTGGGGAGTGAGCATGATGCAGGTACCATCGCCCACCTATGGCCCAAAAGAAACCCATTCTGACCTGTGGGTATGACTCCACAAAGCTGCACAGGAGAAGCCGAGCAGGCCTCCACACAGCTGGGGAGGATAACCTCCAGTGATTACACTCACAGGGGTGAATGTCAATCATTCTGGCAGCCTGAATGTGTGTGTGTGTGTCTGCATGTGTGAGACAATGCCCCCTTGATTGTTAATGCAAGTTTGCCTAATGTACAACTATGCAATCTTCATGGGTGTTAGCGTGTGTACTTTTGTTTATGTGTATGTGTTTGTGTGTAGGTGTGTGTGTGTGTGTGTGTGTCCAGTGATGGCCTGTTAGATTGAGCTGTCAGTCGGCAGGCAGCAGATGAAGATTAATGGAGCGCGCAAACAATGAGAGGCTGGCAATGATCATAAATATGCTAATGGCCTTTATCAATACACACTCACTGACATAAATAACAGTGTTTTGTGTGTTGTGTTTGTGCGTGAGTGTACAGTATTCATGCAGTGAAGATTTGGGAGATGAGGTGATTCGGGTTACTGAGTTAAAATCATTCTCCCTCCCTTCAGAATTCACACCAAACAACATGCGCACACTCATTTTCATACCAGCAGTGTGATGGCAGACTGATGGACGGCATACACAAGCGTCCCATTTGTTATGTTTTGGTTGTGGGTTACAAGAGGAAGGGCTCATTTAGTAGATGACATGATTGGTGTCGCATTAAAATGTGTTTATTTAGCATTTGTGTGTGTGTGTGGGTGTGTGAGAAGGGCAGTGGTAAGTGATGATGTCTGTGCCAAACCTCTGATTAAGAGTACAGGTTCGGCTAATGGCACAATGAGAGGCTGATTAAGAGAGGAAGAGGTAGTGGGAAAAAAATAGATAAAAGGGAAGGATAGACAGATCTATTCACTGAACTGATGATGGGGCTCTTTGTTGTCTCAACCCATTCTGCGGTCCTCTGGGGTCCTTCCTGTGTCTCCAGCATACACTCATTTTTAAATGAAAAACCTTTTTATTTATTTCTCTTCCGCCTCCCCCTCCTTCCTCTTTTTCTCCCTCGCTGCCCATCTGGGTCACCTCGCACAAAAGAGAAATACAAGGGCCTCAGAGTCACCTGAAAACACACTTTTTAACCTCCCACCTACATTTCACTCCCTGTTTGTCTCCTTTCCTGCCACCTCCCAGCTCTACTAGGGTCTGCAATGTCCACTGGGACATGTTGTGTCGGCTCACGGGACACTTCGACCTTCCTTGTCCTTTAAAACACATACACAACCTCACAAGCATACTTTCCTTTGGATCCTGATGGAGAGCGTAATTTGTGTGTGGCAAGGTGGCGATGGATGGAGCATGTAATGTAGACATAGGGAAGTGGTTATGATTGGGGCTAATGAGCTCACAAGGGACACTAGGATGGAGGAGGCCAAGGGAACGGCAGGCTCGGCTCGACTACACTTCTCAAGAGGGTCCCTGCTGAGCTGAGACCCCTGTTGTCCTATGGGGATTGGTGCAAATATGTTTGTGTCGTTTCTGTGTTAAAATCCCTGTGGTCATTATGCACTCATTCTGCTGAGCTGGCTGTTATGGTGTTCAGTGGACAGGGATACTCAGGCATTTTGTCATGACCTGTTTGAATTGCTATTCAATTTTGTACTTACAACAGATGAAACCAATAGCTGCCTCAAAAATGTTCCATTACTGGTACCAGTATAGGTAGGGACTCTGACAGAGCTTAAAAAGTGGTTTGGGATATCGGCTATATTCAGCAGGCTTCAGATCAATGATTTCTTGACTATAACAAAAATGCTGTGTAGTTCTACTTGAAATAATAGTTTTTGGAAAAGCTACAGCAACTTGTTTGCAGATAACTACATATTGTGTATATGTATTTTTATTGTATTGAGAGGGATATTTGTTATTAGCCAATATTTAGGCCAATTCTCACAAGTCATTATCAAAGAACACATTTCAATTGAAATAATTGTGATTATATTGCAAATTGATGACACATAATATACAAACATCACAAAATGGCTCGAACAGATTTTGACGTTGAATCCAATAGTTCATTTAGTCAAGGTCAAAGCTAACTTGAAACACACAGAGGAACTCTCTAAACAATATGAAACGTAACAAAGCTAAAGCCAGCATTCAACCACTACCAAGCAAATGATTATTTTTCAAAATTTTAATTTAAAAAACATATATTAATATAGTTTTAGGTAAGCTTGGGATTTATGCCTTAAATTGATAATTTTACACTTCTTTACAAACATTTTTGCCACTTCCTATAATATTGAAATTAATAAGTAAATGGCATATACCATAAAACTTGAAATAATAGCCAAGTCTTTTATTCAATTTAGTGTATGATATTAACCTGTCTTAACTTGGGACAGGCGTCAATACCAGACAGGCCTTTACTAACACATGCACAGCCAGGATGAGGAAGACTATATAACATTTTACACTGGAAATAGTATACGGTGTACACAATTGTGATATCATTAAACAATTAAACCAGAAATCATTAATCTGATCTGATCTTGCTTTGTAAGACTTATGTAAGACTTTGTTTGTACTTATTTTGATCTGTATATTATTTCAATAATAAGTGAGCCTCAAATTGGGATGGGATTTTATTTGAAGTTTTATGGTAGCTAATGTTAGCAGTTTACTGACTGAAGCTTATGGGTAAAGACTACGTTACTTTTATTTATTTTTTTAAAAACACATTTCCCTCTAAATGTTCATTATTCTTTAAGAAGCAGTGGACCTATTATTATTTGTTGGATATCCAATTTTTTATGACTCACAACCTCAAACACATCACTGTGACGTTTTCACATCATTTTAGCACCTCACCCAGGGCTTTATGTAGGAGGAAATTGGCTGCTGTGTGAATTTGGTCAGTCTAGTTGTAATGTGCTGCTCCTTGAAGCTAGGCAGAACAACTCATAGTAACTCATAGCTGATTTCTAACACTGCATCAGTGAAAAGTGTGAGTGTGTGTGAACAGGTGTGCCACAGTGTGTCACTCAGTGTGTGTCTCATTACCATGCATGGTGTGTCAGTGTTGTCCAGCAGGCTGAGCCTCCATGCGGAGCTCCAGGGGAGAGTTATAGATTACTGGCTGGAGCAGGCAGGGGGCCAGGGGAGCTGCTGAAACCCAGACCCCAAGAACTGTAGGCTGGGCACGGCTCTCAGCTCATCAGCCGTCTCTGGAGGCTGCGGAGCTTAACCTGGAGCAAGGCTCTGATTAACCAGACTAATGACGCTGTTGCCCCAGCTCCCAATGCCCAATACCATAATCACTCCTTAAGGCCCTGGCTGGTCGGCACGTCTCTATGGAGAGAGAGAGCAGTGTGACAGCTTAATGGATAAGTCTACTGACAACAAGCAGTTTAAGTCAGCTGTCAATATGAGCTTTAAGATTCAAGACCTGCACATGAGAGGCTGGAACGAGATGAAATACATTCACAGCTTCGATAATTTTTTTCTGTTTGTCAACTTTGTGTGTGCGCATGTGAATGTGTGACTCTGCATTTGTGTGTCACCACAGTTGGAGATGTTTAATGAGTGCTGATCGATGTCTCATCTGCGTTGTCTTATCTCTAAAGCAAACATTTCATCAGCACAACGGAACCTCTCAGCCTTTGGTACACACAGAGACCCCAACAGACTGCACAAACTGCACAAACAAAACCACAAATGCAAATGAGACAGAGACAGACATGCTTTTGTTCAAATCACACAGTCCAATAAGTGCAATAAGAGAACTCCAGTAAAGATGCGTTTGTCTTTAGGGTCTCAGTGGGTGTGAGAGTGGGAGGGGGTGGGATGGAGTTGCATTTGTGCTGCAGACAGAAAAGATGCCAATAGTGCTTACTGTCCTCTGTGAGTAAAGTGATTTCTGACAACTCCTGAATGAAGCCCTGGGGGTGGGGAGGCCGCATCCACATCGCAGGCCTGCTTTATGACTGTTTGTGTGTGTGAGACAGTTAAAGACAGAGGTAATAGCTTGGCGTTATAAGAGTAGTTGAGTCGATAAGTGATCTAACGGCTCTCAGAGAGAGGATGAGGTGGAAGGTGTCTTTATTGAGTTAAAATGCCGAAATAAAGTCAAACCTTCAGGTTTGTTTCTGCAGCTCTCTGAGGAAAAAAAGACATACCTCTGCATTTTACTGCACATAAAATATCTGCCATGAAATACTGCATGATACAAGACAAAATGAATCAGGAGATTAAAACTAGCTTGAAATAGAGGAGACATACAGGAAAATAGCATTTTACATATCCCAATAAAAAAATCCAGAAAATAACATTCAGTGTTCTCTGCCTATAGTTGTTTTTTTACATACCTTTGTTTCTAAGATGAAATAGGAGATTATGTTTTAAAGGGTAAAACATTGGTTTTTTTCATGGTTTAATGTGGGTTCTATAATTTTCTTAAAATGGCTGGGCAGATTCACTTTAAATGAAGTATTTTAAACTAATAAAACAAAAAGTGCTTTTACGAGTGATACACATTTTGTGCATTCATATCGATAGCAGCTGGTGTATCTCTGGTGTTTTAATTCAAAATTTAAACTACAAAGCTAACATTCATTTCCCAAAAAAAGAAGATATATTCAGTGATCTTCAAAAACCCAAGAGGGTCATTTCGCAACAATTTTCATGCATCAGTAGTATTTCTCGAATAGTTTGAGAACATTTCTACCATCAGGATGAAAAATACATTCCATTCCCTGCAAGATATCAAGTTACAGTAACTATCTTTATCCTGGAAAGTCAACATTCCTTACAGTTAATGATTTGCAATACCAAATCTTTGTTGAAAAAAAAAAGAAAGAAATATAAAATAATTCCAACCTCTCATTAGAGTAGATATAAGTATGCAGGATGCCTTCATAAGTCTACAGAGACTTTTTCTGACTGACAGCTCTGACTAACCTCTCCATATAGCTGTTTATCCCCGTTTACATTCAGGGCTTACCTTGTGTGTCTGGACATATTATTATCTGTGCCTGAATAAACACCATCGATGCAGTTTGTTTCGACTGGTGTGTGTTTATATATATATATAAACAGAATATGAAACGTGTGTGTGTGTGTGTGTGTGTGTGTGTGTGTGTGTGTGTGTGTGTGTGTGTGTGTGTGTGTGTGAGTGTTTAGTAAAGCTTCTACAAGTTCAGGTTGGAGGCATAGCAGCAGACAGATACATGCATGTGCTCATAGCAGCTGTGTTTCTGAATGGATCCAGCGGCCATTGTTCTCCTGTCACCAACTCATCTCTCAGGCCCAGGAGACACACCGCTGACATTTAGCAGACATTCCCCCCTTGTCCCCCTCCCTCCCTCTTCTGCCTCACACTCTCCTCATCACTTCTCTCCCACCTTCCCCTTTCCTCTCTCCTGTCTCATTCTCTCGTTCTCCCTCTCTCCTACTACTTCCATCAACTCCCTCGCCCATTCCCTCTTTCTGTCACTCCATCTCTCTCTGTGCGTGATGCGTGGGGACAGATGTGTGTGGATATGAGTGTGTTCGGTGTGTGTGCGAGACAGAGTGAGTGTTTGTGTTAATGAGTGGCCCTTTAAGGCTATTAAGATAAGATTGGTACGCCCAGAGTCCCTCATTACCCAGCAAGCATTGCCCCCTACACAGAATGGTAATTGGGAAGGAGAGAGAGAGAGAGAGAGAGAGAGAGAGAGAGAGATGTGGATGGGGGGGATAGCAGTGGGTATAATGGGGGATAAACGAAGGATAATTGGGCAGATCGAGAACAAGAGGAGCGATTGATCAGGTTGATTTGTGTCTGCAGAGCAAAGCGGTGGGAAGAGAGGAAGGGTTAAAGGTTGCACACTCCTGTGTGTATGTAAACACTTCTGTGCACACCCATAATACAGAGAATACACACTTTTGACATGCATTACTTTAAGCTCTTTAGATCCACTCACAATGGAAAAAGTTGTGTGATATTGCTATTGTTGTCCATCTTGTTTGTGTTAGACCAATTTCAACTTGATAGAAAGTGGTGCGTGAATACATGCCTGCTTGTGTGTGCATGCATGCGTGTGCACGTGTGTGTGTGTGTGTGTGTGTGTGTGTGTGTGTGTGTGTGTGTGTGAATGCAGCCTTTAATCTCTCTGACAATCACTGTTGTCTCTTTTAGATAGTGTTACACCAGCATCACCTGCAGGTTGCACAAATAAAAAATCTCTCAGCCTTCCTAACCTGCTTTCCCATATAATCAGAAACATCCAGTTTCAGTCAGTCATTGAATGAAAATTATTTTATTTTATTTTCCTATATCAACCATAGCCATTAATCTAATTCCTTTATCAGTAAATAAAGGTGCAAAAAAATGGCTGTCAGAGATCAACACAATAAAGTCTTCATCAACAAATCTGTATTTATTTATAGCCAAAAATATTGTAAGTTCCTTTGAGTTCATCTGTGTTAAACTCTTAATATTAAAGTATGTTTTTTAATTTTCACAGCTCTGTTGAAAGTGCAAGCCTCATTTGGACACAAAACAACTGTGTTTTTGAACTGCATAGATTTAGTAAGACAGTCATACTTTACATGTTTAACAGCTTATATATAAATAAGACACTTTTGTACAAGTTGAAATCTATTTAATGCAGTTAAAAGTAAAAGTGTAAAGATACGATGTAGCCCAGGACGACACTCTCTCATCCCGCAACAGTTTGAATCTGTGGTTATATATTACCATCTAGTGGCAGAACTGCGAACAACCACTGACAGAGATAAAAGTGACTTCAAGTCTATAGCTGTTACATAGATAACATTATGGAAGCAGTTATCCTTAGTTCATTTGAAACAATTAATGATAATACATTTATGCTTTAGTTTCACATCACCGGTGGTTTACCTGCAGGGCCACCAATACAATTTCCCATATCATCAGCAGATTTATCTTCATTTGAGACTTGCAGTGGGATCTTGGGATCATTTTAACAAGGCTATTAGAAGCATATATGATTATCTCTACAGTAAATATAATGAAAGCTCATGTGAGGAGGTTTTAACTGGTGAAGAAACAGACTGAATTGAATAATTCATCTAAGTGGTATGTTTGACTGTTACAAGTTAAACATACCTATGAGTTGGAAGAGTATGGAAGATTGATTGATTGCATTTTATCTACATGCCGTTCACAAAGTTCCCAACCTTCATGTTGTTCATGGGGCGGCTGTGGAGCATTGGTGAAGTTGGTCGCCTAGCAACGGGAGGGTTGGGGTTCAATCCCCAGCTCCTGCAGCTATATGTCGTGTGTGACCATGGGAATTTGCTCCCGCTGCTTTATTGGTGGTATGCATGGGATATACTAAATCTTACAGAAACTTCACATAGCATCCTCTGCCATTGGTGTGTCAATGGGTCAGGGTTTGATCATATAGTGTACAGACGTGCAAGTCAATTTACCATTTACCAAGTCCATAAGACACCAACAATTCAGCTGCAGTGGTTTGTTTAACAATTCACAACATTACAAACTGCATGCTAACCAGAAGAACATTTAAACGTTTTCAATAAAGGACATCCCTCATGTCATCTCATTCTCAAGTTCGCCTAACTCACACAACAAACAAACACTGTTTGCCTCTGGAGAGGCGGCAGTAGCTCAGTCTGTAGGGACTTGGGTTGGGAACCGGAGGGTCGCCGGTTCAAGTCCCGGCACGGACCAAGTCCGGAAATTGGTCTGGTAGCTGGAGAGGTGCCAGTCCACTTCCTGAGCACTGCCGAGGTGCCCCTGAGCAAGGCACCGAACCCCAACAACCGCTCTGGGGCGCCCTCTGTGGGCAGCCCCCTCACTCTGAGACCTCTCCATTAACGCAGAGTGAAAAAAAAACGAATTTCCCCTCGTGGGATTAATAAAAGTATATGAAAGAAAAAAAAAAAATAAAGAAAAAAAAAATAAACCTGACAGTCTCTAAAGCTAAAGGCAATGTTCTTGAACATGTGCACAGAGGGATCTTTGCCCCGTGGTTAAATTATACTTAGGCCTCTCCACTGTAACTATTCTTTAGTTTACATCATATATCAAGGATAAGGATAACCTTTATTGATTCCCCAATGGGGGGCAGCAGCTCCAAAAAACAGTAAAACAGGTAATATAAACATCATCAATAGCAAAAAAGAAAAAAAGAACAGCTATGAGCAAGTTTACATTAATTAAATAAAGGGGTTAAAAAAATACCATAGACTTAAATAATACAAGGCACAAACACTATGTACACTTTCACTCATGGAAAGACAGATCAGGCACTAAAACACACAGTGTGTAACATTAATGATATTAATGATTCTTATACAGAGTCATGTGGTGATGCTGTTAAACAGTCTGACTGCAGATGGAATAAACGACCTGCAGTAGCGCTCAGTCTTGCAGGGTGGGTGTCTCAGTCTGCTGCTGAAGGAGCTGCTCAGAGACCCCACAGTGTCATGCAAGGGGTGAGAGAGGTTATCCATGATCAGCTTCACTAACATCCTCCTCTCAGCCACCTCCTCTACAGAGTCCAGAGGACAGTCCAGGACCGAACCTGCCCTCCTGACTAGTCTGTTCAGTCTCTTCCTGACTCTCTCTGTGCTCCCTCCTCCCCAAGAATCAACAGACCATTTCTCTCTGTACATAAACACATTGAACTTTTATCCCAATTACAGGTCTTTTTATAATGTAACTCTAATCAGACATATTCATGAGTCTACCCTAAAGCCTCTTAAAGTCTTATTTTATTAATAAATCAAATCCAAATCGAAAAATCTAGAAATTTGACAGCCTTTTTTTTAATCATCTAATGTGTTGGTGCTGGGTGTGGAGGTGGCTAGCTTTAGGGCACTAACTTTTGCTATGGCTTTGGTTATGGCAATAATTTTAATTGCAACAAATGCAAGTCCTTTAACAAAAGCAACATTTTTTTTATCTTGCTCATGTGCAAACATGCTCACAGTCTTTAAGCATTAAATGATGAATACACTCCAAAATCTCTGGCACATAGTTTGAGTCTATCAGGAAAACATTCATGCGTCTGAGAATGGGGCAAACCACCCTATTGATCGGTTCTGAAAACAGCACGTAGCGACTCCTGATTGGCTGTTTCTGAGAAAGACTGAATAGGGAGAAGAGAGGGAGGCAGGACGAAACCACTTCTCCTGTAAAACTGAAAAATATGTCAAGACTAGTGAGGGCTAGAATACATCTAAATTCAGATATAAGAGGGGTTTATGTACGCGTGGCGGAATTAGATGGTAAGATTACAAATAGGGGTAATTTCAGTGTCAATTAGCCCCTCTGACAAGCACTCATCGACGTTTAATCCCCCATCATCCATGTGAATAAAAACATCCAAACAGGCTATTAGGATGCGGAGATGACTCTGGTGATGCTGCGATGGATACATGCGAGGATTTTCAAATTATCATGAGAAACCGATTGCATTTCAAGTTGTTTCGTTGCTTTATTATTGCCTTTTAAATAAAAAAAAAATCATCAACAGCCATGGTTTTCTTACGGAGGCTGCTGCAGCTGTCGATTTTGGTGAGCCATATTGGATGGTGGGGGGTCGCGTCGAGCCCCACCGATGAGGGAGCACTACGGGCCGGCCAAGGGGAGCACGGAGAGCCGGGACACCATGAGCCTCACAAGGACTCCTACAGCACCTTCGCATCCGAGTTCCTGGAGTCCAGATATCTGTCAGACGACGGTAAGACAAGTGCTTCGTAACCAAGGCTGCTACATAGAGTGTTTTGTTTACGTCTCGAGCTAAATAAGCAACCTTAAAAACATGCACGATGTGATAGCATGGGCCAGAGAAACTGAAACGGACCCTATACTGTTTGTTTTGTCCTGCTGCAACCAACCTGTCATCACTCTGCAAGGCTTTTCAGCACCCAGGCCAGCTCCTCTATGTAGCTACCCCCAACACCCCCCTCACCCCCCTTGGCATTTTTCTTCTTCTGTGTGAAAAGACAATACAAGTGCTTATTTTGCTTTTTGCAGGCTATCCGTTCCCCACCGCTCCACCAGTGGACCCCTTTGCCAAAATCAAAGTGACCGACTGTGGAGTCACAAAAGGCTGCATAAGGTGAGAAGATGAGGAGACATCCTTTTCCCTTCCTTGGCTGCCTGAAATCAGAGCCCCCTGTGCAGCTGTGTTCCCTGAGGCTACTTTATCCTAGATGCTGTGTCCTGACTGAGAAGTGCTAGAACTACACATAGACTTCTTCTCAGTGCAGACTTGTTCTCTGATATCAGTTTGAAATTGATTTAAAAAACATTTCTAGCCCTGGTGTAAGCCTCACCTTCTCATACTTCTTCCAAAGAGAGTGTTTACATTTGTTTATCTTCACAAAGGTATGGAAAACCAGGTTGTGATGCAGAGACGTGCGACTACTTCCTGAGTTACCGTCGCATTGGGACAGATGTGGAGTATGAGATGAGCGCAGATACAGACGGCTGGGTGGCTGTAGGTTTCTCATCTGACAAGAAGATGGTGAGAAGCTGTCCATCTTCTCTGGCTTTGTAGAGAGAGTCCTTTGTTCAAGTGCACAAAAATGCTGACTATACTTGTTGTGTATGAGCAAGTTTCTGTAAATGTATATAGTGTAATAATATCATTCAAAAACAAAAAAAAGATGTTGTACATTTTGAATCTTTTTGTGGCTTGCTGTACAGACCAAATATGCCAAACAGTATCATGGGTTTATTTTAAACACAATTTTTATTTTGAATAATTTATAATCTGCGCAGATAGTCTATAATACCAAATACAGAAAAGATTTAAGGTTGTTAAGGCTGCAGCCGGCCTGATAAAAATAAGAGTCTTTTCAATGTTTTTTTGTTTTTTTAAAAACATTTTTAAACAGGAACCAAGAGGGTTCAAACAAAACTTAATGTTTTATTAATTTAATTGATAGAAAGTTATTTAGAAAAAAATAAATAAATTTGATTATACTGAATACTACTTATTTTTAAGTGAAATACTTTCTGTCAACCCTCCTCACTAGAATAAACTTCGACATATCTGCTTGTAGAGGAGTTTTACCATAAATAAATGAGATTATGGTCCTCTGTGCTGAATGGTGAATAAAAGTTTATCAATGCTGAAATAACTGTATACAGTATCCCCTATTTATTGTTGCCAGAATAATATACCTGTTTCTGAATCAGAATATCCCTAACTCTTGTCAAGGTGTAAGAGTTGATAGTAGGAAGTAGAAAACTCTTGTCTCTCCTTTGATGAGCAGACATCGTCTCTTGTCTCTTCCACTACCTATGTTTTTACTTTGTATCAGAATCATATTCTTTTTAAATTCAGCAATTCAGAGGTAAACTCATTGTTTGTTTCCTTCCCCAGGGAGGAGATGACGTCATGGGTTGTGTCCATGACGATAACGGACGTGTGCGGATTCATCACTTCTACAATGTGGGCCAGTGGGCCAAAGAAATAAAGAGGAACCCTGCGAGAGACGAAGAGGGCATCTTTGAGAACAACCGGGTGACCTGTCGCTTCAAACGGCCGTTATACGTCCCCAGAGAGGAGACTCTTGTAGACTTACACCTGTCGTGGTATTACCTGTTTGCATGGGGACCTGCCATACAAGGTGACTTATTAAGCTTAAGGATAAACTCAGCTGTATTATTTTTGTCTTTTATAACCTCTTCCACGTCTTCTTACCTTTATCCACCAGGTTCCATTACAAGGCACGACATCGACAGTCCACCTGTCAGTGACCACATGATCAGCATCTACAAGTATGAGGACATCTTCATGCCTTCTACAGCCTACCAGACCTTCAACTCCCCCCTCTGCTTACTTCTCATAGTAGCTCTTACCTTTTATCTACTTATGGGAACACCGTAATAAAGCTCAGCATGTGGAGGGGAAAACCTAGGGAAAGAGAAGAGGAAGCAGCAATAAAAAATGTTGTCATTTCTGTCAAGTGTGCTTTGCACAGAGAGACAATGTATTAGATATATTTAAGAACTTAGAGAGAATATATTGTCTTTCAGAGCTCATAGGACAAAATATTGAACCAGTACTGTAGAGCTATAATGTCCCGGTGTCAATAAAAATACAGGGTCTGATAAAGAGTAGTATAGTACAAGCGCACCAGTAATTCTCAGTATTTCATATAGCCACCAAGTTTCAATAACTATCAGTAAGTAAGACTTACAAGTTTTCAGAATACTGCATGCACTCAAAAATCTGGGAAGGATTTTAAACAGCTGTTGTTCATTGGAAAAGCAGAAGAGAAAGAGGACGGTATCTCATGTTGAACTTGACTACAACACGAAATATACCTGTGGATAGAAGGACTTGGAGCCACTTTGCTCGGAACCACATTTAACATTATTTCACCGTTATGTTTGCAAAAGTAGCAGAAAACATATGGTCCACTTCTTTATTTTGACTATAACAGCATGTCGTTTCCAGGGTTTAAGGGACTCTCGACAGTATATGTTTACCATGCAAAATATCTTATTTATTTTTCAAATGTTTATGTTGATGGCACTGATAAATTCTTGGCTCATCTAAATCAAAACTTTTCCTTTAATTATTTTTTTTCTCAACCACAGTGGTTGTGACTTTGGCACTGTGACTGTGTTTAGTAGGCAGAAAGCGACTTCTACCTGAGTGACTGTTGCCCAAAGAAGCAATAACACGCTGACAGGGGCAAACTGATAAGTAAAGAACTGTTTACAGGGACTGAGACAAATTTCCCCCCCAGTTTGTTATTGTAGCCTTATGATCAGTATCAAAAATGGATATGTTATTAAGCCTCTCACCTAAATGAATCTACAATGTTTGAGAAGAGATGAATGACGTTTCTTTCCATGAACAGACAGCTCTGACAGATATTAAGAGGCTATATAAAAGTTTAAAAATAAAGTTTAAAAATAGCTTTATGTACAAATGCATAGGCTTTTGAGTTTATATTTCATTTAATATTTCACTTTGATTTTAAGAGATGCGGTGTGGGGGCAGTCTTCCTGAGAGATGAAAACTTATGCACAATTGCCTCTATTATTCACAGTTGCCGAAGCCAAGTATAATTGATTAAATTAAAATGAACATTGCTCAATGTACTTTACACTGGGCTTCAATGGACTTTCTTTCTTGCCATCCATGCATGCATTACTAGCAACATTGACATAAAATGTGGCCATTTCCTAAAAATGTGTCTAATTGTGGTAAAAAAGTGTCTCACAATATATTTTTTTACCCCAGTAAATCACCTTTTATCTTTGAATTTCACTAACAGGACTCTGGAACTCAAGTAGTAATATACTTATTGACTGGTTATTACCTTGATGTATGACAGTTGCAAGGAATTAAAATGTATTTCTAATTACAAGATCTTCTAATCGTTTTGAT
Source organism: Symphodus melops (assembly GCF_947650265.1). Lineage (NCBI taxonomy): Eukaryota > Metazoa > Chordata > Actinopteri > Labriformes > Labridae > Symphodus > Symphodus melops. The sequence continues at coordinate 19,797,787 of NC_136695.1, forward strand.
ATCATAGTGACTTGCATGACTTTCATCCAACGTGTCATTCGTTGGTATTACCACTGAGGGGCACCAATCTCTGACATTAAAATATCCAAACGTTACTTATGACATAAATATTTTCACATTATTATTATTATTATTATTATTATATTTGAATATCATTTTCAACAACCATAATACCATAAAAATATCAGCAACAACAATAATAAAATATATATAGTAATATAGTATACATTTTATTATTGTTTTTTTTTTTTTATAATAAAAAAAAAATTGTTCCCCGGAAGCGAGTTTTTTTTTTTTTACACAAACTCCACTTCCCACAGTTCCGTTGGCGGTTTCAACGTGTTACGTCATTTGTTTTCCTTCCTCACGCGGTAGATATCTCGGGTGGAGCGACGTACCGGGAGCAGAGTTGAGAACATGGCAGACGAGGAGGACTCGGCACCGGAGCCTGCCGCTGTCTCTCCCCCGAGCAGCCCTCCCTGCGAGCGGCCTCACTTTGTCTCCTTCTCCGAGAGCGTGCAGCCGGCGGTCGGGATGATGAGCCAACTGCTGAGCCAGCCGGCTTCTTTGAAATTTGATAAAAATATCAAACAGGCCTTTTATAACACTGGGGCGATGATCTTCGTGGCTATCTGCTGCGGAGCGGCGGTGCTGGTCTACTTTATTCTGGAGGCCTTCCTCCGTCCACTCCTGTGGGCTACGCTCTGCGGAACCTTTCTCCACCCCTTCAAGCACTCCCTGGCCCGACTCGGCCGCTCCTGGCTCAGCGGCCTTCAGGAAACCGGGACGCCCATCGTGCTTGGGACCCTGCTGGTCCCCGTGTGGTGTGTGAACCACGGGATGGAGGCGATGGGTCGGCTGGTGCTGAAGAGGCTGACCGTGCTGCTGGTGATCGGTGCCGGAGCGCCGCTGGTCTACTTCTTCTACCTGTTCTGGAGCGTGATCGGCATGCAGGTGATCCTCGGGCACGTCTGTGGGATCATCGGGGCCCTGCTGGACTGTTTCCACACCATGTGGGTGAGTAAGTGTACACGCTTCTCTAATGACAACAGACGCTCCTCTGTGTCGCTGTGTGGATGCCACTGGTGGGTGAGGTCTGCATGTCAACCGAGTCACCCAAAACTGACTGCGGTCAAGCCAGCTCGAAGAAGAGCTGGGACATACGACTGTGAACATTTCAACTATTATTGATTCTGATAATTATTTTTACCATTAAAAACATTTGCGTACACAAAATGATGCAGTGCAAAGAGCAATGTAGAAAAGTAAAAGTCAGTCACATATGACAAAAAGAACATAGTAAATACAGAAAACTACCAATTTATAATCATTAAAAAAAACAGCTTTTTATTAAGGCTACAATTAGTCATTTATACATATTCAAACATTGACTCTATTTGAAATTATAATCTCCATACAATCCTACAAATAGAGACTAGTCTTAAAATGTTTGAACATGTGTCTGTAATAACATTAACCTCATTGCTAAAACTGAACATTATTGGAACTTGTGACATAAATATTTCCTCAGATGATGTTTTTTTTGTTTTGTTTTTATCAATACCTCATGATTCCCTAAAAGCTCCAGGGGCTTGGGCTCAATTTAACTTACAAATTGTGTTAAATGTTCCTCCTATGACAGTCTGTCCTTTCTCAAGAAGCAGTGCTGGATCCAAACAGGGTTCCTGACTGTTAATAGGCTGAAGGACGGTGTATTGAATTACATTTAAAGATGCATTTGTGTGAAAAGAAAGAAGTTTGGACCTTTATGACCAGACCAGAAGACATCTTATTTCATCCTATTCCTCTTTTTCCTTCTATCAGAGGTGGACGAGGCCCGGAGATCACAGCTTGAAGTCTTAACAAAGGGTTTAAGTCACATTTTAGAATCTGTGAAAAGGAAAAATTAGCCTTTTTTTTTTTTATCCTTATAAGAACATTTGTCACTGACTTTTCTAATGCCTTGTGACCGATCCAATCCCACCTGCCAGCAATCATTAAACTATAACACAAAGTTGAGGACATGAGACAGTACAGCTGAAAACTTCTTCCCTTAAATAATGAGTCACATGATCACCACAAACACTGGCTGTGTTCTTTTAACTCAGACAGAAAGTTCAGAAACACTCAGAGCAAAAGCAGCGAAACATCCCGTGATGCAGGAAGCACAATATTTATATATTTTTTTGTACCCTGTGTTCATCATGTTTCCCCTCCCACTCTTCGGCTCCTCCTCAGGTGTGCACTTTGGTGTTTGGCTACCTGTTGGCTGTTTGTTTCAAATGGGCTCCTCACACTGAGCATTACCTGCGGGCTCTGGCTCTTCCTGTTTGGTCTGTCCTGCTCTTCTACATTGGTGAGTGAATAAGTGAGCGAGGGAAGGGGGGAAGGTGGGGGGACCTGCTTGGACCTGTTAGATTTCACTTCATATTTTTATGAAAACTATGTCTTTGCCTTAGGGTTGATTTTTTTACATTTTTGCAAACGTGAGTAGACGTGTGTCTGGTTGCTGAAAGCAGACTCTAAAGATGCGTTTGAACATTTAGGTTTTCTGAAGTCGAGGGGGTAAAGTTGTCCTCCAGTAAATCTAAGACGGTGTCTCTACAAGTCCTCCATCAGACGGAGCACATGCCGAGTAGATGAGGAAGTCCTCGATATTTTTAGCACACTTGACCTTCAGGCGTGAAATGTTAAAAGTGACTGAGTGCATGCGCTAATGTTGCTACTTGATAGGCTGATCATGATATCATCTTGGCTTATTGTGTGGACCTAACATATTTCAGAATTGTATAGTTAAAAGAAAAAAAAATTTGACGTAGTGCACCAGAAGTCAGTATTTTCCATTTCAATCACCAGCACGGTCATGAAAACAGATGAAGACGTAGATTTTGAATGTGTTCTAGTGTCTCTGACTGGCTCGTGGAGGGTGCCCATATTTGTGGTCATGGTTATCCTCATGATCCTCGGCTCTCAAGAGAAACCGCCTGTCCCTGGCAGAGGTGAACACACACACTGCTACACTACAGTAGGATTTTGTCACATTCAGTCAGAGCTAAGACAGCTGTATCCCTTATGTGTAACCAGCATGTATATGTACGTTAGATAACTGGCTGCAGGTTATAGCTTCGTATTTACTGCTCAAACACAATAGTGGTATCGTTCTTCGAAAAAAACAAACCTGCAATTGTTTATGATTTTATAAGACATTAGGTGGCCAGTTTGTCATTCAAACAGTGAACCAACAGTGAAGAAATGTAAACACAGTACTGATAAGTGTGTGTGGCATAATGTGGGACTGTTCTCTGCCTCTTTACCTCCCCAGGAGAGCTGTCAGGGCAGGTGTTGTCGTTCGCTGCTAACACTATTTACATGGCTATCTCCTGTAGTAACCTTCAGATGAAAACTGAGCCCAGTGGAAACTCATCTACAGGTATTAATATAAAGCAGCTGGATTTCATTTTCACCTGTCCGCACCTTTATGAGCTACATACTGACAAAAGCATCAGTGATCAGCACTTTCTGCATGACGGCAAACACGTGTCAGTCCGTGTTTCTTTTTCTTTCTCTTCCTCTTATTTGCCTCCCCTGTGCTTTCTCCATCTCCTCCTACAAGACGGAGTGCAGTCTGCTGGCCCACTTCCACCCTCCACATCTGGATTCCCACGAGGCTCTCGCTCGCTTCCAGCCGGCCTCTTTCAGAAAGAGAAGAGCTCCCAGAGAGCTAGTGACATCTACTTCATTCTGCTTGTGTGGGCCATTGTGCTGGTTCAGGTGTGGCTAAACCTATGGATCCTACAGCTGCTGCCCATTCCTCTGGCCGGTATACTGAACACACACACACACACGCACAAGCTCACACACACTGTTTTTCACTCTCTTTTTCTCACACCTGCTCAGACTAATGTTGCATTGATGCTTCAGTGTGGGTGCTAAAGAAGCTGGTGGTCCACTTTGGCCTGAAGAGCTTCGCAGAGCGGACCCTCAGCTCGTGGTGGGTGGTGCTGGAGAAGCTCGGACGTGAGCGAGAGGAGGCCCTGCTGCCTGGACCAATCAAAGGCCTGGCTCAGTTTCTGCTGCGTGTGGACACTAGGGTAATGTCTCTGACCGATTTCCCAGATGTCCCAGATGTGGAGGTTTCTCTCTTAAATTACACAGTTTATTACTTTCCCCAATCACCATCAAACTCACACACTTCTTGTTTTGTAAACATGCCTTCTTTTAGACGTGTTAAAGGCGACAACTCTGACTGTTTTAGCTCAGCTCAAAGACCACTCTATAAAATATTCAGCAAGGTTTGAACAGCTTTGTTCATCATCAGAAGTCTAATTCTGATGATGAGAGAACTTTCATGTTTGGAGCATACAGGACTTACTTTGTAAATAACTTTAAAGGAACCTTTTTAGGTGGAAGAAAATAACTATGTGGTATGTTGTCTTCTAATAAAAAAACAAATAACTAACAAACCTTGCAAAAAAAGGTTACTGCACTCATTCATTCATTCAGATAGGGCTCTGCAGAAAATATAGCACTTGTGTAAATAAAGTTTAAACACCCTTACATTTATGATCTTTTTTTCTTTAAATATTACAGATTAAATTAAAACATTAGATCAGAATCATAATCGTGATGGGCTGCTGGTGGCCTAGTGGGGAGTTTTCTCACCCCTTGTACAGAGGCTACAGTCCTCAAGAATGAGGCCCGCGCATGTGACTCTGACCTGTGGCTCTTTGGCTGCATGTCATTCCTCACTCTCTCTCCTTTTATAATGATCCTATCTACTGTCCTATCTCTGTATAAAAAGCCCAAATTAAATTACAAAAAAAAAATGTAGGCATAAAGCTTTTGTGTTGCTCCAGTCTTAAAGCTTTACTTTTACATTGTGAAAGTATAAAAAAACAACAAATGCATTTTGTGTCTTTTGATCTATCATGCATTTCTTATTCTAGTTTATTGTTAATTAAGTCAAACGCACTCTCAGACTGAAAGGATCATTTTTAATTTAAAACTATCTTGCGGCTTGAGCTCGTCTGTGAACAGTGCAGGTTATTTTGATGGCCGGTTTCACTTCGCTCTCCTTTTTTTAGGTTTTAGTTTTGACTGGGTCTTTCTGTGCATGATCGCCTTCCAGCCAAAACTTGTTTCATTTACTGCTCACACAGTGTTGTTTGAAGACACGGAAAGCTTCTGTAAAGTACCGGTCCAGGACACGCAGAGTAAGTGACTGCTGCAGGTGAACATGGTGGAGCATTAAAAAGCAGAGAGAGCAGAAGGAGAGTCCATATTGCACTTGTCTCATTGCTGACAACTTACACACTAAAGGATGTTTCTCGCTTGATGTTTATGGGAGAACATTCTGTCATGTGACTGGCATCCCCCTTGTAAAGCCACACTCCTGGTTGCTGTTGTTATTTCCTTCCTGTCACTCTTCTCTACCCGACCACTCAAACCCGTAACTAAGAGGCTGTGTTCTTCTTGCACGGGTACTTGTGATGACTGCTGCACAGATCTGTCCAAAAATAATCTTCCCAATGTCTCTTTGTCTCTTCCCCAAGCTCTGGCATTGGCTTAACAAGCAGGTAATGACTTTGGGGAGCAGAGTGCTGAGAGAACGAGTGTGTATGAGGTTAACTCTGATTAACAATAACCTGTTTATAAGTGTGGGTGAAGGTGTGAAGGTGTGAGCACACCTCGTAGTAGCTTGGACTGGCACTGTACCCATCCACTGTCATCACCCTGTCATCCTGTGTGTGCTTTTCCTCTCACTGCTTTCCTGCTGCCTGCTTTTATTTTGAAAGGAAGCTACGGTCAGGTCGGGGATTCTTTTGTCCCTTTGGCCTCATCCATACCTTCCCTGCTGTGATCTAACCGGCAGGTCTGGCTTGAGAGTGAATGGGCTGCATGGAGTAATGGCTGATGTAAAGAGAAGAGTGGAGATGGAGGAGTGGACAATGTTGTTGTTTTTGGCCCATAACCCTGGCCTGAGGTTGATTATGCTCTAATACAGAGGAAGAAAAATGTCAGAGTTGGCAGGTGGGATGTGATCATGCTGGATGGGAATGGGATTTACAAAACATTGGAAACACAATAATGTTTGAATGGATGTGAAACTCTAAAATAACAACCTTTATCTGTAAAAGAGCTTTATGACTTTATATTTTAGGAGGACTAGAATGTATCTAGCAACATATTTGACAACTACAAGGATTAGAATATCCTTATTATATTTATAATTTCATTTACAGCCAACAGTTCCACACAAACCGCCACATGACGTTTGTTCGACAAAAGATTTAGTTTCAAGGGACAACGATGTCGTTAAAAAATAGACGGCAAATACAGAAGCCCTGCGAGGCAAGTGATAAACATAGTTGATAAACAGTTTTTCTAAAACTTGAGATGCAGATTAGGGGCGTGTCTAGAGGAGCGGCCAGGGAAATATGATTGGCTGCCCTAAAAAGCACAGACTCTGATTGGCTATTTGCCCTGTCTGATTACAAAAAAGTTTTCTTTTCATATCAATGTAGCATATTTTGTTTGTAAAAAAAAAAAAAAAAAACCCTGCCATGCTGTTACAGTAAAGAAAGGTATGTCCTCTGTCTTACTTACCGTCTTACTGCAAGCAACTAACTGGCAACATGTCAGGACCAAAACATTACAAGTTAGACAGCAGGAATTTGGAAAAGTTTAAACTGTGACTGAACATAAATCTTCTTTTTGTTTTGTTAAAAATGGCGACAATGTTTCTATGATCTCTTGATATTAAGTAGAAAAGATTTTTGTGGTGAGAAATTCTAGTTAATTGATTAATATTTGTGAGTCTGTGCACTCATTATTAGGGATGTAAAGATAAATTGTAAAATCGGGATAAATCGATTCAAAGAGGCATGCTGCAGGCAGCTGCAGATAAAGATTCTGAAATTGAGGACGCTGCACTCTCTTTTAAATCGGAGGTGTGGAAGCATTTTGCTTCTTCAAGACAGAAAATGAAAGAGATGAGAAGATAACAGACTAGACAAAAACTGTGTGCAAATATTGCAACAAGACGGGTACTACACAAATAGCACAACCAACATGATACAGCATTTAACAGTGAGACACCACAATGAGAAGCTCCAATCACCTCCCCTTATTGAGAGAAAAAAACAAACGCACACTGACAAGCTAAAGGATTCTTCTTCTGTCTTAACTGGGTCTTCAGTCTCATTTTGTAAAATAAATGGTAAATACCAATGTGAGTAAAGTGAATGATATCCCTAGTCATCATACTTAAGACCACCCCTGTATAAGGCAGGGGTCTCAGTTGGGCCACCCCTGTTAAAAAGTGTGTACACGCCCCTGATAGAGATGCATTTCAGCACTTTCTCATTTACATGGGTATAAACAAAAGCCTTTCTAAAATCGATCTTTTTAAACCTACATTAAGGATCAGGTAACAAAGCAGTTTTGATCAGACTTAGAAATGACTCATCAAACGTTTCTCATCTCTTTTCATCTTCTGAAGAACAGTTCGGCATTAGAATACATGTTATTTATTATTATCAACAAATTTCATTGAGAAAAATTACAAAAAACTGAATTTAACAGAGTGTTGTCTGGGCACCCAAAGCCTGAAGTATTATATTCCTCCAAGCAATGGAGCTCCAATGTTGCTCAATGAAAACCTTTTGGCCAAATTGGAGAGGAGCGTTCACTGGAACAGAGCCTCTTTCATTAACGTATAAACTCCAGTAACTTCATTTTAACACATGGCTTTTGTGACGTTAACACACAAACATGCAGAGACTGAAGCTGTCATAGGTTTTGCTGTTGATGCAGTTTTTGAAACACTGAGAAACCTGAGTTAATAATCTACATTGAAATAACTTAAAAGTGTTTTGATTAAACATTCTGCACACAGCCTGAGATTTCACTCGCATGTTTGCTAGTGTGAGGATGTGTGCATGTTTGAAACGTTGGTTAACTCAAACTTTACTCAGGGCCCAAGTGGGCACATCTGGATCCTAACGGGAAGGGTGCAGGTTTCTCCATGTGTCTGTTCTCTGTATATTTTCAGTGTCTTAAGATTCCCAGAATGACTTTTTATCTTCTCTTTTTCACACCTCCCTGTCTCTCTCGTCTCTGGCTTCTCCGTCTCTGTCTGCAGATGATCGTGTGGTTGGAGCGATCTCTGGATAAAATCATCAGCATCTTCATCATCTTCGTCCTGGTCTCAGGGACACTGCTCATGGCTCTTCTGCTCACTGCGATGGTATGTTGTTGCACCTTTGAGTCACTCGATTGCAACTCATAGACCAGGTCCTGTCTAAGTGTGTCACTTTTATCTTTCTAGGTTCACCATGAGAGCGTTCACATCGTCGACGTAACGAGTAACCTCATCAACGAGACCGTGTCTAATCATCCAGAATGGGCAAAGTATGACAGTTTAAACTTTTTTTAAAAAAATTATTTAATCTTTATCTTTTGGGGTTTTTAATTTCACATCTGTTGAATACTGTCTGCCCTCTAGTTGGCTTCCAGAGGCTCATGTGGTGCAGAAAGCTCTAAATTCAGCTGCTACAAATGTCTATCAACACGGTCGAGAATGGATAACACAGAAGGTAAGAACAATGCCTGCCTCTGTACTTTTCACTGATTTCTCAGTTTTAAAATATGGAATCAAAAACACAAAACTCAATCCATTGAATCTTCGTGTCTTTGTGCAGCTCCATAAAATGTTAGGAGAAAAGGGGAATCACACAGCTGTGATTGAGAAACAGGTTTTGGAGCTTTGGGACAGACTGTATCACTCCTGGTTTGTGAAGGTATTGTGAGGATGATTGACGACGGGCCTGTCCATTTAAGTCTCTGAAGTTTTGTTCCCCTTTGAATTCACAAAATATTTCCTGCATTGAACAGAACACTACCCACACGGGACGCCCTCGTGGTCAGAAGATGATGACTCAGAGACAGAACAGCTGGTTGGGCGACATCCTGGACTGGAAGGACATCGCCTCATTTCTGCAGGAAAATATTGAGACCCTGCTGTCTGTAAGTATTTGTGTTTAACTCTGCTGTATTCTGGCTCCTTTGAAAAGTGTTTGCCAGAAAAAGCAACATCTTGTGTCATGATATTTCTTAGAATCAGTGAAGGGAGAAAGATTAAAGGTGGGATTTTCTGCCTGTCAGTCATGCCCTTGCTGGCCTTTAATTGGTGTCACAACATCTGGAAGTTGTTGACAGATATACAGATGTGTCTCAGAGGGTGGTGTTCACAGTTTTCCCTGCGGCTGACATGTTTACCGTCTACTTGTTTTTTTTTTCATAGATCTTGGAGTCTCTGTGGGTGGTGATGAGCAGAAATGTTGGCCTCCTCATCTCCACCACAACCACTCTCTTCACCGTGCTGTTTCACAGTGGCACCGCGCTGCTCAACTTCGCTCTGAGTCTGGTATGAGACGATCACTAATAGCAACTTTTAACAGAGGCATAAATGAAAGGAGCTCATAAACGAATCACCTGAGGTGGTTTTTCATGTTTTTTTTGTGACCGTTTGAACTCAGCAAAAACTACAACTTAGGGTTGACACTTTTTTTTTTTACGTTCTTTAAACTTCTTGACAGTTTTTGCTGCCTCTTTATACTTTTTACTGCACAAGAGTGATGCATCCAAACATTTCCATTTAACACTAAGTTTTCAGACTTAATCAGAAATATTATTTACCATAAATGTCTGCCATCATATACATACGTAAAGCTTTGTTTTAAAGGGGACATGTTATAAAAAGTCCTCTTTGACTGTGTTTTTGGACATATATTGGAGCGTCTATCGACCCACACAATGTGAAACCCATCCAGTCTTTTGTTTGTGGACTGCATAAGACTTAAAAGACAGAGGAAAAATGCTCTGTTTCAAAATTGTTCTTGTGATGTCACAGTGGGATTATGGTTGTAAGGTGGGGGTTTCTATATCTGTGTTGAATGAACGAGGAGAACATCGTCAAACAGACTTGTGGATCATCTTAGATTTATTTAGCCATGGTCAAATAACATAACGACATCACAGACAATTACTCAAACATGTTGACCAAGACTTCACAATGATTGACAACATGCTTCATGACCAGAGCCTTGCAGTTACTGACATGCTGCTCAGAATCTCACAATAGTTGACATGCTGGACCAGGACTCTGCAGTCACTGGCCTGCTGCTGGACCAGGACTCTGCAGTCCCTGGCCTGCTGGTGGACCAGGACTCTGCAGTCACTGGCCTGCTGGTGGATCAGGACTCTGCAGTCACTGGCCTGCTGGTGGATCAGGACTCTGCAGTCACTGGCCTGCTGGTGGACCAGGACTCTGCAGTCCCTGGCCTGCTGGTGGACCAGGACTCTGCAGTCACTGGCCTGCTGGTGGATCAGGACTCTGCAGTCCCTGGCCTGCTGGTGGACCAGGACTCTGCAGTCACTGGCCTGCTGGTGGATCAGGACTCTGCAGTCACTGGCCTGCTGGTGGACCAGGACTCTGCAGTCACTGGCCTGCTGGTGGATCAGGACTCTGCAGTCACTGGCCTGCTGGTGGACCAGGACTCTGCAGTCACTGGCCTGCTGGTGGATCAGGACTCTGCAGTCACTGGCCTGCTGGTGGACCAGGACTCTGCAGTCAATGTATTGTTCTTCACAGTGTTCCTTATATTCTGACAGAAAGACAGCCCACGAATACTTGACTCTGTATAAAGCATGAAGAACACTAGACTCGATGTTAAGCAAAATCTCTCAGACAACAACAGACAGTTGTTAACCAAATATAACTCTGCTACTACTGTAATAAGATCTTACACATGTATGTATAACAACTTCACAAACCTAAAAGAATTACTCTCGCATAGTTGACACAATTAAAAGATATATCCACAAATTTATCAAGATGAAGCAATCCATAAAAATACGTACTATCAATGGTAAAACAAAACAAATAAACCCTGGTATCTCCACTGTCCGAGTAAGTAAATCTATGTTTACATTTATGTGCAGGTGATTTTCCTCACCACTCTCTTCTATCTGCTGAGCTCCAGTGGTGAATACTACAAACCTGTGAAATGGGTGATCAGCCTGACCCCCCTCTCCCAGCCTGGACCCTCCTCTAATATCATAGGCCAGTCTGTGGAAGAGGCCATCAGGTAGACACACGTACAGGATCTCATGGCAGCTCATGTATACGGATCACATGTATCGAAACACAGACATTGATTTTGACCCTGTGTGTTTGTCTTGAAGAGGAGTGTTCGACGCGTCTTTTAAAATGGCCGGCTTCTACGGTCTCTACACTTGGCTCACTCACACCATCTTTGGCATCAACATTGTTTTTATTCCCTCTGGTGAGTCTTCATGTTAACAGCAGATTGTGACTTCTCAATACCTGGACTTTACAGGCCATAGTCAGTGATTACTCACTCTCTTTTTAAGCCCTGGCTGCCATCCTGGGGGCTGTACCATTCCTGGGGACGTACTGGGCGGCGGTGCCAGCAGTGTGCGACCTGTGGCTTGCACAGGGAGAAGGCGCGAAGGCCGTGTTGCTGCTGATTTTTCACCTGCTTCCGACCTATTTTGTAGACACGGCGATCTACTCGGACATATCAGGGTGTGTACAGCATGTTTGTATGTTTATCCGCGGTCGGAAAAACCTTGGCATAATTGTCCGACAGATTGATATTAAAAGGGCCTTGTTAGTAGGGAAAAGTGCTTAGACAGGAAAGTATTCAGTGTGAAGTTTATAAATAGTGTTTCTATTAGCGCAATCCGTTTCATAACAGTCAGCTGTTTGCGATAGAGCCAAAGAAAACAACACCAGACAGCGGGCCAGATTATGCTCCAGCTCAGTTTTTATTGGCCGCCAAGGTTTTTTCTTTTTTGTTCCATACTTTATCACCAAGGGGAAATCAGTTTTTTCACTCTGTTACTGGACATGCTCCACAAACACGATTCTATGGACATGAACTGCTCGAGAGATGCTCCGGGGTTTTTTTTTGGAGAAGTTAATTGGCACCCCTCTATTAACCACTTCCAAATTCTCTACTTTGGTCCCTATTGTGTCATGGAGAGATGCTATGAAAAGGACCACTTTGTGTTAGGCCCGATGTAAATAGAAACACACATTAGGTATGTGGTAGTAGATTTCCAGGCAACACCAGCTTCATCGACACTTTTCTAAACATCTCTGTTTTCTAATGTCATGCTTTTTATTTTTTTTGGATATTTCTTTTGATCTCGTCTTTTTCTCAGGGGTGGACACCCATATCTCACAGGTCTGGCGGTGGCAGGAGGAGCGTATTATCTTGGTCTGGAGGGCGCCATCATCGGCCCGATCCTCCTCTGCATCCTGGTGGTTGCAGCAAACATCTACAGCGCCATGTTGATGAGCCCCAGCTCGGCTGCACCGACACCTGTGCAGTCCACTTGGCCGCTGCACCCCATGAGGTAAAATTGAAACACTTTCACACAGATGATTGGAATGCACCCCTATCATTATTACTGTCCTTGTTAACGTTTGATGTTTTTAGGACCTTCGCAGACTCCAGCCCTTCACTCCTAAAGAAGAGCAGTGAGTGAGAGCGAGAGGATTTGTTCCTTTGCCTCTTATTGGCTGATTCCTCTGTGGAACTGCTCTCCTACCTGAAGCTCCTCCTTCGCCACTCGCCCGGCTCGACAGGAGCCCCTGGCCCAGAAGAGAAGGCAGCCATCACACCAAAGCCGTTTCTCTGAGCAGTTTGTCTCCAGCTGCTCAGAATCAAGAACCGAACAATGACAGATGTGAGCGTTCGTCCTGATCCCAAACATGAACCGGTGACTGCACATTGGGCTTTGAATGGCGAAGATGTTGGTGCTAATTAATCAACACATTGTGCCATGTGCCTAAATAGATTTGGATACAATTCCAAAAATCCTAAAATGATTGTGGTGAATAATAACACAATATATTTAATCTACAGAGTCCCTGATGTCCGCCTTCACTGCCTGGCTGTGTTGAATATGGTTGTGCAGTATTTGTCCTCCTACCTCTCCTCATTGAGGCTCAAGTAAAGTTTCTAACAATGGTATGAAGAAAAACTTAAGTCCTCAAGCCTGGCTTTGGGGGAAGGGTTGATCATTGTTTTTATTAACTTCATTCACGTTTCAGTGATTGTAGCTCCAGATCCCTGCTCACAAGACTCCTACTGTACTCGTGCACCAGGATCCGTTACCACTTCGTCACTTTTTTCTTTCTTTTACGCTATGTCAATGTTTCATCTTCTCTTGTAATGTCCACAGGGACAGACTGATGACGACTGCTGTCGAGGGTCAGATTCGATGTCCTGTTTGTGGGTTTGGTCTGAATCTGAGACCAGGGGATTAATGAGGGTTTATGTTTAAACATTGTTTTTTGAAACACTGAGTGCAAGTGAAGACCGAGCTAATGAATTCCCAAGTCTTGGTATTTTCTTTTTTGGAGAGACTTTTATGTTTTCTCTTCACCTCACCCACTCTTCGCTCACTCCATTCTTAAACGTCAGCACTTTGAACAGAGTATGAAGATGTTTACGTCATTCGAAGCTTTAATGAACCAGCTGTACATATGAATTGTTCATATAATGTGACATATTAATCAAACTTGGCTACTGTGTTAGCTGCCTGGGGGGGGGGGGGGGGGGGGGGGGGGGGGGGCTGGGGGCTGTGATATGTCCTGGGTTTGAAAAGTTCACTGTTCAGCTGAAAGTCTTTGCATTTGGTCCTGTTTTATTTTTTTAACACTGCACTGATGCAATAAACATCATTTAAACCAAAGTGGCCTTGTCGGTACTTCTTGAGAAACGATCCAACTTTAAAGTATCTTTTTTGATTTATTGTGAAATAATGAAGGAACTAGTGAGGAGTCACAGTATGACTTTTTGTTTCTATTCCATCGTTTCCTGAAATGGAAGCTTTCATTGGTATATGATGAGATGTCAGGATATCAATGTTATAATTACTGAGAAATGACAGTCTGGTTACAGTAGACTCAGAATGAGTTTATTAAACTACTTCTACAACTAACATGTTTATTATGGCTCCATTTGTCTTGGGGACGTGAGTCATAACATTTTTGGTTTAGTGCAAAATTAGAACCATTTATTGGCAACAAGGCCTCAGAGGACAGTCGAGATCTAAAACCATTTCAGCTGTGATCACAGTAAAAACTGTCCAAAACGAAGAAGAATACTTTTTTTTTAATTACAAATGGAAATGTGAAATCTCCCTTTAACTAACAGTCCATTCTGAAAGAGACATCTCAGGATATGTCCCTATTACACTGAATGAACATGAGATTGTAGCCAGCCTGTCTAGTATTCAGCCCAACTTGGCCTTGGGGCCAGATGGCCTGAGAGGGAGAGTTTTAAATGACAATGTTCATGAACTTAAAGGTATTGTGCTGGAGTTATTCCAGTACTTGCTTAAGTCTTTAACAATGCCCAAATTATGGAAAATGTCATATATTGTGCCAATCCCTAAAAAACCTGGAGCTACTGAATTAAAAGACTTCAGGCCCATTGCTCTTCCTTCTATCTTGAGGAAAATGTTTTGAGAGTTATAAGCAGACATGTCACAGATCAGCTCTAGTTGCTTACAAAAGTCAGAGGGGAACTGATGATGCAACTGTCAGTATGTTCCACACCCTGTCAAAGCACCTTCAAGCCCCCTCCCACCTTGCTAGGGCCCTGTTTATCCTGCTGCAGAGACTAATCGATATAGGAGTAAACAGTGGTATTATCCAGCTTGTTAGGGACTTCCTCTCTGACCGTCCTCAACAGGTTCTGGTTAATAATACTCGGTCCGACATCATTGTGCTTAATACTGGCGGCCCACAGGGGACTGTGTCATCCCTCCAGAAGTGGTGCAATGAAAGTTCTTTAGAGATCAATGTAACAAAAACACAGGAACTAGGACCCTGTGCAGTCCCTTATAATTAGAGGACAAACTGTGGAGGTAGTAGACAAGTTCAAATATCTAGGTACATCTTAGGAAAAAAAAAGCTGTCAAAATAGCAAACGATCCCTCTCATCCACTCAATAGGGAGTTTGAACTTCTTCCCTCTGGTAGACGTTACAAAGTGCCAAGGGCAAATCGCAATATTTTTCAAAAATTCCTTTATTCCCACTGCGATTGGGCCACTAAACACCATGTCCTGTTGATGTGCTGTAATGTAGCCGTCGTTGCTGTCCTGCCTTTTGCCCTGAAGGTGTCTGTGTGTAAGTGTTGTTGTTGTTCTGCCTGTTGTTTTTTTTACGAGACCAAAGACAAATTACCAAACTGTGGACAATAAATGAAACTAATTAATAGCTAAAGTATGAATCGCTGCAGCTTTTAGGTGGACGTATTGAAATGTGTGATCATAAAGCTAGTATACAGCCTTTAAATTATACTAAAAAAAATATGCATTAAAAGCTACCGTCTCCTTGATCAATAAAAGTAAAACCCTCTGTGTTTGTGTGATCTTAGTCACACGGTGTCGTCTGTTCTGTGAACATTTTACAGACCGTGGATGTGTCAGCGAGGCTTTGGACAGATGGACAGAATAAATAAAGACACCGCACAGCTGCTGCTAAATCCACACAGAAACCTCTCATTTGAAGTCTCCAGTGAAGTAATTAACAAACACAATGATCACTGGATGATATTCCTAAAACAGATATCCCAAATCAAATGTAAAAGCATTCTCCAGATTGTTACATTTAAGTAATTTTATTAGATCAGCTTTCCAAATATTAAATCAGGAACTGAGGAATGAGTTATCTAATACGTTTTTCAATAACTTTTGCGATCTCTGTGTTACATTGAAAAAGTCAACTATGGAGAGAGAAACAATGTGGCCCTGATGAGACATGTTTTTTTCAGGTAAACATTAAAATGGGTGAAGAATGCTTTGTAGGCTACGAGAAATCTACTTTGTGAAACTTGTTAATTTGGACTTTTGGGATGATACATTCAAATGATGATGGGTAATAAACATTGATTTGACAGAGGCGTTTGTGCACTGGAAAAAGAGATGCACATTAACTACTCAATAAAATTGAGGCAACAGATTGCATGCCTTATTATTAATTAAATCTAAATTTGTTAAAAGTTGATAACATCTGTCTTCTTCGAAAACCTTTCAACCAGATCAACATATGTAATTTTTTCAGGCGACCTCAAGCGAGTCCTGACTGATCCCACTCCCACCGTCAGAGAGCCCGGAGGGATGATGCAAGACGACACGATTAGAAAAGTGAGCCCAAAATACATACACTGTTAATCAATCTTCTGTAAAATAACATATATAAATATATTATTTACATTAATTTACAACTATCTAATTTTTTTTTTGCGCGATCTCCTGTGAACCCACATCATGCCCCTGGGGGGCAGGGAGGGGGCAGGGAGGGGGAAGTCGCCCTGACCTCCCGTGAACCCGCATCACGTCCCTGGTGAGCCAAAGATTCCAGCTCAAAAGGTTTTGAGTAGTAAACAGACAAAGCTTAGAGTCTTCTTTAAACTATGTAAAGTATGCAACAAATGTAATTTCTTAAATTTATTTTGAGTAACTGGCCCTTACCAAACATTAAAACATCTGAGACGATAGAGACAACTAGCTTTGTTGCTGTTAATATTGGAACATATGGGCAAATATCAACAATTTTTGCAATAATACTGCAAATTTAGTTATTAAAAACACGGAGATAATAAAGCAGATACTTTTCATTCTAATATTACATTTCCTCGAATTGCTCTATGTAGTATGGGGAAGAGGATCTTCTTCTTCATAAATTGATTGATTTTATGTTTGAGCAAACAAAACAAAAAACTGTCTTCAAAAATATGTATCAAAACATTTAGGTAAGAAAATCTGTAGTAGGTCTGTCGTCACTGCGAGCGAAGCTTCATTCAGACCTTTAAAAAAGTCCTGGGACCAGATTGTCATGTGTTTGACTTCAGGAACAAGGAAGGACTCTGTTTTAGTTCTTAGCTCCTGTGTGAACTGCTAGTGTCTGGGTGTGTGGGGAGGAGAGATGACTGTCGTATGGCTTGTCACTGTTACTCTCTGCAGCATTATTCCAGTGTCGCTCTGTCAAACTATATTCATAATCAATCAGAAATAAACAATGTATATTCAAAAGCAATACTTATTAAGATAATAAAACCAATAATAGAGAGTCTGCCTCCTACTCCCACCAGGGAGAGCAGGGAGGGATGCGAGAGGTTGCGGCAAAACATAGTTAAAATTTGAATTCAGTGTATGTGTATACATTCTCCTGTGTCATCATTGCGACACAGTTAGTAATGCAGACATGTTTGAGGGAAATTGTAATCGTTTGAATAAAAAAACAACAACCAAAAAACCAACCAAAAAACCAACATTTGTATGTGTACTCCCACTCCCACCGAGCAGGGAGGGATGATGCGAGAGGTCGCGGCGAAACAGAGTTAAACTTTAAATGAAGTATATTTGTATATGTTCTCCTGTGCCACAAAGTAATGCAGACATGTTGGAGGGAAATAGTAATTGTTTGATTTATAAAAAAAAAAATAAACACATATTTTTATGCGTACATGGAAAAATGTTGACCCCGCATCACACCTCCTGGGGGGAGGGTGAGTCTTCCTCTCTACCGGTTTAGAGGAAATTTTGGGGGATACTATCTCAAACATTTTTGTTTGAAAGTCACTTAAATCATTGCCACAAAATGTAGGACGCATTTATATTGAATACATTTTATCAGATAAATGACTGCAGAATCATTTATTAGTGTGTGAGATCATGAAGTGTTTGTATCACAATCACAGCATGAAAAAGTCCAAGCTAATCTTCATACCTGAGAGCAGATGCTAATGAGCCATCACATTTAATGGGTTTTTATCCCAAGATCTGTATTGTTATATAAATCATACAGTAGAGACAAATTCCAGAAAAATACTATTTGTAAACCTCAAATCGTATTCATCGTGGATGATGCTGCTGGTCGCTCTCTTTCAGGTCCAGGTTTAAATTGGATTGTAAAGCTGCTGGACAATAAGATACCTCACTGTGTATTAGTACTGATGTTCTTTCACATCAGGACTAAATATTTTTTTCATGATTAATTAAATCACAAACTAACTGCAATAATCTGTAATGACATCGACAAAATCAACTACATTTCTCAGGGAGGAAACCAATCAGCCCAAACAATTACTTCAACAAAACAAAAGATTCAATTTATATTAATTGAGGAATTTCTTGTATTCATTTCTCAACATCAGAAGGACCCACAGCTGAGTTCATAAATTCACATCCTTCATTATTCCGAGTCTTGGTGGAGTTCTCCGGGCTGCAGTCTGATTTTCTCTAATCCTTTTCTTCACATCAAAGGCTCCACACAGTCACAGTTCCTCTGAAGTCTGCAGCACACACACCACAGCAGAGTCTTCCTCAGCTCCAACAGCTTAAAGCTCGACACAGAAGATTCAATCCTAGTGTTTCCTTGCAGAACGCTCTGTTTGGATCTCCAGCACAGATAAGTCTTCATCAAGGTATGGGGCTGACATCAGAATAATTCTACTGGTCCATTTCTATTTTGAATTCACTGAGGACACACGTTTATCGAGACTGATTCTTGTACTATACAGGATGTATTCAGGATAAAAGGCATATTTTATTAAAGATGTGTGTGGAAGCTGTGTGATGGCTCTCTGTGGGTCTCATCCTCACATGTGAATTATTCAACAGCTCAAGTATAGGAGTTGAAATAATTCAACCAAAACACAACAGTAAGTCCACTGCTCTGCTCCGTTACCTCCTCATAGCACCGTCAAGTTTAAGGAAGGGCAACACTCACCGTGCTTTATCACACACTAGCTTCAGCTAGCTAGAGCAATGTGGGGAGAAAAGTGAGATTATGATCTCTTAAACACGCATAGGCGCCTTCTGCAGCAGCAGTGCTAGTCCTTATCTCAGTCTTTCTATACAAACAGAACAGTCTTACAAGAGGAGTTTCTATTTGTAGTGGTAGACTTCTCACATATGAGGACACGCATGTTTGCAAAACACTTCTTGCCACTTGTTTCAACATTTTCCCGCCTGCAGAAGAAAGACAAAAGGCACCAAGAAATGTAGCAAATATTTAGAAGAAGTGATTTTCAAAAGGTTTATGAGGAAGTTATTGCAGTGGAAGACATTTGTTACACCTTAAGGATAGACATAGGGCTCCTTTTTGATGAAAAAAAAAGTAATTGGTTGTTTACAAGCATGGGTAGAATTATATTCAGTCATGAATGAAAGTCTGGCAAATTTGCAAATATATTTTCCCTCTCCCATTAAAAAACATTGGCACCATCTGTGCTTCTACAACATTGGCCAAAAAAGTCAGCACCAAAGGTAAAATTCACTCCTCACTTGCAGAAAATAAATTGTTGGTGTGTGCAAACAAAAAGAGGAAGAAATCCACATTTGTCCTGTAATGTTCTGTAAACTTTTTCACTTTTATTTTCTACATTTGGATCAGCTCAGTGTGGAAGCCTGGACATGTCAGTTGAATTAACACCCGCAACCCAAATATCTGAACAATCGATCCACTTCCTCTGTCTCACAATAAAAAAACAAAACAAAACGAGAAACGTTCACATCTTCAGCACACAGTCGTTCACTCAGACATGAAATCAGTCAGAGGCCTCACCGAACCACAACCACGTCCAGGACAAAGACGAACTGGGGACTCGTCCTACATGTAAACCCTCCTCCACTGGAGGAAGCTGAAATGGTTAAAAAACCTTTATGAAATGAGCTGTCCTGCCCTGACTCGCAGCGACAGGAGTGATAGAGAAGAAAGACCAAGAAAGCATGATGGTTGAAATAAGATTGACACACTGATAATTCCTGTTCAGCTGTCTGTGATATGAAAAGAAAAACGCTGCAGGTGGGCTTTCAAAATGAGATATATAGTCATGATTTAAGATATGTCGTCTGCTGCTCTTTGTTACCCACAGTTCAACCCTTCCCTCCCCTCGGCTCTCTACATTTATTATTCCGTCCTTGATTAAGTCACCGAACACAACTCGGCAACATCTCTTTGATATTCAAATAACGACTTCCTTGGCTTCCTCTCCTATTGTAGAAATGTCCTCAGGAGAGCGTGGATAAAAAAAAAAAAAGAAAAAAAGAAGAAGAAGCAGCTTTTTGCTTTTTATATGAAGCGTCTGCAGTCGGTCTATGCTACCGAGTCTGGCTGTCCAACAGCGAGGAATCAGAGAGCCATTTGTCCTGGTAAACAGGGAGCTGATGGACTGGGATTAACAGAAATCACACCGGCACCCACATACATACACGCGCGCACACACACTCCACTGGAGGAAAAAAGCCCTTGGAGTGTCCTGAAGAGGTCATTCAGAAGAAGATATGACAAAATGGATTAAAGTATGAGGCTCGTGCAGCCTGTATCCTATATGTTTACAGGTCATGTGTGTGTGTTTGAGTTCCTTATGGTTGAACACATCATTAGGCAGTGAACATCAGTTACATATGCAGAGTTCCTGTTTGTGTGTTAGCTCTATGTTAAACATCTTAAAAGTCAACAGAGACAGATAGACACACTAATGTTACTGCTCTGTGGCACTCTCACAGGACTGTAGAAACACAAAACCATAGAAAAAAAATGGACATAGAAATCTCAAGATATCACAAACATAGTTCTCTATCTCTAGTTTTCTGCTGACAGCAGAGGTCGGTCCTCGTTTCTCTTGGGTTTCTTTCGTGAAGTCGAAAGTAGGGAGGCTTTAAGTCTGTGGGATGAACTACCGAGGTGTGGCACCAGAGGGAGACACACACTGCTGCAAGACAGTAGGAAGGGCTCAGACAATCACACACAAGCACACAAATGCTCGCTCACACATGCACCCTTCTTCATAGGAGTTCACCGGAGTTCATTTTCATTACGAGTTTAAATAAAAAAAAAAAAACATAAAACAAGGAATTTAGCCCCACTCTTGTTGCATACATTCATCTTAGAATACACATGCATGCGTCGCACACACACACACACACACACACACGCACGCACACAAACACACAGCTAAGTGCACACATTCTCTCATCAGAGGCAGTCAGTAAACGTTAGTGATGAGCTGACGGATGGACTGCTTTGTCCGGGGAAGCTTCGAGCGCAGAATCACAAATCTGTCCGTTAGCCTCGTGTTCGCTCCCAGGAGTCACGTCGCACTCGGCGGTTAAAATCTCTTTAAAAAAACAAAACAAAATACAAACGTAAAACAAACAACCACCGTCTCCTGGTGGGAGTCTTTGCTCTTTTTTCGCACTGAGGGGGGTCAGACCCACCCCTCCCTCCAATCCCAGGCAGAGGTAGTACCATCCGATCCATCCTCTCTTCCCGAATCTCTTCAAGGGAAGTCTTTTCTTTCCTTGAGCCCAATTTTGATAAACACCAACTGTTCCCCTGATTGCTCACTCTGGGCTGCTGTGTGTGTGGTTGTGTGTGTGTTTGGGAGTGTGTGGAGCGTGGTCAGAAGACCTCTGGTAGTGTGACGTTGCGCAGTAGCCACTGTTGGGAGCGCGTGTGTGTGCAGTCTTTGACGCTGGGCACCTGGCTGTCCTCCTCGCTGGCCTTGTCCAGACACTGGTTACTGTTGACGTGCACCAGGGTCAGCTTCTGCACGCACAAAACAGAGTGTGTGTCAGAGGGCATGCAAATCAAGCTGGTTCATATTCAATGACAAGGACAAGTACATGTATAACTATTCATACAGAATATCTGTTTACAAACTCTGTCAGACTTCATTTTGAGGCTCAGTTGAGTTCTGGCTTTGCTCTCAGTGTGAGAAACACTGTGGTTACATTGGGAAATGTGTCATCTACAATTTATATCACTAACTAACTAAAGACAATAAATATACTGCTAACTGAAAAGACAGCTGGTTTTACTTGTTTGTTGTTATATTGTGTGACACTGGGTTTATAATTCTGATACGATGAGGATTTTAATTTATTACAAAACTGTAAAAGAATGCAGTCAAAGAAACATCGGGGCATCATCAGCAACCACAGAATGTTGAAAACATGGTCACAGTCTCAGTGATGTCACCCAATGGAAGTGGAATGATGGCGGTCACCATATTGGAAATACTTTCTCCAAAAACCTTTCAAATCGGTCGAGTAAGAGGCCTGAGGCGACGTTAGGTTGGACCTGAAGCCTCCTGGCTAACAGCTTCTGTACGACACCGCAGCCTATCAGTCAAATCAGCCACGCACCAAAGTATGCAAACGTATGGATGCATCTCAGCCTTACAATAATCTCAACAGACGAGATAAAGGGAGGTAAAGCTTTCAGTCATCAGGCGCCGCTCCTCTGGGATCGTTAACCAGTCGGGGTAGACGATTCCAGCGTTTCCACGCTATGGTGGATTAATCTGGGTCCTTATATAATATAGCAATAAGTAAAGGGTGGAGCTTGTTTACTGCAGTGATCAGTCATGTTTTTGTGATAAGAAATGCTCAAAGAATGTGTGTGGACAAAAGATTGAAATAAAAATCCATCCCTTCATTCCGTTCATGTAGAAATACTCGACTCTTGTTATTGTTTTGCTTAATCTCGTTTTTCGACATAATAAGTAAAACCATTTTTTCAAGTGGCTGCACATTTGCCTGTTCCCTTTAATGAGGCGCAGCTGTAAGTGCTCAGAAACCGAACTATGTGCTTCAAGGTCTTTCTGCTACATACAATCAAAAACTGTCTCTCTACCATATCTGTCGTAAAACAAAGAAGTACATCCTGTAATTATTTAAAGACCCAACTGTGAACTTTTTGTTTGTGTTCATGTTTAGAGTCCTTATTTTGTCACATGTACCATGATGTGTAATAAGTAATATTTCTTTAACTCACGACAGGGTCGTACTCCCAGAGCTGGTTGCCTTTGAGGTGATGGCACTTGAGCATCATGACGGGTCCGTTTAGCTTGGACACGTCTAGACACAAGTCATCCGTTCTGATCTCCTTATTGGCCGTGTAGGAAAAAACCTGAAAGTCACAAACAAATGCCAGATTTAAAAAAACAATAATAATAATAATTCATCCTCCATTAAATTGACTCCAGAACAACTCTTTCATTAACACGTCCAGGAAGGAGGCTGAAATCACTGAAGGCACCTCGTCACATTATGTTCATTGTTTTTTTGAACTTTTTTTAAAGTCATGTTCTTCATGTACCTGGTTGCCTCCCATGCCATGACAGTTGAAAATGCCAACTTTTTCATTCTCTTTGCGCGCCATGTTGTCCAGGCACTGGTTGGTCTCCACGTTACGGATCTGAGCAGAACACATACAAACACACATCAAAGAAGACAATAACTGGATTCTTGTTCAAGTATACGAGCCATATCCTTGTGTGTGTGTGTGTGTGTGTGTGTACTGTATGAACGTACCTCTCCCAGAGAGTAGTAGTGTCTGGGGATCTGCGAGTCAGGATAGACGTTCTCCAAGTACCAGCTGAAGGGTTTACATTGAAGCTTTTGTCTCAGAGACGAACGAGACGTGATGTCACCATAGTCCACTTTGGTCACACCTGCGCGCACACACACACACACACACACACACACACACACACACACACACACACAGACATTAACATGAAAGTCAGAAACTCAAGCAGCAAACTGGCATCCAGAGCTAATGTTTCCATTAGGTGTTATATAAAGGGGGTCACTGCTGTCTAAGCAAACGACGAAGAAATGATTTAAAAGGCACAAACGAATTCCAGAGCTTATGGTGCGATGGTAAAGTACCTAAAAAACCACATGTTTAAGTGACACTTGGTCATAAATATATTTGGTGAATATCAAACTTCCTCCAGTTTTAGCGGGGGAAAAACCCCGCCCACAAACATTTAAAACAGCCCTGCAGGATAATGCACTTTGTTTGTTGTCTGTAAAAGAAAAGTTGGATGGCGACACACTGTGCACAACAGGAATCTTCCACCAGCTCAAGCTAGCACACAAAAAAGCTGCATTCCTGTGAAAAAAACACCCAAAACAGAGCCAGAGTTTGGTGCTCCTGCAGAGACAGGATGTAGCGACATGACAGACTTCTTTAAAGACAATCATTCTGTCAATTCAAATGAGACAACTTTTATTATCTCAGGTGATCACACACTAAAGAACACATACTGATGAGAATCATAGTCCACATAAACACTACTGCTTTAATAACCCACAGCAGTGACTCGGTGGAAAGCTTTCCCCCATGACCCCACATAAACTGTGGAAGCCAAAGTGGAAAAGTCCTGGTATTATACATCTGGCAACAGACAGGTAAGATATAAGTGGTAACAGCTTTCTTCAATACTCACAACTGAAACACACTCTCAAAGATCAAATCAACCTGGTCAAATAAAATGAAAACTTTAAAATCGATCTCTGTCTTGCATTATTGAGAAATCCTGGATTGTAAGAGGGCTCTATTTTTTGAAGAAATACAGGAGCGTCATTCCTGCTCTGGCAACATTCCACGTATGGTGACGATGTACAGAGGTAACCATAGTCAGGCCACGTTGGGCCTGGAGCAGTGTGACTGCAGGCCGGTGGGGGCTAGGGAGTGGGGACGAGTGTTAGAGAGCCCTGAATATTAAAGCAGCTGTGAGTATCCTCGCCTTTAGGTGACTATATTAAAATGTCCACAAACTTTAACTGCTGCTGCTGCTGCTGTACATTCCCTCTTGTAATAAGTGCAGAATTTACAAGTTTAGAACTTCTTTGACAAAACTCGAACAGCTCCTCTTGTGGAGAATCGGCTGCTTTACAAATAGACTCACTAAGTTCCTGAGTGAATCCTGGGATAGCTTGAAGGGCGTCTTTGCCTCTAAAAAAGATCCTGTTTGTTTAGGTACTTTCGCCTAACTTTGAGTTGTTTTTCCCTGAGCCAGCTCGTGTGTTCGCCTGTGTAAGTGTGTGATTTCATGAGTCAATTGATGCTCCGTAGCGTGAAATTACTCACCGCCCCCCCGTCCCGCGCTGTTGGGTCACCACTGCTATATCAGACTGTCGCAGGGTTAATGGATAGATCAAAACCGCCACGGAGATTAACCGCCACACATGAGCACATACATGCATACGTTCATGAGCACCGACACACACAGTCTTGCACACAAGCACACTCACAAACACTCACCTGGAGAGATGATATAGAAGAAGTTTTTGAATTCATCCATCCAGACTTCTGCCAGGCGCCGGTTGTTTTTGTTGATGATCTGCCCTGTTCCGCCAGGGAAGGTGTAGGGCGTCGCCTTTCGGAACACGTGACCAACATGGGAGCATGTGACGATCTCTAGAGTCCCACCACACTGCCAGATCTGTAAAGTAAAAGCCTTGTGAAAACACTCGTACTCCACTCCGCCTCGAGTAGACACGCTGCCTGACAGTGAACGCGTAGAGGCTGACCAGTGACACAGAATGGTTCTGCCAGTGTTTTGACAGTCTGAGTAAGTTTGATTAATCGGCAGTCAGGATGACGCCTGAGAAAGTATTAGTCAAGTCAACAATTTAGTCAGACAAGTCAAGCTCACAAGTATAATGAGAATACGTGAGTGTGTGTGAGTTTGTGTTTCAGACACTCCTGAATGTCTGCCAGGCCGTGGAAGAACACAGTCATCATGGCTGCGGGTGTGTTCACTCACTCTGAAAGAGATTTCCAGGTTCTCTCCTCCCCAGATGTCCATGCCTGCGTCATACGTGCCGATCTCCTGGAAATAATCTCTGTCTATGGAGAACAAGCCGCCTGCCATGGTGGGAGTTCTGCAGAGATACAGGAAGTAGAGAAAGAGCCGGGTAAATTCAGAGCAAGGTGGAACTGTGCAACTTAATTCACCAAAGAACAACTTTCTAAAGGTCAAACAGCATCGAGAGATCCCAACAGAATACTGTATTTCACTGCTCTCATCCCCTGTTTATTTGCAGCTTTGCTGCCTTTTTGATCTCACTACTTGTTTGGTTGTTATCCCACTTAGAAAAGAGTTCCCTGTCTTGTTTTTGCTTTCATTTGGCATCAAAGTTCATTACCAATACATAACATTGCAGACAAACTGACAAATAAAACACATCTGACAACAAACCGGGTGAAGGATTTTGCTTGCAGCACAAGAGTAAAGTGAGTGTGCATTACTTTAGAGTCAACACAACCTTTCTGTTTCCTGAAGCACACTGTGATATCAGCTTGTACAGCTTTTTAAAAGTACATTTATAAAGGTCATATATTATGTAAAATACAATTTACTATTATTTTCTTAGACGTATATGTATCCCTAACTTGTCTACAAACTCCCCAAATTAGAAGATTGTGTCCTTTGCCTGCTACACTTTTCAACACGATTTTCCCCTTTGTGACATCACAATTGGCAGTAAGCCCTTCCCCAGGTGGTTGACACTCCTACAGCAAGGTGTTGGTTCGGTCCTCTGAGTCTGCCTTCTCACAATGAATAATTGGGCATGGCACTAAAAAGCCCAAGCAAACCCTTCCAGAGGGGCGTGGTCAGACACAGCTCACTCACATTTAAAGCTACAGTCACAGAAACTGCCTGTCCTGAGCAGGGCTGAAATAGAGGTGTTTATAGGCATGATGAAATACATGATCAGAGTGGATTTTTAGCAAGAAACTTCATAGACATGTTTTAGGGACCTCTGAGATTTATTTTAACTTGGCAGATGAACATCCATGTCAGCCTATGTACCTTCCCTATACACTGGTCTGAGCTAAACTTTGTTTAAAATCAAGTCTGGGGACTGCCAATGTGCTGCATGGCCAGAAAGATAATGACTGCTCACCATTCACAGCTCCTTCTTCTACCATACAGTCTGCAGTCAAGCTCAGGTCTGAAACCCCCGACACCCCCGGCTAACCCCTCATCCTCAACCCCACCCACCCCCCTCACAACCATCACCTTTCACACAAATATGTGTAGACATGCCTGCTCCTCCACAGATACCTGTTCATACACCCTCCTGTCATTCTTACGAGCCAAGCTCATAAAGGCCTTCACATTTAAAAGACACAAGTTCGTTTAATGTGTTAACATGTTCATGTCTCTCTTTTGACCTTGGACACGTGTTTTATGTCCACTATATTTACAGAGACTTTCCAAGAGACCTCGGTCTTTTGTTAGTTCAGTAGATTACAGGGTAGACGAGGCGATAACGACTGGTTTAGTAGTCGAGGTTTTTCTTCTGTCGTGGCGCTCTATGGGCTTTAACATAATGTGTCAGGAAAAGCTTGGCGGTAAAAACATCAGTGTTAATGGTTACAAAATGAATCTACTCTTCACCAAAAGGGAAAATTCTGTGAGTTATACTGAAAGCTTAAAAAAACCATAAGCGTTAACTGAAACTAGTTTCAAGTCATCTTTATAATGTAAAAGGCCTGTGTGACAGAAAAGGCTTTATCTAAATCACATCATTGATGTATAGAAGTTCTTTATTTCCTGACTTGACACTACAATCCCTTTTCTGTTTTTTTAGGCCACTTAGAAGAAACCCTCAGGAGTGTTTTGTTAATGCAGAGCTGTGAAAAACAAGTGAAAAAAACAGGGGCACAGAGTTATATAAGATATATTATGTGTGTGACCTTGAACATTGGCATCAGCAACGCTTCAAAACAAGAGCAGGAAGAAGAGATGATAGACGGGCACGAAATGATTTCATTCAGGTTCCAAGATCGGGGTCATGAGAAACCATACAAGGAACAATATTAAACTGACTCTTACATAAACTTCTTGACTCAAGCTACAGAGGAAGGTCTCTTTCTTCTGTGTTTCTGCCTTCACAACATGTTATGATTTAAGTGCGATAAATGAAACGTGCAATTACTCTGTGCACATCAATTTTAATTATGCCTATTAGCAACACTGTAGCTCACAGCATATATGTTATGTCTAACATTTGACCGAGTTAGTGTGTGTAATTTATGAGATATTTGGCTTATGGATTCATTTTGTCCCTGTGGGCAAATTCTCTTCACTTGACCCAACAGTGGGGTCAGGGTTAACAGTTCGCCAGCAGCCCCGGAGCTGCTGAGGATTAGAGATGCCTCTGAATGTCTCTTACCCCAAATCAGCTGATTTTTCTTTCTCACCCACCTGACAGGCAGCGTGCGGTCTCCTTTGCGGCGATCCATCTCTCTCTGGGGTACAGGGTACCAACGGAAGTTTAGCTTCCAGTTGAAGCCCCCGTACGTCATGTCGGATCCTGCCATGTACTCAAATGTATCATCGCTGATCACGTCGATGATGGGGCAAACCACGGTTCTCCTGCAGCAAACGAAAACACAGAGAGAACGCCATGAATACACATATTGGACCATGCTGCACTGTGACTTCTCATCGGCTGTCATGCGATCTTTTTCCCCCTGGGGTCTGTAGCACATGGGCTAAATAGCACTGAGGGAGGGGGTTGTCCCACCCCTGAGGTTCTAGTTCAAACAGTGAATTAAGAAAGGCACAGGACATAAATGAGTTCTATTAAGTGTCTTATATTTACAAAGGGCTTGATATAAATGAAACTGGTGCATTGCTATTTATTTGGCCATCCTTTTTATACACCACACTTAAGCCACATACCTGGCAACCTCTCACTGTGGAGCCTGGTATTTACTCCTATTCAGAGACACTTCTGAATGAAAAGGTTGATGCGCTGCTTCAAAAAAACACCTCGGCTCTAGGAGCAGTATCATACAGCGAAGAGCCTGCATGCTTTGCACTAGCCCTAAGATAGTATTCTATATGCTCTATGTGTTCTGTGTGTGTGTGTGTGTGTGTGTGTGTGTGTGTGTGTGTGTGTGTGTGTGTGTGCGTGCGCCTTAGGCTCCGTGTCCACCCAGCTATTTCTTCAAGGGAGTGTTCGCAGCAGAGAGCGGCTGCCTGGATGAAAAGCGTAGCGCCCATGCAGTACAAAGTGATGGAGCAGTTTCGGTCATACAGTGGCCGTTGTCAACACACTGTTGTCATAGAAACAGGACGGACGTGCAGTGGCGCTTCATGCAAACACTCCTGAGCGTACAGCGTGTTTTTCTGCCTGGAAAAAGAACTAGTTGGACACAGGGCCTAAGTGAGCACTTGCTTTGATAAAGCAGTTGACAGAGAATAAGTAAGGAAGCATCAAATTAACACGAGATCAAGCCCCCTGCAGGTTTAACATAGTTTATCGATTGTTTTAGGCTTGCAATTGGGGTGCCTCTTTTGTGTGTGTGTCAGTGCGTCTTACTTGTCTTGCTTTATGCGGGCCAGCAGAGGTTCGAGCCACCCCGTTGTGCATTCACAATGAGCATCCAGGAAGGTGATGACCTAGAAACCCGGAGACAAACCAAACAGTGAACACCATAATTATCAAGTATTTGCATGTGCACACACATACACACACTTTCACATCTAAACAGACACACACCTGACCAGTGGAGAGTGATGCGCCCTTAAGGCGAGCGCGGATAAGTCCGGAGCGCTGCTCCATCCTCACCACTCTGACAGGAACTTCCAGCCTCCTGACATACTGCTCCAACGGCCGCTTTAGGAAATCTTCAACAGCAAAAAAAAAAAAAAAAAGCAAAAGAGATCAAAAGTGTGTGAGTGTATGTGTGCATGTTTTTTTTTAGCTTTCCTGCTTATATCACACCTGTAGAGAGCTCCCCCACAGCCGACACACACACACGCGCACACACACACGCGCACACATACACGCACGCACACACACGCACACACGCACACACACACACACACACACACACACACACACACACACACACACACACACACACACACACACACACACACACACACACACACACACACACACACACACACACACACACACACACACACACACACACACACACACACACACACACACACACACACTCTTTGATTTGAAAGACGTCAACCTGAGTGTCCAGAGGGTTAAACAGCGCTGTGTGGCGGCGGCAGCGGCGGCTGGGGGATGGATTGAGGGTAATAACAGAGTGTAATCCCTGCGGCTGGCGAATTAAAGACCTAATCTC
This sequence comes from Symphodus melops, assembly GCF_947650265.1. NCBI lineage: Eukaryota > Metazoa > Chordata > Actinopteri > Labriformes > Labridae > Symphodus > Symphodus melops. The sequence continues at coordinate 19,827,825 of NC_136695.1, forward strand.
CCCCAAACAGGGATTAGCAGCATTGCACAGGGTGGAGTGGCACACACAGCTCATATATGCTGACTGGCTGTTGGGCACCAGAGCCAACACACTCTCACAGACACACAGTAACCCAGAACAATCATACAGTGGCTCTAAAAAAAAAAATAGGCTAAGCCTCAAAACAAGAGGCACAAACACTGAAGGAATTACGTGCTTGTTTGTATACCTCTCTCGCTCGCATCGTCCACCAGGACAATCTCCTCCAGCAGTGTGTGTGGTGAGCGGTCGATGACGGAGTGGACGGTACGCAGAAGCGTGCTCCAAGCCTCATTGTGAAAAACAATCACCACACTGGTGCGAGGAAGATTATCTGGGTATAATTTATTCTTGCACCTAAAAAGAGAAGAAGAAAAAAAAATCAGAATCTAACATTTGAAAGCAAAAGCAGGAAGCTAAATATGATTTCATATGCAGAAGAAAAGGAAAACACAAACTGAAAGAACAAATCACACAGCTGAAGGAAAGGAAATGTGAGCATGGCACCTTAACCAGCACAGACAAAGACAAGCTCATGTGCATGAAGTGAAGCTGTAGGCTTTGAACTCCAGCAGGAGTATAGACATCACAATCCAGCCTCTGTCTGAGGCTGCAACACGGAGGGGCAGCGCTGCAGCTAAAGAGAATCGACACACGAGAGAGAGCTGAACGAGAGGGGGGGGGAATAGCTGGGACTGAAACATCAGCTCAAGCGCATTAGTCAGTCATGGAGTCCCTGCACTAATCAGATCATCATTTATGGCCTCGTGAAAAATCGTATTTTTAGCAACTTTGAACAAAGAAACTGAAGTGGAGTAATGAGCGAGAGAAACTGAGCATATATCCCCAAATTTAGATGAAGAAAGTCGATACAGAAATAGCAGGGTCAGCTTGATGACAGCTGATTAGCGATGCTAATTAGAGTGACTCATTATCAGAGGAGCACACACACGTCAAACATGCTTACTGAGAGACAGAGGAGAGCAGGATTAAAGACAAGAGAGGATATGAGTGAGGACATGCTTATTTACATATTTGCTTTTTAGTAATGTCACGAATCAGTCATGAAACGTGCTTAAACTCTCTACTGAATCCACATTTAGGTCTTTAAGATGGATGTAATGCTCTCCAAGCAGCCACTGATGAAGGATGAACTAGTTGCAGGAGAAAAAAAAGGGAAACATTTCAAATGTTTTTTTTTTGAGTGCACGACAAATTCATTTCTGGTTATTTTATCCATAAAAGGATTCTTAGGTCATTTTCCAGGAATCTATTTGAGTATCTTCACAGGTTCAGAGGACTTAATCCATATTTCAGCTTGCAAAACCTTGTACAGTATGGCTTTGGGCAAACAAGAACAGGTTTGGCGTTGCATTAAAGTTAATGTTTCCATGTCAGGGGTAAACCCCCCCCCCCCCCAAAAAAAAACCCCAAAAAAAGAAAGAAAGAAAAAAGATTGATGACATTTTAGGCGGTTCTATTTCAGCCACCACACATTAACACCCGATACTGAAATATTATATAAAAGCCAACTCTCTGAGGCCTCGAGTCCACCTCGTGTTGCTTTATTGAGCGCCTTTTTTAAAAGCGTGTTCAATGAGTAGAGAGCGTTTGCAGCAGCAGACGACCATCTGGACAAATAGCGCAGCCCCCAGAGTCTTTTTTTTCTTCTGATCTCTCCGCTTTTTTTGTGCAATCGCTCCGAGCACTCAAGTTGAAAAATCTTTCAGAAAGGCGCTGCTGACGTCATCGGTGCTCTTTTTCGAATGCCTGATAGTCCCCGGATTTTTGCCGCCTACAGATTTAGTCTGGTACCCACATCCTCTTTGATCCGTGTCTGCTGGGGTAAAACATGATCTTAAAAAAAAAAAAAACGTGCAGTGAAAAAACAGAGCTGTGTCGGTGATACAGCCACTGTCACAGAGACAGGACGGGCACAAAGACTTCATGCTTGCACTTTCAGCCGTCACATGCCTAGAAAATAAAAGACAGCTATGTGGACAGTGGCCTACGGGTCACAATTCACTACTTATCTTTTCTCAAGGCTTAGACTTCTTTCACAGTCATCGAAACAATTATATTTCAGGGAAAAAGCTTTAAAACAGGAAATGGACTCATCCAAACACAAGCCAATCTTACTGTATGTGTTACACAAAACAAACGAAGCAGGGATCCATGTTACTGAAGAACATGGAAGACTGCTGACTGCTATGACAGCTGAATGCAGCGCTCTGACATCAAATGGTGTCAGTATGTTTCTCAAAGGACGCTCAGAGAGCTGCTCAATCTTTCGTGTAGTACTGACAAGAAAACGAAGCAAGCTTGTGACTTCCTTCCTCCGGCAGACTCCGCTGTCACAATAGCCAAAAGGAACATGTTCTCTCTCTCTCTCTCCTCCATCATCATAAATCCATCTCTCGATGTGATCCAGAATGCAGGAATGCTTCCACTTTCTCTCTGCTGCTGATTCTCACTGAAGGAATGTATCAGCAGTGGAGAAGAGGAGGTGAAGAACACACTCCATCCTGCAGCTGCCTCTGAAGCACATTAAATAACACAGAGATTCTCAGTGTGTAGAATGCATACATGTGCTTGTGTGTGTGTGTGTGTGTGTGTGTGTGTGTGTGTGTGTGTATACACGCGTTTTCTGCGAGGAGGGTGTGTTGATGAGCACACACGATGATTCACAGTGAAAACAGAGACAACCTTGGAGTCCTCCAGCTTCTACGCACGTCAGTTTATTTTTCTGGCTTTTATTCGCGCACAACAAACATACAAGAATCTTTAGGCTTCAGACATGATCTGTGCTGTGCAGCTCACGGAAAACAAGCACGCCTGTGTGTCAACAGAGCCTACATGGGTTTGACACATGTTGTGACTATTTGTCACATGATGTGGCTTTAAAAACGTAGGAGTGGTTGTGAGTGCTCTGTGTGTGTGTGTGTGTGTGTGTGTGTGTGTGTGTGTGTGTGTGTGTGTGTGTGTGTGTATTCCAAACAGCCTGGATGCTGCTGGAGAAACATTTGGCAGAAGTGAAGCAGCATAATGAGATACAGGCTGTTTCTCCAGCCAGTGGATTGCGGGTATAGTTAGGATAGGCGGGCACACTGGTTCTGATTAAATCACTCTTGCAACATTTAGCTCACACAAACACACACTCACACACACACACATACATAAATCTATATATTTGTGTCATTAAAATGTTGCAGTCAGAATCTTTAAGAGGAAAATGTCATGTCCCTGAGAGGTTGTGGTCATGGAAAGTGTTTCTCTATACTGTAGACACACCCAACCACATGTCCACCCCAACACACACACACACACACACACACACACACACACACACACACACACACACACACACACACACACACACACACACACACACACACACACACACACACACACACACACACACACACACACACACACACACACACACACACACACACACGCTTGACTGTGATGTCAGAATGAACTATTCTCTCTTTTTTAACCCTAAAAAACAGCAGAGCAAACTAGAAAGAAAGAAACCTCCTCTTCCTCTCCAAATGTGCAGTTAATGCTCACCCTTCATGATTTCACTCCGATTTGTTGATCTATACACCTATGCAGGCATACCACAAACTTAAACACGCACATATACATTCACCAACACATTGCCTGGCTTGATATTGACTCTCTCTTATCTCCTAATTGGAAAAGGGGATAGACGGAGAGAAGGCTGAGTGAAAACACACCTAGTAATCAACTCTGGCTCTAAGACTAAACCCCATTTCACGGATCAATGTCCTCTTTCTTTGCTGCCTGTCTGGTGTGCATGTGCGCCTGCCTGTCACTCCTGCGTCTGTCAGTCAGTCAGTCAGTCAGTCAGTCTGTGTACCGCCCAAAAACACCTTCATTGCTGATTCATGCCTGTTCTTTTACACAAGCACAGGTGAGGGATGGGAGGCCAGAGTTGGTTTACATCTGGGGCCTGTAGTTCGAAGCAGGATTTGAGGTTAGCGAGGTCACTTCCGGGTTAACTCTGGGTTTTCAGTCCTACGAGTGTCGTTCACTTCTTACGTGGGTATATCGCTATGGTAACTTATGCTGCACACCTAACCTGCTCCGGAACAGGTTATGTTGGAGATAAGAGGTCAAACTGTGAAAATCTCTGCCCACTGACCAATCAGATCTTTTAATCATGAAGCTCCTGGAGCTGATGGAGAGAGGGGAGGACACTTCATGTGTCCTGCATGATTAGGCTATAGTCTGTTTAGTTAATGATTATTTTTCACTGATATCCGTCATCCTTCAACATATGGCTTGGAATTGTATTTTCATAATAATGTTTAATGCCGCTCTGCTGAAATATACATTAACTTCTTAAAGTCTTATAGAGCTACTCGCCACTTTAAAGAGTCAGAGCAATGCATTCAGTTCAGCTAACTCCACACTTATGCTATTGCACTCCTCAAATATGGGTTGACCTATCAGGTTCATAACCAGCTTTGTAGGACTGTTAAGAACAATCTCTTATGTCAGGGTTAGTGAAGTCAGATCACCCAAAGAGAGACTGGATATGTGGATCTCACTGGTTGATCTGATCTTGAAATATCTTCTGAGCTGCAGGTCGGATGTGGGACTGTCTTCTAACCGTCTCTTTTACTGTTTGCTGACAGACACTTTAGTAACACTAAACTCCTCATTATATAAATTGCACATTCAAGGTAGTATTACTGAAGCAAAATAAAGAGGAGGAAGCCAAAAAGTAATCATTAAAACCTCCTTTGTAATCATTTTCTTAAAAAGGTGACGGTAATCTTTGTTTTGGTTTGTTCGGGACTTTCTTTATACTAAAATAAAAATGTAAGCCAGTGAGCTTAAGGTTGCAGCAAGGCCTCATGAAAATGAATCCATCCAAAAAACTGGACTGACAGGATCAATCTCTATGGTGAGACAATCAGCATCATGAATGCTCTGTTTCAAATGTCCTCTCCTTGTGATGTCACAGTGGGATTCTGATTAAAAAAAAATCCATTCCCCCCCTTTTATCTCCACCCACTGACTCCACCCCCAGAATAGAGCTAAACTGTTTGCACAGGTTGGCTCTTTTTATTCTCTATTCAGAGGAGTGATGTCGACTGCGTAACTCAGTGGGGGCTCATTGTATTTAAAGAGACACACACCAAAACGGAGCATTCTGAGAGAGCTGGTTTCTACAGGATCATAAACCTCTTCTGGTGCTTGATTCATGTTATATTTTGACCAAAACACAACACAGATGCTTCATTTAGAACAGACTGTTTGAAAAGGGATATAATGTGTTCTCTTTAAATTATAAACGGTAGTGTCACATCGAGCTCCTAAAGAATGGGGGGGGATTTTGTCTACATATTTAATGTATGTTATCAACATACATACAACAGGAAGGGAGAGAAGCCTATGCAAGGCAATATTGCAGTAGAATTGCCATGTAATACAACTTAAATGGAACAAATAAACAATGAAAAAAAGACACAAAAGAACACCAGATAAACACACAACATTTTTTTTTACTGTGGTCAACTCTATGATTCACTGTGGAAAATCCCCACACACGGACAACACCAGGCTTAAACTAACAGCTAACACACCAGACCAACGAAAAGAACTGAACAAGTAGATGCACCACCGTCTGATTAATCTACATTAATAGGGTTAGTTTTTATGAGTGGTCTATTTCCCATGTTGCATTGCACAAGAGAAACAATGAAGCTTCTCACGGCTGGGAACAAATTCAGATGAATTGAGTGTGACAGCACAACAGCTTGGGGAACACAGCAGAACAACAACAACAACAACACAATAATATCTCATTCTAAAAGTTCGCTGTCAGTGTGTAGAGAATAATTAGGGAAAGTATTATAAAATCACAGCCTGAATGAATCGATGTCGACTCGCACGATTTTTCTGTTTGCTTAAAATGTTATAATATTTACTATTTTGTAAACTCAGTACAGGAAAGCATGAGGACAGTTTTGATACAGAACAAACAGACAGTATTCAGGCACACACTGATTTGTTTTTCAGGAAGTTTAAGTGCTCATGGATTTTTTCACTCATTCAACGTCTAACTGTTTTAATTACTTCCTCAGGCAAACCTTCCTGTTCACTATGGTCTTTTAATTTTCAGTGATTTGCATCTCTTTTGATATTACCAACCATTTGTGCTGGTTCTTCATGGGTAAGGGTTTTGCAGAAAGAAATGCCTGACGTTGCGACTGACAGTGCAGGTTTCTGACTGGACGTCTAGCTTACAGGCTGTAGATCATCACCAGCTGGAAGTTTCCCAGCAGTGAGAAAAGCTTGATGAGTGCAGTAAGAGGAAGTGACAGGGCAGATATTAGGTGTAGAGAGGCTGCTCACCCTTCCAGTCGGACATCAGGCAGTGACCGATTGAGAGCGATCATCTCGGAGGCCATGAGGTTGAACTGGTTGATCTTAAACATCTCCTTCATCTTCTCCTGGTTTTCTTTAGGAATCACCACAGGCTTCCCCCCCTCACCGGGCCCGTCCCGCGGCCGGGCCAGGGCGTCTGCAAGAGAGACACAAACATGCAAGCACACATCAACAGATGCTGCTGTGTGTCCGTGATCAAATTTGAATGGTCGAAAAAAAGAAAATAAAAAAAACACTCACCATCTCTCCCGGGCAGTCCTCTCTCTTTTTTGTCATCACACTTGTTGCACTCGCTGAAGTACAGCAGGATGAACATGTCCAGCATCACCCAAACCAGAGAGGTGGCCAACACCACCTTACAGTAGGCGAACCTCCTCATCCTAAACAAGGAGGGAGACGTTGGAAAGGTTAAGTGCTGGTTGAGTTGAGGAGAGATGGGATGTCCAGAGGTGCTACAATCACAGGCCTTCCAAAGCTCTTCTCTCATCCCCTCTTTTCACACCCCTCAAATCCCATCCATCCTAAAGCTCTGCGCCTGAGTATCTCCTCACTGCCTCTATTTATCCTTCCTGCAGCCTGTCTCTCTGACTGACTCTCGGCTCCTATCTCCCGGCTGTTTATCAGCCCCTCTCCAAATGGTCACCTTCACACTCAGAGAGAGCCTCAAAATCAGCACAGTGCAATGTCAGATTTCTCGACTGGATTCCTTCCATAGGAAACACAAAAAAACAAAAATGGAATTTGTCATTTATGAAGTATCAAATGTGAATGGTTTTTAATTTCAGGATTTTTTCAAAAGCACAATGAATGAAGACATTTGTGTTCTGGAGAGTATTTAGGCAATTCTTTCAAGTTTTAAAGTGGAAGGAAGATATTTACTGGATCAGAGTTCCTATGCACAGTGCAGAACAAGCTTATCTACTTTATAAGTTTAACATACAGAATCGCTGCATGCAGCTAGACACACACTCACTCAGGTAAGCACATAAACACACACAGCCGAAAGTGGGGGCTGAGAGTGTAATTGCTTTTCTTTGGCAGGCAGCGAGAGACAGACACAGCCACATTAAAATTCCACTGCTCCCTTTCCCTTCTCTCCTCCAGCACCATCTCTCCTCTCTCTGGCTGATTCTCTGCCTCAATGATCCCGCAGGTTGCAACAGCACAAGCAGAAGGGAGAAAATTAATTTGGCTTCGGCGATTTCTCCCGTACCCCTGGGAGGGGGGAAAAAAAAAAAAAAAGGTGTTTGTGCATAGCTAGCTTAGCTTAGCTTAGTTTAGTTTAGCTTTGCACAGCATCCACCGAGGATGGGGAAGTGCAGAGCAGCATTTCTAAAGTCCACCTGATAGGATTCTGGATGCACAAGGTGTGTGCACAGCAGAAAAATAAAGTGAAGATCTGTTCTGTCAAAGTGTTCTCAGACTCTTGTGCCTGTGGAGGCCGACAGCTTGAACGCTGTGACAATGTCTTATTTTGAACAGTTCTCCCTGACAGGCAGGAACCTTATGCATGCACATAAGAATGATAAACCACACAGCTTTAGAGATACAATCTGTGTGTGTATGAGAAACTGGATCAGAAACTGATGAACATCATCCAAAAGTCATGACTACGGTCAACTCTGAGTTTGTGTTTATTGGGGGTAGCAGAGAGAACTCCCATGATTACCCGCTGGCCTCAACGTCTTTTTGTATTGTTTTGATTGACAGCCCCCTGGTGGTGGAATATTTAATTTCAGTAATAAATCATATCTGTTCAAAAAAAGAAAATGACATTTCTTATCCTTATTTCTAGTATTTTCCCTTCATAAAGTTAATTAGTTACTTATAATAATCAAAACATTGAACGCTCAGTGAGTTATTTCTGCCCCTAGCGCTTCCTAATTAACAAATATATACATAAACACACACACACACATAAGTCGTATATCTAACACATAACACATTGATGCTATTTTCAAGCTCAGGATCGTCTCAGTGTGTACTGGAGGAGACAGATTCTGTGCTGTCTGGACTGTTAACAGCTCAGCGTGTTCACACCCTTGGCTGTGGATGTGGTTCACACACACACATACAAGTGTTACTCTCAATGCAAAACGTGTGGAGAGACGCTGTGGTTAATGGCCGACTGCTCCGCTGAATCTTATAGATGTAGTTTATTTGACACTGTGTATAACCTTTGTGTTTCCTGTGAGCCAGTAGACAGTTTCAGTACGCTTTCATTGATACTGTCAGAGACAAAACTGACAGCCAGCTCTGCAGTCAGAACACAGCCTTAAACCAACACACATGAAAGCATGGAATTTTCCTGCCAACATCGTCATAAGTAGAATATTTCTGGTTATCCTCAAATAATTAATCAAATTGCTTCTTTAACTGCTTGGATCACTCCTTTCGAAATTCTTGAAATTCCAGAATCAGTAGGAAGCCTGAAATTCAGTCCTGGCTCTCCACACTGTTTCTCGGCCTCACTTGACCTCCGTGCAGCGACAATCTCACGGCAGAAACTTGAACGAGGCCGATATTTTACTTTACATATTCCTCTATCTCTCTGAGCAGAGTCAGACACATATGCCAAACTTAAATCAGCACTTTCTGGCAGAGACGCCCGCTGACATGGAAGCACTCCGTCACCCAAACACTCGCATGTACTCTTGCTCACAAAGTTGTGTCAAAAAACGCTGTCAGAGAGATGTCATCCTGCTTCCTTGGATGCTATTCGAGCTCAGTGGGTGTAAAAACAGCAGACAGCTGAGCTCCCGGCAGCAGCAGAAGATTTATATGCATGTACATTGACTTAATCCAAGCACACACACTTTCCTACGGCTGTCCCGCCGCTGTACGACTCTACTCGCTGGGTTTCTAATCAGGCATGGCGGCGGACACCCGAGGTCTCTCTGCGCTCACACTAACAGCCCCGGGTCATCCTTTACTGCTTGTGTGTTGCGTGTGTGTGTGTGTGTGTGTGTGTGTAAGTCTTGTTTATGTTGGGCACTAATGTCTTTGAAGTCTCTTTTAAACAGCCGGGCTCCCCGATGACATTAAACAGACGCACAGTCCTCCAACCTTCCGTCTCCCTGCTCCATTAACATATCACGTTCCCTCCATCCTTCATTTATACCTCCATCCTCTTTCTCTCCCCCCCCCCACACACACACACACTCTCCATCTATCTGTCCGTCTCTTAGTGATGTCGTCTCCTTTCAAGAGCGGTTGCCATCACTACACCCCTGCGAGAACACAATTTCCCCCTTCACATCCTTCTCTGTGTCTCTCTTCATATCCCCCCCCCCCTCCTCTTCCCTACGGGACTTAATCCCCCTTCACAGATTGCACAACCAGTGTTTCTCACAACAAATTGGGGAAGAAAAAAAAAAAAGTCCCCTTTAAGACTAACCCAGAGATTCAAAGTGTAGATTTGGGAGCGAGAAACTCCCCTTCAGGGATTCGAATGTTCGTACGCGTGTAAAAGAAAATGAAGAGGAGAGGGAGGGAGATATGATTTAGTCGAGCACGGGGCAAGAGGACGACTTCATAACACAGTTTACTTAGTTTATCCGCTCGCTCTTAATTCACAAAACCAGCCGCCTTTTTTTTTTTTTGTTCCGTCATAAAGGAGCTTGTACATTTTAGATCTTTAATGACAAAAGCAGAGAGTGTGCCTTTAAAGGGGCTGATCTGTCTGTGGGCCATGTAGGCTTGATAGAGCTCAACAGCTACTTTGATAGTTGCGGTTAGTTGTTTTAGACGTCTGTAATTCCTCTCAACAAGTCACAGGCTGACGTCAGGGAAACAGAGAAGATAGAGAGGTACACGGTTACTTTCAAGTAAACGACTGGAGTCTATTTATTTCCAGGTCAATATCTTGACTGCACAACACAAACTGCTCCCAGAGCAGGAAGGCAGAGAGACAAGAGACAGCATTAAGACCACCCTGACACCAGTTTATAGAGAGAGAGAGAGTCGGAACAAACTGTCCACCTGTCTGTGGATTTATTCAAACATCTTTTACTTTACAGGCCTGTAGTCCTATTTCTATATGATACATACAGCTAGTGGATCAATCACTTCAGGAACCCTCTGCTTAAGCCTTATACCGTGAAAGTTAATCCACTTTTGTGAAATAAAACATCAGCTTGGCTGACAGGAAGCTGGTAAAAGACACACAGAGAAAAAGAAGATAACAGCTAAAAAAAAAAAAAGCCAAAAGTAAAACAAAGACAACGGCACCCGTGGCAGGGTCAAAGTCACAAATGAAATTGATTACCATTTTAAAAAATGTTGGCACAGACGCAACGTAGAATTCAGCTCTTCAATCTTCAATCACTCTGGCATTTTCAGCCAAAATCAATAGACATTATTGTGACGACGGGGGGGGTGGGGGGGTGGAGCCCTGCTGGTTAACTATGCAGCGAACCACAGACGTACAGGAAGGCAGACAGTATGTTCATATATATATATATACACTCAACAAAAATATAAACGCAACACTTTTGTTTTTGCTCCCATTTGTCATGAGATGGACTCAAAGATCTAAAAGTCATTCCAGATACACAATATTACCATTTCTCTCAAACATTGTTCATAAATCTGTCTAAATGTGTGATAGTGAGCACTTTTGCTTTGCTGAGACAATCCATCCCACCTCACAGGTGTGCCACATCAAGATGCTCATCAGACACCATGATTAGTGCATAGGTGTACCTTAGACTGTCCACAATAAAAGGCCACCCTGAAATGTGCAGTTTTTGCTTTATTGAGGGTCTGGGGACTCAGAACCAGTCAGTATCTGGTGTGACCACCATTTGCCTCATGCAGTGCAACACATCTTCTTCGCATAGAGTTTATCAGATTGTCAATTGTGGCCTGTGGAATGTTGGTCCACTCCTCTTCAATGGCTGTGCGAAGTTGCTGGATATTAGTGGGAACTGGTACGCGCTGTCGTATACGCCGGTCAAGCACATCCCAAACATGCTCAATGGGTGACATGTCCGGTGAGTATGCTGGCCATGCAAGAACTGGGACATTTTCAGCTTCCAAGAATTGTGTACAGATCCTTGCAACATGGGGCCGTGCATTATCTTGCTGAAACATGAGGTGATGTTCATGGATGTATGGCACAACAATGGGCCTCAGGATCTCATCACGGTATCTCTGTGCATTCAAAATGCCATCAATAAAATGCACCTGTGTTCTTCGTCCATAACAGATGCCTGCCCATACCATAACCCCACCACCACCATGGGCCACTCGATCCACAACATTGACATCAGCAAAGCGCTCACCCACACGACGCCACACACGCTGTCTGCCATCTGCCCTGAACAATGTAAACCGAGATTCATCCGTGAAGAGAACACCTCTCCAACGTGCCAGACGCCATCGAATGTGAGCATTTGCCCACTCAAGTCTGTTACGGCGACGATCTGGAGTCAGGTTAAGACCCCGATGAGGACGACGAGCATGCAGTTGAGCTTCCCTGAGACGGTTTCTGACAGTTTGTGCAGAAATTCTTTGGTTATGCAAACCAATTGTTTCAGCAGCTGTCTGAGTAGCTGGTCTCAGACGATCTTGGAGGTGAACCTGCTGGATGTGGAGGTCCTGGGCTGGTGTGGTTACACGTGGTCTGCGGTTGTGAGGCCGGTTGGATGTACTGCCATATTCTCTGAAACGCCTTTGGAGACGGCTTATGGTGGAGAAATGAACATTCAATGCCCGAGCAACAGATCTGGTTGACATTCCTGCTGTCAGCATGCCAATTGCACGCTCCCTCAATGCTTGCGCCATCTGTGGCATTTTGCTGTGAGACAAAACTGCACATTTCAGAGTGGCCTTTTATTGTGGGCAGTATAAGGTACACCTGTGCACTAATCATGGTGTCTGATGAGCATCTTGATGTGGCACACCTGTGAGGTGGGATGGATTATCTCAGCAAAGCAAAAGTGCTCACTATCACACATTTAGACAGATTTGTGAACAATGTTTGAGAGAAATGGTAATATTGTGTATCTGGAATGAATTTTAGATCTTTGAGTCCATCTCATGACAAATGGGAGCAAAAACAAAAGTGTTGCGTTTATATTTTTGTTGAGTGTATATTAAAAAAAAAGCATTACAGCAGACATAAGGAAACAAACCAAAACAACATGCCTCTTTGTCTGTGTGACTCCAGTGTGGTGTTTCTGTTTAACAACTCTTGCATTCATTCTCTCCCTCAACCTTTCAGCTGACGAACACTGGAAGGTACAGAGACGCACACAGTTTGTAAAAAAAAAAAAGAAGAAAAGAAACAAAAACATGATAGAGCCACTTACAGTATCACTACACCATCACAGACTGTGTGTTTATGTACGTAAACACAAACGCATAGATGGTCATACACACAAGACTTGCACACTGATGTGTCTAACCGCTCTGCTTGATGGTACGGGAGCTGCCGTCAGTGTTCCTCCTCTCACCACCGGCGTTAATGCCGAGCAGACAGGATTTACGAGAATCTAGCTTCTCAGCAGGGTCTCGCTCTCTTACAAGCCCTTTGAAGAGTCTACCTCCAACTTATCCCAACACAACTAAACTGGAAAATGTGACAGACATCACTGTGCCTTTCCTTTTCACTTCAAATGGTCAGACACTCGTTACACTGGGAAGGCTTTGAAGACGTAACAGTGAGACTGTTGTCATCAGATCAGAGCTCAACTGGTTTGCTTTTCTTCGGAGGCAGAACATAATGCGTTTGCATGTTTTAGCCCTACGAATAATACATTATTAACACACGTGCCCCATTTTATTCAAAGCGCTTAAATTCTTTATTAATCTCACAATTCTCGCAGTCGGATAAAATGACATAATGGAGTTCTATTTTATTGGTGTACTGCATGTTACGTTGTGTTACTGCAGCTATCTTGACTACGGCCTTCATTGTGTCTAAATAAGATCAACATTACAAATAAGTCATGTTTTCCTAACAAGCAGCGATTGCATTACGTGATTTAAATTCAAAAAGAAAAATTGAAGTCTCTGAAGTTTGGCTGAAGTTTGTTTGAATTTTTTATTGCGGATTGTTTGTGATTACATATTTTATTCATTATTCAAGTTGTTGTTCCTCTACCTTCTAAATATTATAAAAGCTGACAACGCACGCACATTCCAACGTGCCTGTTTTGTCCTGCACCTGCAAACATTCTGTTGTATTCTGGCTCTTATGGAGCTTTCCCAACCTGATTCTCTGTTACCTGTTTAGATGACTAAGGGGTCTCTGGTCAGATGTGCAGGTTGCTCCACCGGCAGGGGGGGGCGGAGCGTCAGAGTTCCCACTTCCTCCTTGTCTTGTCACTCAAACATGCTCCTTAAACAAGAAGAAAGACACACAGGCTTAAAAACACAGCCACAGGTGTGAAAAGCCAGCGTGCATGCTACGCAGTTAAATATAAATTCTTAATCCTCAGGTGATCTTGACACACACACACACACACACACACACACACACACACACACACACACACACACACACACACACACACACACACACACACACACACACACACACACACACACACACACACACACACACACACACACACACACACACACACACACACACACACACACACACACACACACACACACACACACACACACACACACACACACACACACACACACACATTCTAAGTCAGGAAATATCCTAAAGGAGCTTTGTCTTGCTTTCATTCATCTCTAGCGTTGGGTGCTATGTTTTTCAAATGCCTTGAAAAAGAGACGGAGAGTGTGCTGATCACAGCTCGGGGTTTTAAAACCGCTCAGCAGCCACAGGAAGAACTGAGAGAAGTTGTCAGTCAACAGCCTCCAACACACTTCCTGGCTCGCACGCACAGTAATAACACTCGTCTCTGGCACATAATCACACGGTCACGAGTCACGATGTCACCGCTCATGTTTCCAGTTGTCAATCATTTCCATGTGTCAGCCCGGCCCTATATCCGTTTGTGTGTTTCGATATGAATCCATCAACCTCCCTCCTTTCCACGCCAACCCAAAGGTCAAACACAGCCGAAGAGTGTGTCAGCCTCAGAGGGAGTGGGATCAAAAAGAGAGAGAGAGAGAGAGAGAGAGAGGGAGAAGACAGAGGGGTATAGGATGGACAACTGACGGGTTCTCAGAACTGCTCATTTCACTGGATTAATCTGCTATTTTTGAGAAATCCGCAGGGAATGAAGATGAGAGAGAATATGACTCAGTTTCAGCTTGTGTGTGTGTGTGTGTGTGTGTGTGTGTGTGTGTGTGTGTGTGTGTGTGTGTGTGTGTGTGTGTGTGTGCGTGTCCTTCAATCTGGTCCTTGGCCTACTTTAAAGCCAAGTCATCATTGGGTCCACTGGGATTTCGTATTGCCAGGCTGTGTATTTGTGTATCTGTGTGTGTGTGTGTATTAGGAGATTGTAATAGAAGAAGAACCATACCATTAATCTCTTCCCGCCAGCCCACACACTCCTGCATCAGTGAGTGTGAGCAAGCTGTACTGCAGTGCAGGTATGCCTCAGTATGTGGAGGATTCTGGCCACCGAAGGAGTCTCCTTCTGGGTGAGTCATAACTCCTCATTTGCTCCCTTCTTCACTCTTCTTCTCTCCTTCACACACGTCAAAAACCATCTTGCCCATCTCCTTCTTTCCCCTCTCCTTTGTCTCACACACACACACACCTCCTCAAAGTTTGAGTGGTACATAATCCATCTGCAAATTGGAAGCAGGACGAGTGAGAGCTTCTATAAATACTCGTGAGATTCCCCAGACAAATCACAAAAAGAAACCTACAGAACACGCAACACTGCAGTGCAAATAGCAACCCATCTCTGCGTGTGCCTGCAGAGCAAACCTACAGTTCTCTTCATCTTCTGCCTTCCAACCAGCTCATGTGGCAGACAATGCTCGACTGCAAGACATTGAGCCGACGAGAAAGCAACCACAAAGACAGAGAATGAGATTCAAACTCGTAGTTATGGTTGTGCTAGTGTTCAAAGGGACATTGTGACTTGGGTTGGGAACCGGTAGGGTCGCCGGTTCATGTCCCGGCAAAGACCAAGTCCGGAAACTGGTCTGGTAGCTGGAGAGGTGCCAGTCCACTTCCTGAGCATTGCCGAGGTGCCCCTGAGCAAGGCACCGAACCCCAAAACTGCTCTGGAGCGCTCGCTGTGGGAAGCCCACTCACTCTGACACCTCTCCATAAATGCATGTCACTAGAACCCTGTTTGTGCATGAGTGTGTATCTCGGCCTATGTGTGTGTTCATTAGACAGAGTGTAAACCGAATTTCCCCTCGTGGGATTAATAAAGTATAAATTATTATTGTAATACACATGTGTGTTTAACTGGGCTCTCTGTACTTTAAAAGCCCAAAGGCTACTTGTAACACAGAGTGTGGCTGTAAAACAGAGCAGCTTTCAACATGAATACAAACACACCTCCCAGTGTGATGCCTGAGCGCTTGGGCTAACAGATGGACACTTAGTCAGATGTGTAATGCAGAGCAAGTGAGTAAAGATGGACCTGTCCAAACAGTACGCAGTGTCAGTGCAACATGACAGTATGTAGGCCAACACTGCACTGACTCAAGCACACGGATACACTCAGTGTGTGTGTGTATGTGTGTTTGTGTGTGTGTAGGAGAGCCGGTGTTGTTGTAGCCCAGATACTGTCAAGCTGTCAAAAAAAAAAAAAAAAAAACAACAACAAAAGAATCCACACTAAGACGTTGTCCCCATTTAAAAAAAAAAAAAAAAAACAGTCAACACAACAGTTTTTATTTTTTTTTATTTTTTAAATCCCACTTTCTTTGTAGGAATGCACTGGTGTGATCGAATCTGTTGGTGTCCACACAGACCTCATGAAGCTGAGCAGGTTAAGATTAGCTCAGGAGTTGGTTTTGTGAGGAAACAAGTGAAACTTTAATACTTTGCTTCCTGGTATTTATTAGATTCCTTCTCTTTTGTACTTTTCTTGGTTCCAGCTGTGGCGTGTTGAGAACCAATAAGGCAGCGTAAGGGAGCAAAAATGCTTGGCCCTCATCATCCCACCCCACTGTTGCCCCTATCTGTTGTCCAACTTAACACTCCCTCTCTTCTTTCTCTTCTCCTACACTGGGCTCTTTCAGTCAGCCTCTACATAATCCTGACACGAAGTCCAAAAAACACAGTCAGCGAGTCGGACTAACAAATGATGAAACCTCTGCTCTTCTATCAGCTCGCAGAAAACACTTAACACACAGACACACATCATGCGTGTTATGCGTGCTCTTCCCACACAACGCCTTATAGGATGAAGCTGGCACGCTGAAGCGAGGGATCCTGGCCTTTACAACAGGACTGGAGACAGACAAAAGTGGAGGAGCAGCCGATACAACCTTTGCTCTTAGTGTGCGGACTGAGCCTAAACTAACAGACAGTCAAATCGGTCTTTCACAATTCCCCAAGCTCAGCACAAACAAAGTGTGACCAAGCAGCCATAGCAAAGCATAAAAGCAAACTGTTCCACTCTGTCTGTAAAGACTGCTGGAGGAAGACACACAGGAGAGCGGTGAAACAGGGTCAAAACAACAGAGTCTGATATCTTGCACTAAACATAAAGTCTGTGCATTTATTTTGAGTGTGTTTGGTTCCCAGCCAGGGTTTTTTTTTTCTTTTTTCCCCGACACGTGTAATGTGACTCTGTTTGTGGCGTATGTTGGAACAGAGGGCGTCCAAAAGAAGACAACAACAAACAGGCCCTCGTGCCGTGTCACACACCTCATGTCTCTGGTGGTTGTGGGAAAGGAAGGCCTGCCAGCGTCTTATGCACGCACAAACACGGAATCCATGCTAAAAAAGGGACTGGAGGAAAAGTAACAAAAGATGACAACAAACAGTATCGCAGGCAAATCTAACTGTAGCTCAACATTTCTGACAGCTTTCCAGGGGAAGCCCAGGGAGCGAAAAAAAACAGGAATACCAGGAATAGAGCGTGGAGAGAAAACAGGTAAGAAGCAGCTGGACACACGCCACTATGTCACACTTAACCTGGATCAAACACAACAGACTGCTGGACTTTCTATAATAAGGACGAGCTATGGGAGCAGAGGACCTGTCATCTTGTCTAGATCTACTGTGTCCTCACGGGAGGGTAGGAAGAGGAACAAAGAGGGACCAAAGGGGGACAGAAAAGGACACATGAAAGGACCGAGTGCCAGAAAAAAAAGATCTGCTTCCTGTTTATGGAGAGAAGGGGGCACAGAGGGAACACAGATAACAGGCCTGACAGGGATGCCATTTTGGAGTCATTTCAAATATATATACAGTATATATATATATAAAAAAAATACACAACCCTTCACCGCCTTGTTTTAGATTTCTGCTGCCATCACACACACACACACACACACACTTTCCTCCTCCTTGTTCTGATTGATTGCACAGAACAGATTTTACCCAAAACTCTCCCATCTATCTGTTATTTCCTTTGTTTTTTATCTGGAGGCGTGTCCCTGCTCTGGCCATCATCTATTTCAACAGCATCAAGCCTGGGAGGTGTGTGCATACCTCCAGCTGTGTGTTCACATGCTCCAGGCATCATTCCCAACAAAGGTCAGACCTCCGAGCGATTCTGTGCAACATGCAATCCCTTCTTCTTGTGCTGTGGAAGCATAAACGGATCTCTTTTTTTTTTTTCCTGACTTGTGTCATTAAATTATCGATGATCACTGTTGCTGAAAAATCAATATTTAATGAAAATAAAAACACAGCACTCTTAACAGATTTCCCTCCCGATCAGGCCCTTCGTGTCACTACTTCACGAGTCCTGGCAGTTAGCGCTTGTCACATGAACGAGGGTGACACGAGCGGAAGTTATTGGCCGCAGCACCCAGACAGCGCTATGCAGAGGGGAGTCGTAGGAAACGTCTGTCGCTGTTACAGCTACCGTTTAGTGAGCAGGTTAACGTCAAACACTTTATCATTTAATTATTGAGCAACATTTTTCCAATTTGCACTTTTGACTGCAAGTTTTATAAGCGAGACACAATGTCACTTCTATCATCAGTAATACTGCTGATCTTTAAGATTGTACATTAGGATTAAGAAGGATTTGAAGAATTCAAAGAGTCAGGATGACGGGTTTGTGACATCTGGAGACCCCAACTTATAAAATCTGTGAGCTGAGCCTGTTGAGTCATTGTAGGCCGTGTGTATATTAATCCATCCACAGCTTTCGACTAAAAGCTTGTTGAAAGTTCTCCTGAGTGAATTTGAAATTAAAACGTTCAAACATTGCATTAAAATCCGTTTGTCAACAAAGCAGACGTCACCTTCAGCTCCCTCTATGTAGAGACAGGACAGTGGATAGAGTCCGAGACCAGGAAGAGAGAGAGAGTGCGTGTGGAGAATGACATGCAGAATAAGGAGCCACAGGGCGGATTCGAACCCGGGCTTGGAAGACTATAGCCACCGTACATGGAGCATGTGTACTCCCCACTAGACTACAGGCAAAACTCTGATCTTATAATGTTTTTGAATGTCTTATTCTTCTAATTCCCTGGCTTCCTTTTTGTTTTAAAGTTGGCCTTCGCAGCCCGACGCCGGTCAGAATCACTCTTTCTAAACTTTCCACAAAGTGAGTGACAGTGGTGTCTTCTTTTTTCTGTCATCTTTTTATTTCTTTTGCATTACTATTTGTAATTTATTTGCAACACCTATTTTGCGTGCCCTGTCAAGCACTCTGCTGTTTTTAAAATGTGCTCGATAAATAAAGCTGGCGATTGGATAACCTCCAATAAGCCTTCTTTGTGGGCTCCAAGCGATGAACAATAACTTTGGTTTATTGGCTGCAGGTGAATTCCACCATGAGCCCTTAGGTACAGCTAATCTGATCATCCATCCTCTTTCTGATCGAGCCTTATTAAGACGGCATGCAGATATTCATGGTAACACACTGCCTCTTAGGACTCTATTCCTATCACAGAACAGGGGGTAATAATGAGCTGAAGAGCTAAACCACAACGTTTCAGGCCTGTTAGAATATGCACAAAGGCACAAATGAAGTGACAGTAGTTCTCTTATTTGCTTTGTATTTAACTTTTTTTTTGTATTTTTCACCAATCCTGTACAGTCCCTCTCCAACAGCACAGAGGCAGTATCCTGCTGCTGGCCCTCCTCGCAGAGCTGCAGCCACACTGACCCACATCCCGGCCCCCTGGAAGATTACACTGCAGACTCACACAACACACTCACTCCAAAGATACATGAGCTCAGTGCATCTGACAGTTGATGCTTGTAGAAATGCAATTTCTGATGGCTTAGCCTACACGGCCACACACACACACACAGAAAAAACAATGGGCCTGTTGTTCTGCAGTCCATCAGCCAGGAGGAGTAACTGTTGATACAGCTATCAGTGTAACCGGGCCAGAACAACTGCTCTCAAAGAGTCCTCAGACACACAAACATGCGTGTGTGCGTGCAGTCAGTCTGAGGAGCAGCATGGTAGCAGATAAGAGCTCGAGATGGATTGGTGTGTGTGCCCAAAAGGGAAAAGTGAACCTGGGTTCAGGGTGAGCCCGGGGCAGATATCTCACTCTGTCACACAACAGAGACGAAGCACAGAGCGGCCACAGCTGTCCTCTCCGCCCTTCTCTGGTTCCCTCTCATCTTCTTTTTTTGCTGTTGTTGCACATCTTCATGAGCTACATTTCCTTGAGATTGTTGCTCCATCTTTTCCCTGTATGCATACTTGTTATTATTTTTCTGTTCAAGAAAATATTGAATTTATCTCGCAAAACATTTTTTTTTTTTTTTTTTAATTTGATATACTTTATTGATCCCCGAGGGGGAAATTGTGGTCCCACTTGTTTTTATTGTAGTGACACGCTTCTCTCACACACACACACACACACACACACACACACACACACACAGAGGCCTGAATCACACTCGTGCACGAGCAGGACCTGCATTAATGGAGATAATAGAGCTGGTGGGGGGGGGGGGGGGGGGTTTCCAGTGACTTGGTAAGGGCACCTCGGCAGTGCTATCAGACCAACGTCTGTATCGGGACTTGAACCGGCGGCCATCCGGTTCCCAAGCTTTGTGGAGAGATGCGAGCCCGCTGACGAGCAAAAGTGAGCAAGTGACACTTGACACACTCATCTTCAGTTCCAAGGACACATCACAGTTCTACAACTACAGTTCTGTGTCCGCAACGCCTTAAGCTTCCCATCAAAAACCTCTTGTGGTTTGGTCACAAAGCTCGAGTGCTTGGTCTCAATATAACACCAGTTAACACAGTCCTTCTTTGCAGAGGACACACAGTGGCCTCACAGCGTCATCATCACCATCAAGCCACAATGATCCAAACGTTAAATAATGCCTGTCGTATTTCCTCCTTTTACCCTCACCCAAATACATCTGTCGCCTCTGACTCTGCAGGCAATAAAAATTTATCCATTTTGCCTGACACATTGCAGACGTCAGCCAACCAGATGTTTACTCTTTGCACTCTTGTGGTTTCTTTTTTTCTCATGTTGAACTTCCCCTAAGGTCTTCTGGTAACCCTCCAGGGATTCTCCTCTTTAAAAAAAGAGCAATCTTTAAATTTTGCAACCAAGAACACCTCAAAAGGGGCTCAGGCTATAAGGGTAAATATAATAACAGGCACAACGAATTTTAGCCACGTAACTAGTCAAATGAGTTAAACCGTGAAAACAAAACATTTGTTTGAATATTTGATGCATCAGGCCGTTGTGGATGATTCTGTGACATGTTGGTTTTGGATTGTTTTGATACTCCGTCATTAAGAACAAGTCTTGAAGGCAAATCACCTTCTATTGGGAGTGCAGGTGAAAATGTTCACATGCAAATTCTGGCATTTAGGCAACTTACTGAGAGAGGGGACCAGAAAGAGGGTCAAGCTGCTGTGTGTGAGAGCTCATTAACGTCAGTGTGAACTACTATCGACATAAGAGGGTGAAAACGGCTAAATCAAAGAGATCAATTAAAACACAACCTATATATATATAGACTTGTACTGTTCATGCTTCTGTTGTACATGTAAAACATAAAACACAAATCCAAACATTAGAAAGACCCACATACAATAACACCAAGGCAAAGAACCAGCCAATGTGTCGGATGACTAGTGCTCAACGAGTCAGCAGAAATTGGACTTATTCCACTTCCTCTTCTTGCATGTGTGGTTGGGCCATAGAGCACAGCTGTCTCCATGGAAACCAGGTCTCTTCCTATTGGGATATTATCTCAAGTCTGAAAGCAATACTGTAAGCAGCACAGGGACACGTGAACAAGACTTTAACCCAGAGAAGGTTAGTGATGGAGCTGAACTGAAGGTGATGTCGATGCTGTCAGACTGAGCTGATGCAGTTAGCGTTACTTCACTAATTCATTCATTCACTGTCATGGAAGAGCCCATAAATGAGGCAACTAGCACAAGCTAACACTTTGTTTGGCCCCTGCCTATACACAGGTGAAGGCCAACCTAAGATTCATCCCGGTTTCGAGATAAAAGCTGGTGTGAATGGCTTCCAGTTGCTACATTGTATCCAGTCTCACCTGCACGCTGTTAATGGTTGGGGGGGGGAACACATCCACTCACTGCCCAGAAACATCCAGAGTCAACCAGAAGATGAAAACACAGACCGAGCACAGCAGGGTCTCTGCAGACATGTAGAAGCCTCATACGTGATGAGTGTGCAGCATTACTTTAGAAAAAAAAGTCTCTGACAGACACTGTCTTTTCTGCTCCTCCTCACTAATGATACTGTTACGAGTAACCAGGGTTTATCAAGCCAGTCACATCAAAACAGGAAGTGAGATAACATCGGCTTTGAGCTGCAAAAAAATGCCTGAATAAATGAACTGGTTGGATTTAAGGGTCTCTCTAATCAAGAGCAAAAAAAGAGAGTTTTGATTCTTTAAATAAACAAAAAAAAAACATCAAACAAAGTAAAATATCTGTTTCAACTGTTCACTCTTTTCCCAGTGACAACAATAAGAGCGTCACAGTGTGTGCCGAGGAAACCATCATTCATTTGCTGGAATGCAGATCACTAACAAGTTTGGACTTGTATCTTTCAAAACATTGATGTATTCCAAACCACGATGATGCATCCCAGATTTGACTTCTCCCCAGAAAGTTCCCCACCAAAGTTGTGTAAACGGCAATAAATTACAGAGCACTTCATGCTGCTGACCGGTTCAAACCCCGGAAAGTTTCACACCAAAACCCCACAAGTGGACACGAGTGTCAGAATCTGAGTACAGACCCACAAGAGTCAAGACCCTCAAAAAAAATCCAAATAAAACAAAAATTTGAGAACAAATGTGATTGAAGACTTTTATTGGATGGAGGTCGTGAGTAATCTGCCATGTTTTCTATCATTTAGAATTGTACTGAGCCTATATTACTGTCGACTTAAACCTAATGATGTTCTCTCTATTCAATGGCAACAACAGGGACGTACAGGCAGGCAAACTGCAAACAGAAATAGACCATTCATTCCTCGTCATCGGAGAACTACTGCCGATAACAAGGGGCTGCAGCGAGGAGATGAAACAAACCTCAGCTGAATACTAGGCTAAATCCTATTTCCTTATCATTACTCCAGCAGAAACAGCGTGTCCATCCAGCTGAGGCGCACAGAGTCTGACAGGCTCTGAATCATCTATACAGGCTCTATATGCAGTCTGAACATCCTGCACCACAGCACAGGCCAGCTGCTCTTTCTTGTCTTGCAGGCAGTTTAAATGAAAGCTGTTTAAGAGGAGTCAAAGTACAACGAACAAGGCAGAGACGTGTTATCTCTTAATGAATGAAATGCATCACATACAATTATTAATGCCCAAAACCAAGCATGTGCACACACACACACACACAACTGTGGTTTACATGTTTGTGCTGGTCTTTAGTTGGTCCCAGCCTGAGAGGAAGCTGGCAAGACTCCCTGGTGGCACTAGCTGACCCACTTCTGTGCAACTCTATCCCTGATACGACCTGCTGGGAAGCGAGAGGACACACACACATACACACACACATATCTATGCACGTGCACACACAAGCACTGACACTAAACTTGAACTGCCTGCCTGCAATCGCTCAAGGACAGAGGAAAAAACATTAACTGCTGCTGATGGCTATCTTTTTTTTCTCCCTCATCGCTCTGTGTCTGTTTTCTGTTTCTCTCCCTGTGCCTGAAGATCAACCATTTAAAGTATATACGCTGTATCTGATTGAGCTGAGCCTCAACATCCAGAAGGAGTTTCTGTGCCGTTTACGCCTTATTGATGCAGTCACGGGGCCCTTATTGCAGGTCACGCCCCCCCCAACTATCTCCTACAAAATGAAGGTTGAAAATACTTTAGAAGTGATCTTATTGTGCAGATCATCTGGTGCATCAGTGAAAAGAAAATGAAGCCTTTGCTTAACGGCTACCTGCAAAACCAGCATGTGAAAAAGTGTTAAGATTTAGTTAAGATAAGTCCGCCACACTGTGGGATCAAAACAAAAGCCCACCTGTGAGAAGTAAGAGGCAGTACAGGGAAGCAGTGAGTAATAAGTTGTCTAAGTGACAGCTGGTGATTGTTGGAAGTTTTCTTCAGAGAGATTAAAGAGACGAAGTGGATGTAAACAAAGTCAGAGCGACTGGAACAGATAACGCTCCGCTTCCTCTTTTGCATAATACATCCATATTAATCAATTCATAAATCAATTTCAAGGTCACCTGATTTTTTTTTTTGTGTTTGCGACTAACTCGAATAGTTGCCATCAATTAATCTGTTAATTCTAAAATAAAAGTTTGGTCGAGAAAATGACTGAAAATAGTGGTAATTTGCCATCATCATTTCCCGCTGCCTCAGGCTTAACATTCTTCACATTGAAGGCAAACAGTTGTGCTTGATTAATGACTCAAATGATTAGCTGCTTCTTGCTTTTTCTGACTGATTGTATGTCAAGCAACGTGTTTGTTAATTGGGCAATTGTTTCTGCACTAATTGCATCTTAACCACTTCTTAAAAGAAAACCAAAGTTTAAGACTTTAACTCACAGACACTTTCTGTGCTGCGATGCTTAGAATACAACGCCTATTTCTCTGCTGCTAATGCACACTCCAAGTGGCTGTATAGGAGATGACAAGGTCAGAAAGATCAGATTGACTTGAGGCTTTTTTTTTTTTTTTTTTTTTTTTGGACTTAAGGCTTTTGGGGACACACAGGCCAATATTAGTTTCTGTTGTATGCTGTGTGCATGTGTGTGTCTGCATGCGTGTCTGATCCGGCCATAGTCTGGAGGAAGGAACAATGGCATTCCTGTGCTCAGAGCTCCAGGTGGCTGTGGAAACCCAATCCCCAAACCAAACCCCACTGGCACACAGAGTGCCGGGAACACCGAATACTGCTGCCTCCCCTCCGGAGACATGGGCCAGAATAGAGCTATTGTTCCGAAGCCGCACGGAGCAATAAATGCACCACAGCCACCTTTAATGACAAATACCCACTATTAGAAACACACATTGATATCAACGATTTTCACCATGACACATCACCTTCTGTTTACCTACAGTAAGGCCTTATTGAGGAAATTCTGATAAAAGTTCACACACAAAAAAAAAAGAAACATCGAGTTGAAATCAGTTCACATGTTTGGCGCTTTGCAAAGATTAAAGAAAGTACCGGTACATGCAATTATTACCACCTGTATCAACAATTCACAGTAGAAACCTATAACTTAAAGTCAGCCTCAATCTGAGCTAAAACCACAGTGATGTAATAACACCCCCCAAACACACACACCTACACACACACACACACCTACACCTACACACACACACACCTACACCTACACACACACAGTCCATGCCACGATGTCATTCATTTCTTTGGCACAAACGTTTTTTGTCATCCACATACTCGCCTCACTAAATATGTTCTGAACGTTGACAAAAAAAAAGTGATTCAAACTAAAAAAAATCTTAAATCAGGCCCCGCACAGAAGCACACACACGTTCACGAGCAGACACATCTGCCGACGCCTGACTACCCAGTTAATACACACAGGGAAGGAAACACATCACGCCGATTCCACAGCCTTGAAATGAGGAACATGATTCATTTCCTTTCAATGCTGGACAGTCATGCCTTAACAGCACTGAGCTGGATTCACACACAGCTCTGAGGCCACGGTCCTAAACAATGACACACATATTATCCTGATCAGGAATAAAATGTATCAGTCGACAACTTCTCTTAATGCAACCAGCATATTAACCTATGAGGTAAAGCCTGATCGAAGCCATCAGCTCATCTTCAGGCACCATGGGACCAAAGCTACAGGTAGTAAAAATAGACAGCAGCTTCCTTCCAGCTACAAAGCATATTTTGCTACGACACATGTACAACACCGCACACGCAGGGGATAAATAATACATGCTCCTTTCTTCTCTCCCTTTAAGGAACATGACAGATTAATATAATTGGTTTCCTGTCTATGCTACATCTTCATCTGCTCCTCTCGGATGCTGCAGACTCTTGCAGGATTGATAGTGGATCCATTTTCTTATCACTTGAGATAATTACAGTTAATGCCTGCTCACTCATGCAAACTCATTCCCTCCTCTTTCACTCACTCAATGAGCCTCACTGTCTCAAGCACATACACA
This sequence comes from Symphodus melops, assembly GCF_947650265.1. Lineage (NCBI taxonomy): Eukaryota > Metazoa > Chordata > Actinopteri > Labriformes > Labridae > Symphodus > Symphodus melops. The sequence continues at coordinate 19,853,955 of NC_136695.1, forward strand.
TCGAGTCAGGCCCCACATGCTTCAACCAGACCTTACCAAAAGGTCTCTTAGTGATTGAATTACATTGCAATGTGACCATCCTCTGTTGAGCAGAGAAGGAAGGCCCCACAGAATCTGCAGTCCAGCAAAGGAAGGATCTGGTCACTGTTTAGTTTCCTCCTGTTAAGGCTTAGCTAATTCATCTGACCTCTAATCAGGGCAGACAACCAGCACCAAGCAGGGGTTAAATTCCGGGTGCACAGCTCATCTTTCCAGGCGATGATGCAACGCTGAAGCTCTTCAAATGTTCACAGAGAAATGAGGAACAGGAGCACACAAACAGACGATTAACGTTAAACCCAAACAGTAATGTTAGGGTATTGATATTACTCTCTCTCTCTCTCTCTGTGTGTGTGTGTGTGTGTGTGTGTGTGTGTGTGTGTGTGTGTGTGTGTTACAGTCATTTGAATAGACCGTTAGAAGAAGTCGCTGCAGTCAAATATGCGGCAGCTGTGAGATAATGTTAACCCGGCAGTGGCCCATTCACGAGAAACCAAAAGTAAACGCTAACATACGGTGGCTTAAACAAGTATCTAGGTGCACCAGTGTGGTCCACTTAAAAGGCTTTATTGTGTTAGACTCATTCCACGCTGGTTGTGACAAAGCCTTTGTCGGCTAAATAGCAGAAAAAAAGCGAAGTGACATAATGTATGTTTAACGGTGAGTCGCATCACATCTCCGTTGCTTGGCTGCTTCTGTCAACAAGAGGCTCACACTGCTGCTGCTGCTGCTAAATAACGAGACCGCTATTGACAGTGTGGCTTAAAGACAAGATTTAACAAACAATAATACTGTGTTTTGTGCATTTTGTTTCCTCACCTATGGAGACGGAGCACCTCAATCCACCGCGGTGGCAGCAGGAGACCGCAGGCTATCTTCGAGGCGGAAAACAGACGCCGATATACGGTTCAAAGTATCACACAGCTAAGTTAGCGTGGCTAGCTAGCTTAGCGAGCTAACGATGGGTGGAAAAGGGGGAGGGGGGGTATGGTCCTCTCGTATGTCGTCGAGGAGAACCACAACCTCTAACAGCAAGTCCGGTGAAGCAGTAAAAAGCAACGACAGCGTAGTCCAGTGTCAAAAGATAGTATGAATCAAGACTTCCATTTTAAAGACGCTTTTAACTGACTAAGCTGTGGATCAGTCGGCAGCAACGCTGTGTGGCTGTCTGTCTCTCCGGGCGGACGAGCTGCCTCTGCCTGGTCTGACTGTGTGTGACAGCGCGCGCGAGAGAGAGAGAGAGCGAGAGAAGCCAGGGTGAGGGGAGCACACAGAGGCAGCAGCAGCATCATCATCACACTATTCATCCCTCCCTTTACCCGGAAGAAATTCTAAAACTGATCCCATCCTCTTTCGCATAGTCTAAAAATATTTAAAAATGCATCAAATTACTGGACTGTCCATCAAGGTGGCTGAATCATCTTCTTTTGCATTAAAGTCATGATTACAATAAAGCCTGCTTAGTCCTGCATTGTTTGGTTCATCAAAAATCATTTTGATAGAAAAGCTATACAAAATGAAAATGTTGTAGTTTCAGTCCTAGTCGATCTCTAACACAGTAATAGTAAGATAAGTCGCACAAGCATCAGGCATGTGTAGCATGATTGTAGGCAAACACATTATATGTCACTTAGGCTAAACCTGGCAGTCCAACTTATTTAAAGCAAAGACAGAACCTTTATTACAGCTTTGTGACCCTCAGGGGAAGCTGCAGGGCAGGAATGGTTTATATTGCACTCTCTCACTTTTCTAGTTTCAAATCAGAAAAGAGGTTATGGCCTTAGTAAGAGTAAGACGAACCAAAGATTGAAAAAAAATGATAGGATATATCTTGCAATATCAAGTTATGTTAAAGAACCATGCAATCTAATGTTTATGCAAGAAGTCAGCAATAGTTATGGGACAGTTGAATGATATAAGCAAAACATATATTTGTTGTAAAATAGAAGATTGATGAATGTTAAGGTTAATAACACAAGCATTTATTATGTGTGTTACACAGCTCTAACACTGCTGAACATTGCAGATTGTGGCTTTAAGGTCTATCCTGCTTTAACCAAACCTTACACTTCAATTTGAACCCTAAAGTGTAGCTTCTGCTCAGGATACAATAAATTCAACAAAACAAGCACAACATATCTGGATTTATTAAACAAATTCAAAAAATAAAGAAAAAGAATAGTATGGTTACAAAATATTCAAACATGCCTCATTATCTGATCGTAGTTCACACATTTCACACACAGATCATGTGAATATATGCACCCCATACTCACCTAACCAATCAATTTAGTTGAAGTGTTAGAATGTTTTACTATACACTGAAATATATTTCATATGAAAATGTGCGATTGATCCAATTGGCTCTTGAACATATGAGTCATAATCAAAGTCTGATCATTCCCTACAGAAAGAAGCTAATTAATTTAAGCCTGTATAAAAACTCTTAAATAAACCACTGTGTTGGAGAAAAAACAACCTGTGGGAATCTCTTATCAGGTGAATATGACAAAAGGCCCTTATTCTTTAGCTTCAGGTTTATTGGCCACTACTTGCACGCATAAGAGCTCAGGTACAGCTGAGGCTTGTCATATATTGCAGCTGCTGAGGATAACAAATGTACTGAAAAGGTTGGAAATAAAAGAGCAGAACAGAAAATTGGATCCAATTTTCTTCTACAGGGAAAAGACTGTTTACAGCAAACAGGGAAGAAAACTGTAAATAAGATGTGAACAGTATTGCTCACTATTGCCTGTTCCATCAGGGGAGTGTTTAAATGTCTCAACTTGAGGCACAACCTTTTACTCGTCACAATTTATTACCAGAATAAGAGAAGCACTTGGGAGTGCTCAGGCCGCTGCTAGTTCCAGGCACAGGAAGCAGCCTTTCTCAGTGAGTTCATTTTCAGTAGTTGATAGTAACTGCTCACTCACCGGGGTGGTAAATTATGTTTCTGATTGGCAACACATTCCTGGATGCAATTCTTTAAGCCATTCAAGGTGGCTTCTTCTTTTTCAGTATTCCACATGCAAATTGGTTTGTGTCGGCATCAGTGCCAATCTCCTGTTGCACATAATGAAGTCAGTGAGAAGCCGTGTCTCATTTTTGTGAGTCATCGTTCTTTACCTGCACAGACAGAAAACACTCTGCCTCGACTTGATGAGATGTGAATAGCAATACAGCTGCGCTTCTGGGTCAGGTCATGCAAAATGTATTCAGGAAGTGAGAATCAGCACGGCAAATCATTAAATATGAGATACACATAGCTGATTTGCATTTGTCTGACAAGCTCACCATCTTGTATTAGTCAGTGTACATCTGCAACAGGTTCATCATACAGACTTTGGTGTTTTGTTGTCTGTGATTCTAATCTTTTATTTGAAAGAGAAAACCTGACAGCTGATTTTTTTTTTTTTTTTGCTTGCGTATGGTCTACTCTTTCTTATATGATTTCAGTTAAAAATTCTGTCAACATACTTTTTAAGACATGAGAGAGGGTTTAACAATTACGACTGGAGCTGTAAAGTTTTAAATATGTTGAAAAGAGGGAGACTCTGTTCTCCTTGTCAGAGAGAAAGATTGTAAGGCTAAAATGATGGGGAAAAAAAGTTTGCAAAGCCTTTCAATAATAAAAAGTTTTTTTTCTCTTACCACTCTGTCTTTAAACGCATATATAACACATAACCTGCTAAAACTGGAAACAGCTAATCTTATACTTTACTATTCAAGTTAAGCTTTTCATATATGCAAATGTATTTTGACTATGTGGGACACACACATCCACACACACATACACACGTGAGAGCTATCCATCCCCATTACAAACATTGACACATATCCAGCACCAGTCAATGGCCTGCTGACACGGATCAATAAACACTGCCTCAGGCTGTTGCTTACATGTTTGGCTTGCATACCACCCGAAGTCACTAGAGCAGAAAACTCCACCAACCTGCTTACATAATCTGCTTTAATACAGTCTGTATGTGCCTGTGACTTCTAGGAAAAGGACGCATCCTAGTCAGCTTAGATCCACACAAAACAGCCTTGTATGTCAGCAGAGCTCTGTCAGGCCCCCAGGTGTGTTCAGACTGTGAGCAGCTGGTGCAAAGGCTTTGATGTTGCTTGTTGCATCATGCTGCTCTCATCCAATACAGTAGGTGATGTGTTTATAAGGTGTACTGGTTCAATGCCCCACAGTTACAGCTCAGTTTAACTTCAAACATTAAACATTCATATCAGTTTGCAATTGAGCTCCAGCAGAGTCTCCATATATACTTTATTCATGCAGCTGGCAGCAGCAGTGTGCCAGTACTGAAAAATGAATGAGACATTTGAAAAGACCTTCCTCTGAATCAGCATCTCTCCTACAAGATAAAGTCTCTGCATGACAGGGCCAGGAAAGTATGGTGGCAAAGCCTTAGAGTGTGTGTCGACAGCCCACACATACATTGTCAGACAAGCATCCCTCATTTCATGCAGGTCCCTGCAGCAGCAGCACAGAGGACACCGTGTTGAATTGAAATATGCTAGCTAGATCTTTATAGGTTAGAAATGTCTGGATTCTGGATGTATACGTCTCAGCACAGACTGACGGATATGCTAGAGGCACATTCCTCCCAAAAATGTTTGTGAGAGAATGACAAAAGAATAACCTTATTTCTCAAAAAGGTGCCCTGCTATAATCGCCCAACAGATTCCCAGAGTCCAGCTCAGCCTGCACAGTTCTGCCTACAGATAATCTTGTTCACTTTTACCAGAACTACTTTATAGATAGCTGCAGGGGACTATTTTTTCTTCTTGCACTTTAACTCATCAACATGGCAGGCTGAATGAAGTATCCATGGTTGCTCTTTAGATATCTTAAGACACATACTCTCCCTAGTCAAGCTTCCATTGCTCAGTTTGGGACAGCACAAAAAAATCCCAAATGCAACAAACCTGCAAATCATTGAAGAACTTGTGTGTTTCATTTGAGTTTTCAGATTCTATTAAATATTTACCATAACTTGCTTGCTCCAGGACTAATATCAGGCAGATGATACAGGGTACCCTTAGGAACAACGGTTTAAAAAACACCTTTGTCCCCTTGTCCATCAAAGCCCTTAACAACCTAAAATGTAAGGTGTGCGTATAGCTACCTGTTCTGTTCATTAATTTTCTTAATTATTACTTCATGTTTTTTTGTATTTCATTTGTATGGAATTCAATGATCATTTAACTAACATGTATTACTAAGAAATTCGTATTTTGACATTTTGCTACTGCATCAGAGCACTGTGAAGTCCAAGGCAAATTTTCCACTGGGACAATAAAGTGAAGCATTTTTTTTTAAATTGTTATCCACTGTAATGTTTACCACTATTTATTTTCATTTAGTGTTCGACAGAAATCTGAGGTTACAAATTTACAGTAACAAAATGAAGCAGATTGAAAGAAAATTGCATTTGTGATATTTTATTAACTTGTTTGTGGTGTTTGAGATAATTGGGAATAAATACTGCTGTTGTACGATACATGAAGCCTAATGCATATCTAACTGAACGGGAGCCTTTGTTAGAAGCCTTTATGACAGAAAGCTTTACTTTAATTGTTTTTTGGTGGTTGCTGTCTACAAAAATAAAATCAATTCATCAAGGCATAAGAAGATAGGCTACAGCTTAGAATTCTTTTATTTAGATAAATATGTATAATAGGAAGTGGATGGAGAAGACATTTGTCCCCTGGGTTAGCCTATCTCTTCAACTTGTACATAAGAAAGTATAGATCAATCAAAGACTGCAAGATCACAAAAAAAAAGTCCATGAAGAATGGCCTATTACAAGTAGGCTAAAGAGAACCTTTACAGGAAGTTAAGCAGCTTTATCACTGAGCTAAAAACGTTATTGTCTTCCCAGTGTGTCCATCCATGATCCTCCGGTTTGTACCAGTAAAGAGCTTGTTTGCAGCTGGTATTAACAAACTGAGTGATCCGATAACAAGCAGTCACAAGAGGTTGTTAGGACAAATTGCTTTTACCTCCCTTTAAACACAAGGGGGCAGCAGCGCTCCACCGCTCGAGGGACCTGCAACGTTGTTTTAGTCTTAAAGTCTGCTGTTTTTATTTTGTATTTCTCTACCTTTTAAACATTGACTGTAAATGTTGTTTTTGAAACATTCTACAGCATGTAAAATAAAGTATAATTTAGGCCTATGTCCACCCTTAATTAGGCTCTGTTGATTTCCCTAAACAGTTTATTTTCAAGTTACCGGTAAACCTGGGCCCATTTCTGCGCATGCGCAAAGTTAAGAGTTTGGAAGGTAAATTTCACATGTGGGTGTTCTATGGATTTGAACAGAGCTGTTTACTGGAGCTGACACGATCACAAATCAATCTGCAGAAAAGACGAGAATACGAAGTTTTGAGACGTATCAAGCGATAGAGTATAATATGTCGTCCACAAGTAAAAGTAAGTGGTTGTTTTAGTATAGAAAGTATTAATGTGCGTGTAATAAGGCTTGATTTAATGATATTGTCATGTAAACTGTGAGGTAGATGATAGATAGATATATATATAGATAGATAGATAGATAGATAGATAGATAGATACTTTATTGATCCCGAGGGAAATTCAAGGTAGGCTTTTTTATTTTTTATTAGGTTTGAGACAATGTTTCAAAATAGAAAAATGCCATCCAGCCAGTAATGCATATGATTTCCCTTCAAATCCCAAATGTCCCATGATATAATATATATATTAAAACTTTCTCAACTTTAAAATTGCAATAATGTAGTTTTCCAGACTTTTGATTAGATGAGTACTTATTTACAACTTTATTCCTATAGAGAGTTTAAAACTAATACTGATTGAAGACATTAGAGGGGATAAGGTTTTTTCACCCAGATCTGATGCTGTAATGTTGATTTAGACCTAACGAGTTCTGTGGCTTAATTGTTGTTTGTTGTCTTTAATATCATGCATTTCAATATTTCTAAACCTCCCTCTCCCTCCTCTCTCCGTAACAGATATGTCTAGAAGAAGCTCTGGACTCTAATCTACGGGATACTATGACCCAGACGGAGGATCACAGATGTTCTACAAAGAGAAATTATACAGGTAAGCTCGTCTTGCTTGATATTTACACATTGTTTGTATGTGTTCAACTCAATATTGTCCTTTATTGAATGTCTTCCCAGGACAAACTATCTCTTTTTTTTCATCACTTCCAGGATTTTCAAAAAACAAAAGACTCCCAACAGACCCCGGAAACAGAGAAGAAACGCTAACAGTGATACACACAGTGTTGAAAGTTTGGATATTAACATAAACTACAGCCTGGACTGTGACACAAGCCAACCTGGCAACACCAGTTGTAGTGGGAGAAACAGACCCTGCTGCAACTTAAAAAGCGACATCAGCAGAAGCATTGACAAATCCATCAACAAAATCATGCAAATCCGCAGAACCATCAGCATGGACAGATCTGCAAACAGCTACAGAAACAGCAAGCACAGAAAAAGCCAGAGCCCCACTATTTTCAACTTAAGGAATATTCTGATTCTCTTCTTTGGACTGAGTCTATGTAGTGGTAAGTTATGTTTTTTGTTTTCTACAAATACTTACTCCAATAATAACCCTTTACATTGTGTCTATATTATATTTTGTTTAGTCAAAAATCCCTAACCTGTCTCTTTGCTTTTTTTAAAAAAAATTTTTACATCATGACTCACATACTTTTTTGGCACACCAAGCGACAACCTTCAGGAGCCACAACACTCAGAGTTTCCTGTCTCCTCAACCTCCACTAATAAGGTTATGTACTTGTTATTCTCTTTTATATAGTGACTTGTTTGGTTATTCCTATTCTCCCTGTGAAAACAATCAAAATCCAAAGATGTTCATACTTAAATGTGAAATAGACGGTAATGTTTGCATAATTATATCCTAAAGCTGCTAGCATGCGTTTCTAATACGTCTCCACTCCATTACAGGACATTAACGCAGCATGTGAAGACGTGGCGGAGCAGCTGAGACGTCTATAAGAAGAGCTCCATAGCCTGAAGAGAGACCTGAAGTTTACACTTTGAAGCCAACACTTTACCGAACTTCGCTCTGCATTTGCAAGGTAAGACATCTTAACCATCTTCTTTCTTTTTTTAATAACTAACGTTACCATTCATACATGCTGTTTATAGTTCTAAGCTCACCTTCTAATGCCTTATCCCTGTGTTCTGCTTTGTGTTCAGGAGCAAGCTGTGTGCATCACTTGACATCACAAACATTTGTCACAGAGGACAGATATCAATCTTGATACCGTCTGTAACTCCAAGCTGTGTACTTCAGGGAGGTATCTGATGACCATATTGAATAACACATTTTTTGTTGAGATGGTTTTCTTGCTTATTCACCCATATAGTACATAATACAAAACCATCTAATTTTTGTCTTCTATTCTTTCTTTCCACAGGAGCGTTCAGAACTTGTTCCAGGAACCTGTTGGCCCTTTAAAGGTGAGCAGGGTCATCTGCTCATCTCCCTCTCTCACCCCACTGTCCACTGGGCCACATTTCAAAGACCCAGTCTCCAAATCTTGCAATCTCCAGCGCCCCTAAGGAGTTTACCGTCTATGTAAGTCACAAGTTCATTTATTAATTCATTCATTTAGATAGATATCCTTTGTATTTGTATCAGTTTTTCTCCATAGAGAACAACTACCGTACATATAAAAGGGTGATATCTGTTTGTCTTTCCTGCAGGGTATGGAAACTGAGAGAGATACAGAAACCAAACTTGGAAGATTTCTCTACGATGAAGATGGAGACGTGCTACAGACGTTCAAAGTGCCTGTGAGTTTTACGCCCTGCAATTTATCACACTAATGCAAATTTGATTCATTATATTCTTTTATTTCTATCAGCTTTTTAGCTGCCACTCCTTTTTAGAACCCCCAAACTAACTCTCTCCTGGCTCACTTCGCTTGTCCCACAGAGTCATAAAGACAGAGTGTTCAAATACGTGAAACTGCAAGTGGAGAACAACTGGCATGTCGTCGCTAACCTGATTGACAGGTGAATGAGATGTAACGGTTTGTCAAGACTTTACGCTGACTTTGTTCTTAAAACCTGCAGAAAGGTTTGAATGTTTTTAGTGTCTACAGGAGCTCAAGACTACAGCTTTAGTGTCAAAATACACATGTTTTAAATAAATTGAGAACTACAACTTACCTTTGATTAAAAGCATTTTAGAAGTTGGAAATGATCTTCAAAATAATATACTATGATATAACACGCGTACAAATATTACAATAGTAACGTGACATTCGGCTGAATTCAATTTGAAAAGGGAACAAAAAACATTACTGCAAATAAAATAATTAAACGTATTGCTTTTGTTTTTCAAGTGACATTTTATTGCATCCATTAAAAAAAAGGCTCTTTGAGTTTTAAAAGAAGCTGGATTAGTAAGTACAGTCATACTCCATATCGGTAGGTGGCGGTAATGCACCGTAAACGCTGGTTACCTGCCATAAAACAAAATGAAAAAGAAACCATACACATCCGGATTCAGTTTTGTTTACGGTTAACGCTAAATGTTTAGAAAGAAAGCCGCATATACTTATCACAGATGGCATCTCAGATCCCCGTAACAGTCAAGGCGCAGCCGCCAGTAACCGGCAGCTGCGCCGCAAACCGCGGGAAGAAACGTCCCGGGAGTCCGGCGGTTTCTACCGCTGCACAGACCACCGGGATCAGCAGCAAGAAGAAGAAAGGACCGCTGACAACAACACCAACTCCCCAAACCCAGGTAATACATCCGTTTGATTTTCGTTTAGGAAGTAATCCCAATGAGTTTTGTGTTAAAGGTATTTCAATCTTATCGGCTAAACGTGTTCCCTGTGTTGGAAAGCAGACGACAAAATACACGCAGCAGGATTAGTTCCACTAAGATCTACAGAGCACAAAGTTATCTTTATTTTGCATTGAAGGAGTTATTTCCACGTGTTACAAACGTGCCTCCTTAGACAAATAAATACTTGTAATAACTTTCCCTTCAACTTTCTTCTCTTTAAAGCTCATTTGTGTGCACAATGTAGAGCCAAAACAGACGACAACTTCTGAGGACAACGCAAGATGCTGATTTGTGCCCCAATTTGTATTCAAAACACGTGTAAAATAAGACTGTCAAAGCCAAATGCTGTGACTGTTTGCCTGAAAAGTTGTGTTCAATTTGTGATCAGGTGACAGCTGCAGTGGAGTCTGTGACTGAGGTAAAGGCAACAGGAACAGTAGACAGCAGTCCAGCTGTCCCCACCGAGCCCACAGCAAAGCCTCCTCCATTCAAAGACCCCACATTTATGGTGGGTCTTTATTTTGATTATCTGCTGTTGCTTTCTCAAAATTTGGCCACCCTTTTTTAAGATCTCTGTTGACCATTCCAGCACTCTGGAATTGGAGGAGCAGCAGCAGGTAAAAAGAACAGGACTTGGAAGAATCTCAAGCAGATTCTAGCTTTGGAGCGGACTTTACCCTGGAAGCTCAATGATCCCAACTGTAAGTTAATTCTTTTTTTTTAACCTGATAATTGACGTTTTCACAACACTTCAAAATTCTGGCCTACTTCATTGTCTTAGTAACAGTAAGTCATATCAAGATTATTACAGTGAATATGTCTTAGGTAAATATTAAAAACAAACATTTTAAGGTTAATGTGCAGTAAGTAAGGAAAGAAGACAACTTGTGCTGTTCAATCAAGTCCTTGCATACGTATGTTAAAGTTGTATAATGTTTTAATCAAATTTAGTACAAGAGTTCAGAATGTGATGAAATGCCCATACTGGTGTTTCAAAAGCGATTTTTATCTTAAAGCCTTTCTGTATTCACAGATTACAACATTGAAGCCCCGCCCTCGTTGTTACCAACCAAAAAGTATTCTGACATTTCCGGACTCCCTGTGAGTACTTAAATGTTTTATTTCCTCATTGTGCATCTATCAAAGTAACTATTAAATCTCCTTTAAAGCAAATACTGAGTACCGTCTCATCTCTCCTTAGGCAAACTACACAGACCCTCAGACTAAACTACGCTTCACGTCCTCTGAGGAGTTCTCCTATATCCGTCTCCTCCCCACAGATGTTGTCACAGGCTACCTGGCACTGCGGAAGGCGACTTGCATCGTACCCTGAAAGCTGAGCAATGCTTGAAACCTTAAAACAGGTTCACATCAGAACTGAATTTATGTCAGTGTTAGAAGCTGTTGGACCAACGAGGAGATTCTGGAAGCAAAAGTTGCTCCCAGAGCGGCAAGCAAGTTGTCAAAACCAACAAAAGGAAGATGACTTGAAGTCCCAAACTGGCCACTGCTTCACATTCAATCTGCTGGTTGAATGAAGGCAATGTCATAATTGTTTTTTAACAATTGAATGGAGCATTTATAAACATTTATATTTTCTGTTCCTTTGAGTGGCAGCTTCTTCGTGTTTGAGCGATGATGAGACAGTGTTTTCTATTTCTGGATTATTTAATGTCACAGTGAGAGAAAGAGCTTCCAAACATTGTTAAGATTCATTCAAAAGAGAGCTTGAAGATAGTTTATTTGGTGAATCATTTCCCATTATCCTTGAAGATTTTTCACAGTTAAGTTAGATATTCTCCAGTGAAATCATCAATGACAAAATTGTTCCTCTAATACTTAAGCATGACAGGCTACCATTCCCTGTTGGTAAACTGCTGAAAGTTTTTTTGTTGTTGTTTTAATTTCAGATGAATTATATTGTGTTTTTAAGAAGCACATCAACATTTAAAATCAATATTAAAGTTTAATTCCAGTGTCTCCCTCTCATCTAAATGTTTGTATAAACATCTTTTAAATAAAACATTTTTCTCTGCTGAAATATTGCTGCTTGGATTTTGTTCTAGTCTTTCATTTTGAGGCCTGAGTCTTAACTGAACTAACATCCACATCTGCTGCTCTCTCTGTCAGAACTGTTGTAATGTGTTGTATCCTGCATGTTTGTAAACCGTTTAAATGTAGCTCAGCCTAGAGTCACTAAGCAGGCCTAATTTCACATGTCATGTGGATGTAAAATTGGTTCCACATGGTTTTAATTTCATAGCTATATTTGATGTATGCTCTCTCTCTGCGACTGGTGGACTAAGGATGTGTCATTAATCACACATGGCAGGCGTCCAGGATCCTTTCCATGGTAGATTTTACACCATTTTTCACAACTTGATGAATGACAACCATGTATTTCTCATGTAAATGATCCCTATTATGACTACGACTAAGAACATCTGCAACGTTTATAAAATATAATTATAAACACAATTATAAAATCCTTACCAGTCGAGAAAAATCAGAGTATTACCTTTTCAGCGTCTGTAATTCTTATAGTGAGTATATGTATCGCAGTAATCCTTATGCACAATAGCCCAGCTCTTTGTGGTATTGAGAAACAATCACAAGGTGTTTTCTATATTTGTGTCATAGACATCTTAAAACAGCCATGAATAAAACTGATTTGGATTGGTTAATACTAGAGTTGTTCAGATATGGGTCACTAGTGGATGCACCAATTTGATGCCATAACCCTTTAAAAAAATGACTTTTTAGCAATTAATTGTCCCATAACCGCCAAACTGCATAACTACTATGAATAGAATAGTTGCCACGAGCAAAGATTGGTGTTGCGTCAAGAGAAAAACATTTCGCTGTTACCATGAAAGCAAATGTTAGCCAGCAAATGTCTGCAATTAAAGTTATCCAGTCAAACGCTTTGAGGCTGTTTACTTTTCAAGCTGAAGATAGACTATTATTAAAATTGATTAAACACAGAACATAACATTTAAGATTTTTAAATGTAGTATCTTTGACTTTCTCTTCCAGGAAGCAGGATATTTGGTAAAAGCTGCTAGATGAGTTGCTACGAACATTAGCTCAGATTGTTTCTTGGTCATAAACATTCTAAGGCTGTATTCAAATATAAATCTAAAGTTGAGTTAATTGAAAATGGGTAAAAAAAAAAGAAGAAATACTGAGGAGGCAGATTAGTTTTTAAAGCTAAGGGCGTCTTTGAATTCTTCTTGATTGATAAAGGACACTAAGAGAAGCTGTTGCCCATAGCTGAACCAACAGGGTTGGATTTATTCAAGGATTCCTTCATTGAAATCAAAACTATTCAAAAGAATTGTGTTGCATTGCAGTGTGATGTGTTGTTGACGCACACACTGATTGGTATCTCTTCCATTCCTACTCGTGCCTGAGAGTTACTTCTCTCAGCTCTGTGCTTTGGTGAAGCTGATGAAGGCAGTATCTATGTGAGAGTCAGAGCAGCATTTCCATTCCTGCTGTGGCATCAAATCCTCAACACAGTGATTAATGAACAGTGCCAGGAGTTTCTGCTACCCAAGCACTCAAACCACCGGTGTGTGTCTGCAAGCATGTGCGTGACTGTGTGTGTGTGAGTTTGTTAAAACACTTTTTTTTGGGACTATTGCTGTTTTTTCTGCCCCATAACACATATGTCTTTGTCAGTTAGTCTGTTTGTGGAAAGTCAGGCTATAGGAATAGAGTGTGATCCTATGAAAAAGGAGTGATATAAATCTGTACATGCATTTGTTTGCTGTCATATTTGTCACCACTTGGGTGTGCCAGAGCTTTGCTCAGTCTGTCAACCAGCCAAGTTTAATTGTGTGTCTCAGTCCTCATGTGAGTCAATCAGATAGCGCCTTGTCCATTTCTGAGGGAAGTATGAGATTTATCCATGAGGACAAATTGAATCAGAAACAGCTCTGACTGCTCTGAGCGTTGGAAAGCTGTTGTAAAAATCAAGTAAGCAGACTAATTAGAACTATAATCAGTGCATAATCTACGTGAATAACATGACAATAAATGTTATAGTAGAGCCTGTGCCTTATGAAGTGACGTATTGTGTGTAATGGCAGCAGCACATAAAAAAATCCACATTAAACGCCAGTGAAAAAACAAACACCCTGATTTAAACAGCTGATGACACTCATTGCTGGTTAAAGCACGGGAACAGAAATGGATGAAAGTCATTTCGGACTATAGTTCAATCATAAAATAACCGTCATTAAGAAACTGATTGAGGTGTACACATAATGGCTTATCTTTCTTTGATGGAAATTTTGCACCTGCTGCAGTTTACAGGATGTGTGTTTCAGCTAAATAGCTGAAATCTGTTCACCACTTGATTCCAAAGTAAACCTTGCAGTCATTATTTTTCAACACTGAAGGCAAACACAGTGTTAACTTCTTTGATTTATTTCACATCGAGGTCCTTCCCTACAGGATGTAAAGTTATTCCTGCAGAGATATTTGGTGCCACATCTGGTTGTGCTGTTAAGGCTTGGTCATACAGTACCTTTCTTCACCCTGGCTTGGTAGGCCTTTTGGGAAAAAGAGAAGCTGTCATAACTGTGATGGCATAAGGAAAAGACTTCAACAACAAGTGAGAAGCCATTTTGATGTACTTGTATCTTATTATAAATGACAAAACTTCAAATGTCAAGACAGACAACAGTACTGAACCACCAGCTCCAGACTGCTGATCGATAATCCAGCTCCAGTGCTTTCTGAGCCTGCAGGGGACCTTGAATATTTATGTTTTTGACCTTTTGGAACAGCAGAAGTTGCATCGTCAACTCCTTTACTCAATGCTAACAAAGACATAACAATCAGTAGTTGAGACACACCATGCATTATCAGTTGTTTAGCTTCAACATGACATTTGATACCATGCGGAATAATCGTTCGCTTTATTTGACAATGATCTACCTTAAGGTGGCACAAACATGGAGCTCACAGAAGTTGCCGTCGAGGGATACTAAAGGAGAATGCTTCCACTCATATGCTGTGCAGTAGTCGAGGAAAAAGATCCTTGTCGTCTAGGCAACTCCTTAATCACCCCGGTCACATTCGCTTAAACGAAGTGAATGGTAAATTGCAGATAGATGTAAAAAAAAAACTAAAAAAAGAGCTAAAGAGCAAAAGTGCTCTTTAATCTCACATCCATGATCGTCACATAACATCTTTGTTAGAGCAGGGAGGAGTGCAGAGGTAATCTGAATCAAGCTCTGAACAAATAGACAGGACAGATCTGCCTGGAGACAACAGGAGGACTCTCCATGCATATACAGCTAGAGTTACAGTTGTTATTCAACTATTCAACACATCTCATAAAATGTCGTGACAAAACCGAATTCTCAAAACCTTTAAGTTAAATGTGTAGTCTGTATCGAAATCTCATTTTTGTTGACACAGCGCCTGAAGTAGGATTTGCTATTTTGGAAAATACTCCAAATTTGTTTTGTCATTGTGAAGTTACCAGGCAGCCACTGTCAACATCAAGAAATCTGTACAGAAATAGTTAATAATTTAAATAACCTAAATGATAAACCCAACAACTTTTCATTTTTAACTCCTGGATTTAAACCAGCTATTGAAGACACAAAAATTACATAGGTGCCAGTTTCAAGGCAAGCTGTTATCTAGGTTTAAATCACTGGAATCATTATTTGGTATAGCTCTTTAAAAAAACCAGAAGAGCATTATTTTCCCCGTTAAATGTCAGACTATGCATTTAAAGGTTTCCCCTACTCTTAGGTGGAGCACCAAGGATGCTTTGGAATTGATTTCCACCCATAAAAATGTCAATTTTTTGCTGCATAATCATTATTACAATGTCATTGTGTTTTTGGCTGTTAGCTAATTACAGTGTTATTTCTACTTTTGCGTTTATAAGAAACCTTTTTCCTTTATGGTCCTATCAGTGTACTCATGACATTTACTTTTCAGAAATAGGATAGGATAGGATAGGATAGGATAGGATAGGATAGGATATAACTTTATTGATCCCCAATGGGGAAATTCGGGCGTTACAGCAGCAGCAGCAGTGCAGAATCAAAAACAAAAGTCAAAAATCGAATAAAAAATAACAACATAAACATAAATACAATCCAGGTAGTAAGGGGGGGATATATACAGAGGACTATAGCACGGTGGACTCAGCAGGGCAATGGAAAAGATATTAATAATACTGTGCAGTGAATGGCATGTTAAAGTTAAAGTGACCAGTGAAAGAATTTAAAGTGGCATTGTGATCAGAGGGTTATGTAAACAGTATTGACAGTTATAGTAATAAGTTATAAGCATAATAAAAAATATAGTGCAGTTTGGCTGGAGTATAGATATATAGTTATAAGAATATAGAGTGTATTGTAATAATGTAATATATAATATAGATAGTATAGTATAGGTATAATATAATAATAAAAGGTAACATAATAACATTGTAATAATATTGTATACTATATATAAAGAGAATATATATATAAATACAGGCTAGCTCCAATAATATAATAATAATAATAAAGGTAACATAATAACATTGTAATAATATTGTATACTATATATAAAGAGAATATATATAAATAAATACAGGCTAGCTCCTGCTGTTGTACAGCCTGATGGCTGTGGGGACGAATGAGCGTCTGAAGCGTTCTGTTTTGCGAAACATAATAAGTGAAACTAAATAAAAAACATGTTTCATCATCACTAATCAGTGACAGTTTCATGGTTTATTTTGGAAAAAAATAAATAAATTAAAGATTTCACATGAAGGAGTCCCGTGTTATGTCTTTCTCTCTCTGTTTGGATGCAGCCTGAGTGAACGAGATGAGTTACCAATTGTTCTTGGGCTTCAGAGGTCAAACAGCAAAGTGCCATCAGATAGCTAATCAACTCATTCAGATATCATTACACTGGGCTAAATCCCTGTTAATCCCACTGAAGATTCCATCAGTGTTCCCTCACAGGTCAACTCGCTCCTCCGCACGCATATGTGTGTGTGTGTGTGTGTGTGTGTGTGTGATCGCTCACGTGCAGGTTGAAGGGACAAAGAGAAAGGCAATTCTTCATGTTGATAGACAATGATTGTCCTTCAATAGGTCATGTTCCCCGTCCTCTCTGTCCTTCTCCGTCTCTCTGTTTTTCCCTCCTGTCCCTATATCTTTCTTCCTCTCCTTCCCCTGTCTCCTCTCCCCTCACCTGGCTCTTCTTCCGTCTCTGTTGGCTGGAGGATTAGCTCTCTGCTTTGGTCTTTGATTGATCAGACTTCTGTCAGTCCATCTGTCTCCTTGTATGTTTGTGTTATCCCCTGCCTTCTTTCCGCTTGTTTAAAAGGTGAAGGATACTGGTTCAGGCATGTGCAAAACTTACACACACAAAAAACAGACAATGACTGTTATATTAACTAACCATTTTCAGCTAAGCCTTTTTAAGCTCCAGGAAGTTGTTAGTTTATTATTGACAATACGAAATCATGATGCTAATGCTAATACCACAAAACTGTTACATTTATTAAAAAACAAAAAATACATGGGCCGCTGGTGGCGTTAGTGCATGTGCCCCTTGTATGGAGGCTATTTATAGTCCTCTAAGCAGGCGGCCCAGGTTCGAGTCCAACCTGTGGCTGCTTTGCTATCTCTACAATAAAGGCATAAAAAGGCCCAAAATAAATCTAAACAAAAAACTTAAATTGCATATAATAGTTCAGATGCAATTCTAAAGTCTGTTGGGTCCCCAGACGTACAAGCTCCAGGACGGAGCCATTCCTAAACATTATTTCCAAATCTCAAATTTCAAATTATAAATACAGGGAACATCAAAAACCTTATCATTTCATTATATAAACATGGAAAACAATAAAAAGGTCACAGAGAAAACACCCTAATATAGTTGAAGTTACCTCCCTCTCATTTAGGGGTTCACAAGCAACATTCAGTCATGTACTATTCCATGAGTGAGTGCCGTCAGATGGGGTCCACTTGGGGCCCACATTGCCAAATATGCACATTTTGAGCCACTGCGGCTTTAAGTTTAAAGTTAGCCATCCCCATCAGTTGCCTGTTGACAAGCAGCTCCTCCGCTGTCCATATGTCTATCGATCCTTACCATCTCTCCCTCTCTCTTTAGCTCAGATAAGCTCCATCCATGGCGCTCTCAGACCTTCCTTCAGGTGAATAAAGTGTCGCTGAACAGAAAGAGAGAGAGGTTATAGAGGGATGTGACCCTTGCAACCCTCACCAAGACAGATAGAACCAATCTCCCCAGTCCCAGACACACCATACGTATACACGCACACACCTACCACTGTGTGTGTCTGTGTAATGATAGCAGCCATCCATTCACACTGCTGCTGGTCCTGCCACACAATGTCTCATTGTGCTTGTTGTTGTTGTTGTTGTTGTTGTGTGTATGTGCAAGTGTGTGCTGAACTTGTGTATAAGTTATGATATTTTATCACCAGCTACAGTCCAAAAGCTCCTCTACTGTCTGATGATTGTTGTATGAATTGAAACCGAAACCTGAAAATAATCCTGAAAGACTTTGAGTAAACTTTAAATGTTCTGCTTCCCTGGGAGTTTGTTACGATGATATTTTGACCATTACTTTACCCAAGCCCAAACATTACAAATACACATAAAAAGGAGCATGGCATACTATAAAAAAATAACAACCTCTTTGCAAAATAACAATGAAAAGCACCGCTTTGCTGTAAAATTCCTGTACCCTGTGGCTGTACAGGAATTTAGTACTGACACTGCGGAGGCTTTATTATATACAAACACACACACACACACACACACACACACACAAACAAACACATTTACTATACTGCATGTCTCGTAGCTATATTCATACATTGGACACAGCAAAGAGTAAGGTATTCTCAATGAGTATGACAATAATGCTCCAGGCTTTGTGTGTGTGTGTGTGTGTGTGTGTGTGTGTGTGTATGTGTGTGTGTGTGTGCGCGTGTGTAAAGGTGTGTGTCAAAACCTTTCATCCATCCATATCAGTGTGCATACAAGCTATAGTTCTGCCTTATGCCCTTGGAGAACAACAAAGTACCTATTGACTCACTGTGATAGGAGCAAGCCGGTCACTATCATTTACCTTTTAATCGTGTGTGTGTCTGTGCGTTTGTGTGTGTACATGTGTTAAAGTGAGAGTGAGACAAAGAGTATATATATATATATATATATATATATATATATATATATATATATGGAGAGAAAGAACGACCCTGAACACAGACACACACACACACACTAACTGACAGAGTTAGTGTTTTAGGAGAGTGTGATGGTAAATGAAGCGTGAAATGAAGAGTCAGATATGTTAGAACATTCCTTCCCAGGGGATCCTCTACAGCGGACTGACACAGACCGGGCCAAGATAGATCAGGACGGTCTAACCCAAACTATTCCATCTCCCTGCTTCTGAATGCCCCCTGGTGGAATGAGTGTGAAGTTTCTCAAGTTTTACTCTTTTTTTGTTTTATATCCATAAACTAAAGGAGTGGAAGTGTTAACTTTCCAGAAAGAAGACTGCTGTTAGAAACTAACTTTTTTTCAGTCACAGTGGTCAACAACCAATGTTGCATAGCCTACCTGTTTTATATTGACCAGTTTAAGACTAAAGTGTTGAAAAAAGTTGTATTCTCTAATTTAGTTTAACAGAAGTGATTTTGACCAGTGGAACTTAGAATACTCCTGGCAACTTCAAATATGTTACTTAATGTACACAGAACCTGCGGTTGATCAGTTTTGCAGAAGTTACATTGTAAGTGTCACATTTAAATGCATACAATTAGATACAAACTTCCTGTGCAACTGCACGGAAGTAATCCAAGCTTGATCAAATAATTTCTTGTTTTATTGATTATTTAAATTACTCTCTTCATAGTAAAAGAACCTCAACATAGTCATTTATCCTGTACAATTCTTTTGAATGTCTGGGTCAATATTTGTATTCATTTTTAACGTACTGTATGTCATTTCTGTGCAGTGACCTGCCTTTAAGATAAAAACAGACCCGTCTACAAATTATTTACACAGATACACTTGTTGCTTTGGTAGATTCCTGCAGGTTTTTTTTTTCCTGAAAGAATATTCTTGGATAGTAAGGAATTTGTATGACTTGTATTGCAGAGTTTGAGGTTGGCATGCTGCTATGTTAAGTGACCATCAGAACTAATCCCATTCACAAACATTCATACGCTGCAGACGAAGCACCAGGTGCTACTTGGGGTTAAGAGTCTTGCCCAAGGACACATGGGACGTGTGGTTTCAGGACCTGGGGATCGAACCCCCGCCCTTCCAGTTGAGAGATGACTGACTCTACCAGCTGAGTCAAAGACGAGGCACATAGCCCCACAGCCATGGTGTGATTAGATATTTTCAACTTGGAGGCTATGATAATTAGCATCCATCAACTCAGTAAGTGCTGGTTGAGATGATGTGTCTCTGTTATCTTTCAAAGGAAGATGACACAAATACAGAGCTCAGCAATATGAGTGACACACTCCAACATTAAAAGTAAGTGGTATTCCCCTTTAATGGCCATTGTTAACATTATTATCCCAGACTTGAGTGCTGTAGCAGGTCATCTAATTCTATTGGAGACAGCTTGAGTCTTTCTCTCTTCCACCAGAGTCCATTACATCGGCTCTTATCTCCTCTAATATGCTCTGCTGTTAATGAACACTCAGTCCCGTTAATGTCCTGCTAATTAATGGCCCATCAGCCTCTTCACAGTGGTAATTAAGTGCCAGTTGAGGCGTCTAATTGGCATGGCTTCTGATTGGATCGAGTCACGCTCGACCCTCTGGGACACAGGAAGTGAATTACAGCGTTGTCATCTCTGTGGAGAGGACTTTTTCAAAAACTGCTGACTTGCTTGTTTAAGAAATAGAACGATCTTATTAACCTAAGTCCAAGTGAACTGAATGACAGTTTCTCTGAGTGACTCTGACAGAGGACAAACTGTCAGATGTAAATTAAGAACAATCAATGAATGAGGCCTGTTAAAAAAAAATAAAAAAAATAAAGGTTACTATAGCTTTACAGTACAGACATCATTCTCTGGCGTAATGGGCACCCTGATAATCTTTTCAAAGTTTATTTTAGGAATAAAATAAAAAAGAAACAGTACTTAAAGTGTAAAGGAAAAAACTCCTTACCAAAGTATACTTAATTTTAATACATTGAATGAATTAGGGCAAGCCTTGTTCTGTTTTGAGGACATACACAAACTTAACATAAAACTATAGGAAAAGATGATAAATTACCAAAATATAACAAAACATAAAATATAAAACAACATATATTGAAAATCTATGATAAAACAATCAAAAAACAAGTACAGCACATGTTCACTTTTAGTCAGCATTTGACCTTTGTGACTGCTCTGTTTTCGATATACGGCTAAGATTTATGCATTGTTAGTCCTAATCATGTGTGCGGTAGATTTGACTGACAGGTGGACACATTATATCCAGGAATCAAGGTTAATTCAGCTCGCCTCAGGTCTGCAGAGATTATAGAGCCACTATTTCCAATATGGCGACCCCATACCACCATGCCATTGGCTTCATAACTGCTCTGAAGATACTAGTGGATGACTTCACCAGGACTATATGTCTATGTTTTATAAAGTCCATCATTTTTCTTAATTAAGGTTTTATTGTGGCTTATAAAACTGTGTCTTTTTCACATGTCCTGCTGTGAGACATATAAGATTCATTAAAGTGATGTATCTGGCGAATGTTAGTCAAATAACCAAAATCTTTTTAGCTCTGAGAGTCAAAGGTACGACGAAGAAGAATATCCCTTCATAAAGTATGGGAGGGTTATTGCTTGTGGCCAACATAGTTTCAGCACAAGCAAAGCTACTGAACAAGCTTCACACATGGCTGAAGTTAGCTCCTTCTCTAATAAGAAAACAGAATAGAAAAATATTTCAAGGCAAACAGTAGTTCAAACAGCTAGAGTTAGGAAGTGTATCCACATATGGCTGGATCCTGGCCACGAGCCGGTCGCTTAATTGGTTTTACCGTTAAAAAGTACAGAAATAGCCAAAGGTTTAGGGCAAAGTTTAAGGCGAAGAGTAGACTCAATATAACACAAGCTAACAGTGTGAGGTGATAGTTTTCACTCACATATGGCTGACTGGTTGCTTCAAGCTGTTGGATAATGAGAGAGAGAAAGTTAAAGAGGACGAGCGAGGCAGGGGTAGTTAGGAAAAGGAGGTTGAGAGTGGAGGGAAAGGGGGAGGGAGAGAGAGGAGAGGAATAAAGAGAAGGGGAGAGGAGAGGAGGGGGGGGGGAGGATGGGATAAAGTGTTTGTTATAATGAGGGGACTGAACAGACAAACACCTGAGAGGAGAGAAAGAGAGTGAAAGAGCGAGAGAGAGAAGGTTTGAGGCAAATAAAGACTCCATTTGGCAGCTACTGTACACACACACACACACACACACAAACACACACACACACCATGATACACAGAGTATACTGGTTGCTCGGAGCAGCTTGGGATAATAAGAAACACAATAAGGTGGTTTTTATAATGAGAAACAACAGCTGAACCACCGATGGCAGAGTGAGCAGGGTTGCAGGCGATGGACAGCTCCACTTACTGTACTAAACAAGCTCCTGCATGGAAATAGAAAGTTGATATAGGACATAGATACTTAGAGAAAGAAAGTACAGCGGTGGGGATGTTTAATGTGCCCTTGACTAACAGCCTGGCCCACTGTATGGTGTATATTACTGCTGAAAACATTGTGCGGATGCAAAGTTGAAATGCTAACTAAAGGGAATCATCAACTCCTGCCTGTATTATTGAGTAATCATGTTTTCAATAAGAATATATACTATGTTGGTTATGTACAGTATTTAGACACAGAATAACATTTAGACAATCACGCAAAGAAGCAAAGTTTGCAGGAATAGTAATGAGCCATCTGAAAAACAGCTGTGGCAGGTGGCTGGACACCAATAAATCTGGTTCTTCTGGCAGTTTCTTTCTGTTAAAAGAAAGTTTTCACTTTATCTGTTGCAAAGTGTTTGTTCATTGGTGGTTTTATGTTAGATCGTACAGTCATCTGCTTTATTTGTGAAGTCCCATTAGAACAGTTTTAACGTGATTTGGTGCTATACAAATGACCGATTAATGAATACATTCTGAAATATAATATAGTGAAATACAGAAAACACGCTTTAAATATTAACATTCTGATTCTATATGGACTCTGCACCTAAATGGGAAAATTAAATATTTAATTTCATTTGCGTTGCAGAGTTTTACACTACCAGCTCTCTTTCACCAGCACTGTGCTATATAACATCCTTTTGTATTTTATTTTTTAAAAGCTGTGGTTTTTTTGCACATTCCCAAAAAAAAGCGTTCTGTGATAAAGGTCCTATGCAACAGATTCCTCTGGTTTGTAATGAAACTCTATCAAAATGCTTGACATTGCAGCAGGGACACAGATACATAACTTGTCTAAATAGTGAGATGTGGACGGATGCATTACTGTAAATGAGAATGTGAATAGTAGAGACAGGATGATATAGATATTATGGGACAAGGAGAAAGACATTAAAATAAAGTACATGCATGCTTAAGTTAAGAGGATTGTTTTTCTCTTTATGTCACCCTATATACTGGATACCGAGTTGAGTACGTGTATGTGTGTCTCTGAGAGAGAGAGAGAGAGAGAGAGAGAGAGAGAGAGAGAGAGAGAGAGAGAGAGAGAGAGAGATCAGAGAGCCGTCTTCTTTTTTCCCCTGGATAAGCACTTTGTTGTCCTTGGGAGACTGCTGGTGCTTGGCTTCTCGTGCACACTCGCCAGGCGCTGTTCCACTGAGCCGTGCACGTGAGGTGACCTTCCTCTGCCTCTGGCTCAGTCACACCTCAATACACAACATACACACACACACATTCCCACAATTACGCACACAAACCTTTGGGCCCTCAGGAAAACACACCATGTCCCCTGCTATGCTTTAAACTGACATACATCGTGTTTAGTTCACTTTAATGGACCAAAAGAAGCTACAAACAAACACATTAACATACACAGACACACACACATTCTGTGTGTTGCACTGCCCCAACACAAACATGTTAGTAAAAAAATCTTATCTCAATAATTACCAAATATTAACTAGTATGCGTTTATTTAAGGACTGATTTTAATAGTGCAAAATAAGCGCGGCTGATATATGCACTGCCAATGATTTGTACCTAGAAAAGTATTTGAACATGTTTGCTGTCAATCATTTTGCTTGTCCTTTTGTAGCACTTTTTTTTTTGTTTCTGTTGTATTTTGTCTGAAATGAATTTGCAGCCTTTTTGACCTATGAACACCTTTAGGCTCTTGCCCTTTACTTAAAATCCCCTGAAGTCCTTCAAATAAAGTGTCACTTAAAACACTTAAATACACAAAGGAATACCAGTGCTACCAGAGCTACAGCTAGAAATAGAGCCCCTACGTTACATCATTGTAATAACAGCTGTGATAAAGTGGTGCAGGGTGTGACAGTTGTTCTTTAGCCCAGATGTTGACCTCGCTGTAGAGCCTCAGGGCTTCTGCTGTAAACACGGGCAGCAAAATCACCTCAGGGTGCGAGCGTGGTTATCAGGCCAGTGCTGACAGATGCTCATTAGAACAAACAAGCACACATGCACACACACAGAGCCCATAACTTCATAGCTTCTCACTTGAATAGCTCCGAATACTTTCAGTCTTGAAGTGTTACACCCTTAAGAAGCTTTTTAGAGAAGAAGGAAGCTCACATTGGGGTTGAAGAACGTTGAGATTCATGAAGGAATTATTCAATAATAACATGTTCGAATTGATGTATCTGAGAATGTGTTTTAGCGAAGTCTGGGAGATGGGGAAGTTGCAGATAAACACCTTTCAAATCGAAACCTCAAAACTGCTGCTCCCAGATGAGTGATTATAATCTGACAGTTTTTTTTTGTTTCAACTTTAATTCAGTGCTCGTATTTTGACTCGTAAAATACAACTCTTGTCTAAGCTGTCAGCTTTGACTGTGATATAAATATGCCCCCCAGCTATACTGTATTTCATGTACTCTCTCTGTTCAAAAAAGTGTTTTTATAATGGTATTTTTTCCAAAATTACAATACAAGCGTATACAGTACACAAACCCTCTTTGTACAGTGGAGGAGGATTGAAACATCTTTCAGATGCAGATGTATTTATTCATAGATTCACCTCATCAATGTTTCATGTGGGAGTGAGCTTTGGCTATCAGAAATATATTCCAGACATTTTGATCCCGTCTGTGCATCCTCATAATACACCTGAGTTCCATTATTCTGCATTTAAAAGCTAGCAGCAGGTCATAACTGTACAGCACATTAACATACACTAGTATCTATGATGGTGTTAATAATCCTCCGAGGACTCACATATTTATTCATGGATTCACTTCAGCCTAATTCTCTTTCCTATATCCAAATGCACTGTGATGGCCCACCCAATTCTCCCTCCGTTTTGATGTACCTTTACTCTATGCAAGACGCCGAGCGCAGACAGAGTGTCACATTTAATGCTCGTCATCGTTTCCAGCGGAGGCTTCCTTCTTTACTGTACATGTGTATTCAGGTGCAGAAAAACACGAGATATTGACAGATTCAGTTCACCATTGATCTTTTAAAATAACAATTTCACAATCATTTCACTTTGACTTGCTCAATTTTATACAACTTATCACGTACAGCTTCAAATGAATTGGACAGGTTTAAATCAGATTTTATAGTGTTCTGCTTCTTCGTTTCTCCTTTGACACATTTTACTTGAAGACAATGTTGAGGGTGTGTGAATTATAACTGTGAATTTATACATGATAAACATGCAACTCAACAGTTTTCCTCTACAGTATCAGCAGATTTAAAACAAAACACTGAATGGACACTGAGAGCAAATAAAAAGCACACTTTCTTTTAATCATTTATGGAGTCATGCTTATTAAAGCAGTTAGGTTTTGCTTAAACATATTCTTATTTGAAGCTATTTTTTTGAGAGATGTAAATAGAGTGATTGCCACCTTAAGGGAATCTGTTAAAAACTGCCCCCCCTTTCTGTTTCAATAAGAAGTAAATGGACTGTCAATATGAAGCCGATTCTGAGCGAACAGGCAATATTAAATAATCCTGTGTAGATTTTTTCTCACAAATGTAGTGATCAGCTATTTTTAACTCCTTTATCTCTTTAAAAGATCAAACCACATGTGTTTGAATGTCAGAAGAACAAACATTTTTACTAATATAAAGTTATGACAGTACATTTCAGATGCAAATAAAACCCAACAATGAAGTAATTAACTCTAAAGTTGCCATTAAATGAAATCTTAAACACACAAAACAACTGAGCAACAGAGAGTCAACACTTGTCTGTGTTTCTGTTTGTTGTTGTTCCTTTTTTATGAATAGTAGGTCCCATGGGTTCTTTGTACAATTTGAACTGTAAGCAGACAGACGGCTGTAAATAATCCTCTGTGGTCTCTGAATTTTATTCATACATTCACTCTAATTTTGCCGTCTCATTGTTGTGTCTATTGCAGGCTCCTCCCTGGTGGCGCGGTGGTTCATGCATATTAATGAGGCTAATCTGCATGATTAGATGCAATGTTATCATCATGATAAAAGCCTACTGTATAAAGTATCTCTTAACAGATCCCAGACCACAGATCAGATCTTTGAGCTTTGACCCAAAAAAGAACAAAGGTGAGTGTACTAACAGGACCTCTCGTTGGGTCTGCAGCTGCAAGCTTTAAGAGACACAGACACAATTCTTGTATTTTGTAACTTTCTCACTTTTTATTTCTAGTTATTTTTTTCCTTTTTGTCATTCAATTATTTTTCCTACATCTTTCTTTCTTTCTTTCTTTCTTTCTTTCTTTCTTTCTTTCTTTCTTTCTTTCTTTCTTTCTTTCTTTCTTTCTTTCTTTCTTTCTTTCTTTCTTTTTTACTTTCACATTCCCAATGCCAATATCTTACATCAACCTCTCATCCACTTGTCTTTGTCCCTCTCCATCCCCTGATGGCAACAGATAAATAAGAGTAACACACACGATTGGGGGGAGGGGGTTTGAATTTGGAGATATCACGGCTTCAGAATGTATTGTTTACAGCAACACTTGAGTTCACCGAGTTACACGTAGATTGACACCTCAGATATATAGCAGGTAGCATATGCACGTGTTTACACACAATTGCACACCTACATAATGAAGCACACACACAAAGACATGCACTCAGGAGCATGCTTGTACAATTTATATGCATGTACAGACACATAAACACCCTTCACTTCACGAAATGTACACAGGCAAATAATCCCCTTTACCCCTCAACCCTCTGTCTCACACACACAATCAGAAAGAACCCCCCCAACACACACACACACACACACACACGTACACACATGTACACACATGTACACACAGACACACACACACACACACACACACACACACACACACACACACACACACACACACACACACACACACACACACACACACACACACACACACACAGACATGCTGGTTGGCTGTGTCCTGTGGTCTGTGTGAGCTGATAAGGGTTTAATCCTGATTGGAGCCTCAGTAAAAGGCTTTGTTATAAACACTAAATAGACTGGCCCTCGGCGAGCACACTGGGACACTGCTGATAACATAAACAAATGTGCACGGACACACACAAAATGCATGCACACTAACATAAGCTTAGACATATATCCATACACACAAGACAAGACTCTGACTATATGCATTATATACCTGTACACTTTTCTGTCCTGTAAATGTATGCATGAATGCAAACACACTTTGTCTGAAAATCTTTCCTGGTATCACATGCATGCTTGTGTGTTTGTATGTAAATGTGTGTGTATATATGGAGTTTATCAGTGGCTCGATAAAGCTCTAGAGAGAGGTAAGTGTTGGCAGACCCCAGACTGAATATGCTGTAAATAGACTACTAATAGAGAGAGAGATTAGAGGAGTGGAGGAGAGGACAGCAAAGGAGAGATATGAAAGAGGAGAGGAAGAAGGAGATGAGAGAGGAATAGTAATGTCTGCAGGGGCAGCATTTAAACTCAAAGTTTAACCCAACATGAGAGGATGTCTCACCTGTAGCAACACTGTTTAACTTTCCTTTAGAGTTTTTTTTAGAAACTTGTTTTTACTTCAGTACAATGCAAGGGCTTCACGTCATAGCAGTTTATGTCCAGCATACTGTGTGCTCCATCAAAACTTTCAAAATGCTAAATTATAACTTGCCGTCCTCCTCAGTCAGCTGTTATTTTCAGTCAGGCTCTTGTGTCCAAACATCTTTTTTTTTCAGTATTAACTAATCCCTGACCTTCCACTTTAGAGACAACAGACTGTACCACAGTAGCCACCCCTAAAAGGACAGTGACAAGAAAGCAGCCACATGTCAGGTCTGAACTGTGCTGCCCACTTTGGGGACCCCAGCTCCTAATATTGCACTGATGAAGAGTGTGCATGTTTCCAGAATTTGACACATCATTTCCCTGTACAAATCATCACTTCTAAAGTTAATTCACATTTTTCTTTTTATCAGTACTTCAAACACAATCAATGCCCTATGCCCTATCCTTAGACCAAAAGTTTTTGACTATCGTCAACAATCAAGGAATAACTACCAATTCGCGAGCAAGAACCATGCAATAACCATAGACGTTTAAGATACACTATTTAGGAATAGATCGTATGACTGATAAGACAGATGAATATATGCCAATGTAATGATTATGATGGAGAAGGATGTTGTCGATTGGCTGGTCTGGAAGGATGAACTGACTGCAGGGAAGAGGAGACTCTGAGTGGGGGAACCGTCTCAAGTGTTGTTCTGCCCGATCTGATCACTGCCCCCCAGACTGTACCTAGAATTAGACAAACGAGCTAGAGGGATGAGGAAGGTTGAATGGATGTGAAAAGAGAAAGAAAGGTGGGTCGTCGAAGAACTGAGACAAACGGTGTAGAGTAGGATGGCTTAGGATAAGTAGGCTTGTCTGGTGATTGGAGGTGTGGTTTAGGCATGTTCCTGCTCATGAACCTAAGTTAACATACATTAACTCCTTTTATTAAGTAGATCAAGTATCCAACAAAAGACTGCTGTCCCTAACTCTTCTTTCTGTCCTCCACGCCAGACTCAGGCTTCAAACTAAAAACATCCTTCGAATGATCTGTAACAGTGCTAACCTGCAATCTCTGATAACAGATGCCCCACATCTCCCCACTACACTCTTTCTCTTCCACCAATCGACTGTCCGCAGAGATAATCAGCCGATTCAGTCGCTTCCTGAGGTCACAGTGGCTGTGGGACATCTGCTCTTGACCTTTTATCACTGACCTCTTTCCTGCCCCGGGGTCATTACATGTATCCCAGTATCATTACAACTGTCCCAAGAGGTCAAATCTGAGGTCAAGGGCGCTCCTTGAGGTTAAAGGTTAAAGGTCACTGCTCTGTCATCAATAACAAACATGGTTTAAGGTCTATTGTTGTCTACAAGTAGTGACAGGCAGAGACGGTGGGTCTGGTCCCGCAGGAGTGCATCAAGGACTGTAGCTTGGCTTTTGTTTGTATGTGACAGTTTTTTGTTCATAGATTTCATTATGCACTACAGCTGCACTGTGTTGCCCTTTCAGTGTTCAATCCACTCACTTAAGATGAATGTGACACCTTGAGGTGTTCAGTCAGATGTGGCTGTGTTGATTCAGTCCACAGATTTCTTGTTTTTGAATACAAGCACATACAGACCCACACAGGCACATCTACCTGGGAACAAACACCAACTCTACTGTCTGGATCACTTGCTTTCCCTGCTTCATGTCCTCAATGAATAATGTTTGCTCCCCTCCAACAGCCACAAATCTTTGGGGAAAAAAACATTACTCTTAGTTATTTCCTACATGACTATATATTTTCTATAAACAGATTGAAGCTTCGTCGTACAAGGACATAAATTGGGGAAACGATGATTAAAACCTGTAACTTTCAGCAAATTCTGTTAGCATTTATTTTCAAACCTCGCTCTTACTTGGTAAGATTTTGGACAATTTACCATCAGAGCATATCGCCTTCTTCCTGTACAAAATGCCAATTTATAACCCAGCACTTTCGAAATGCTGTCTGACCTCAATGGAGGAGCGGTGAGAATGAATACAGTGGTAAATGGTAAATGAATCCAAGCTTGTATGACGCTTTTTCAGTCTTCTGACAACTTTTACACGGCATGTCACACTCGTTCACACCCTGATGGCAGAGGTTGACATTTAAAGTGACCATCAGAGGTAACTGATCCCAATCCTACACATGCACACGCTGCTGATGAAGCAGTGGGTGTCCCCTCTCCTCCAACTTCACCACCTATAGAGCGCAGATCCGCAGATCTGCATGGCACTGGACAACTTTGTAGGCATTTTTGCACTTGAATATCAACAGCACGGTACACAGTGAAATACACATTAAGACAAAGCAAATGTGATGCAAAACAGAGCAGGCTTTTAGCAGCCATAATCCAGTCCAAATTGTCCCTTGAATCTGTGGTAAACCAGCTCATCATGACACTGTTGTAGTCTGTAAATATTTGATCTCTTGCTAACCACTCCTACCCCAGCTATGTTCCAGTTACATTCACTTCAACTGAAATGACAAACTCAAGACTTCAAAAATAAGTCAATAACCCAACAGATGACGTCTATTATTTCAACAATCTATGAGGGGCATTGGGGCTTATTTTAATTTCGGATGTATGAGCGTCAAGCGATTGAGCTTGCAATAGCACTTGTTTTTAAATAGTATGTTAGCTGGATAAAGGTTCCTGTGAGGAGAGTCCTGTTTTCATCTTTGCTGTTTGTGAGTTTCATTGTAAACAGAAAACTTTCAGAGAGGATGAAAACTTTGGAGAGACATTTCCAAATTGTGCCTATGGCCTCTCTCACCTCCCTGCTTGTCACAATCATTGCTTTGTTTGCTTCTCTTCTCTCTCCCATTCATTTTTTTCTGTTTCATTCTCACCTTCATTTCCCTCTCCTGCTCTGATTCAGACCCCCCTTTCCCCCTGCCATCGCAGCCCTCCCTCCTTGTAACCTTGCGGGGTAAAGCTCCATTGACATCTGGTTCATAAGTATTCAGGACTGAGCGCCTTTGACATTAATCAGCCTACAGTACATTATCTCCCCACTCCTCTCTGCCCCCCTCTCCTCTTTTTTTTACCTCCTGCACCTCCTGTTATCCCCATCACCCCTCTCTTCTCTCCCCTTCAATGCCTCTCTTTGCCCCCCTCCCCACCCCACCCCTTTTCCTCTTCTTTCCTCTTCCTTCCTCCCCTTGTTCCTCCCCTCCTATCACGGGTCTCAGCTTTCCATCCGCTGTTTTCTTATCATTGTGTGATAACCAGAAGAGAAAAGGGCATTACTAAGTATGTACCATGTTGCTACCTGAACGTCTGGCTGTCCAGATATATTGTCTATCTGTTTACCTGCCAATCTTAAGACTAAGACAGTGTCTTTAATATTGCACTCACACTACAGGAAGGTCAACTCAGAGATTACAAGTTTAAGGCTTAAAAAAGTAAAAAGGTTTGAGAGACAAGGAAAGGAGTCGAATCAAGCAAATATTTCTAAAACTGCTACTTCATTTTAACCGGCAGCATAATTTATGGATGTGGAATATAATATCAAAGGCTTACTGTATTCAAGTAACAGGCTCATTTATTAGTGGAAATATTTAAACTATTACAGAAAATACTGAGTACTTTCTCTCGCTCATGAACACTAACAAGAGTTTCCATAGGTGATTTCGCTGCCAGTGAACCTCAACTGAAAGGCAAGATAATCAATTTTGTTGTTTTACAATCAAATTTTTTTTACCAGTCACTGTAAATTGAGTATATTCCCCAACACAGCAAAAAAACACCTGACATTGATATTAGATGAAACAGAGAGCAAAGTGTGCTGAATGACATTACTGCATGAATAATGTCATACCGAAAATAAAGTGAGGGTGATGATGATGTCATTTCTCAAACACTACTTCAAAGCCATTATTAAATCCTTCTGCATCAGTAAGTGTGGAGAACCACTACAAAGGTAATGTTCTCGGTGTTGTATGTAGCACGGGAGAAAAGTGGACCCTTGAAAATCTCATGTTACTGTGTAATTATACACACAGTGAACAAGGGGTGAGCACTTCATTAAGACAGTTCTGAGTAATAATTCAGTTAGTTTGACACTTTATCCCATAATAAAACTCTACACAGTATTTAATACAAACTACAAGCCAGGGCTTTACGACCCTGAAAAGTTATCACATCAACAGTCATACATCCTCGCTGATCTTTGGACAGAAAACCCCTTTCATATCCACTGCACTTGTTTTTTGATTTATTAATATAGAATTATTTTTAATGCCTTTATTAAGGAGACAGGACAGTGGAAAGAGTGGCAAACTGGGGAGACATATTGTGGGATATGAAATGTTGAATAGGAGCCACAAGTTGGATTCGAACCTGGGCCCCTCACATCGGGGACTGCAGCTTCTGTACATAGGGTGAGTGCACTAAACACAAAGCCACTGGCATCACACTCCTAAAAAATGTTCTGACATTGTCTGCTTGAGGTACATGTATGCACACCCAATGTCCAAAGAGTTAACTCAGATTTTATCCACTTTTTCTTGTTAGCCTGCTAAAATAAGTCCTCACGAAGTATGGGTATGTAAATTTGAATTAATTTTGGTGAAGTTATATTTTACTGTCTAGGTCAAGCGGTCTGATTAGTTGTTGTTTCCACTGGCACCCACTGCACAAGGGACTTTTTTATTTTTTAACGGCTCCCTTTTGATTTTGAAAACCATACCAGCTATCAATAGTGATTGACGGTTTGATAAAAGGCTTAAAACCAGCCTCAGCTTCAACTCAGTCTGTCGTTAAGTTGACTGAAAGATTGAGGCAGGATTACCAGCGGCTGCTGCTGATGATCCTCTGGAGCCCCTTGTCGTTACATATGGCTGAAGTCACTCAGGCTTTGTCCACTCATATTCACAATCCATGGTCAAGATTAGTCCGTATCTTACAGTATCTTAAAAAACAAAGACGGGCTTCAACAACAAGAAGGTAATACCATTCATTGAAACTTAACTTTCATTTTTATAGTCCTTTGAACCTTAACAGTCACTTTTAATGCTATTGGCTACAACATATCATAAGATATGTATTGTGGCTTTAAATAGATATTTTGGATATACCAATTTGTTTGTACTTTAAACTTTTAAATCTGATGTTTTTGCTTTATTTACACAAAAAAATGTTGTCTTTACAACATCTGTGGTGTGCACTTATCAACAAGAAAGTATCTGATAAAGAGACTTTCCCAGTAGGAGTAGATTATGGGAGTAGATGAGGACAAGGCGAGGTGTATAACTGTCACATGAAGCGCAGATTAGCTTGGAGGTGTGATGTATGCCTCTGCTGCTAGCTAACAAGGGATTATGAAGCTTCACATAATCCTGGATGGGCGGGCTGGCTCAGGACTCTCACTGTTACTGCATTAGCATTAAGCATTAATAGTGCCCTAGCATTAGTGTTAGCAGCTAATAGTGTCCCAGAATACATTAAGGGCTAATAATGTGATGCTGTAAGATTAGCATTAGTTATAATAATGCCATAGCGTGCATTATAAGTCTCTCTCTCTCTCTGTGTGTGTGTGTAGGTGTGTGTGTGTGTGTGTGTGTGTGTGTGTGTGTGTGTGTGTGTGTGTGTGGGGTGTGTGTGTGTGTGTGTGGGGTGTGTGTGTGTGTGTGTGTGTGTAAGTTCAGTGAATAGGATGATGCATAATACCTTTGACTGTAATGTGTGTGTGTAGGTGGTGTGTGTAGCTGCCTATATTTCAGAGCAAGTTTGTGTGTGTAGGAGCATGGTTTAGCAGATGATGAAACTGTACAAAGAGACAACAGAAGGTTACTAAAGACAGTGAGGGAGGGGAGAAGGAGGCCTTACCAGGTGAGGGGGTTTAACAGAGTGTGTGGCAGCATGCATTAGTTACAGAAGGCACTGATGCAGAAATCATACTACAGTACAACCAACCAACACAAGGTTATCTTACAATGGATATGTCACTTTCCTATAGAAAAAAGATCTACAAATTGTAGGACAGCAATTACACAGAGGCCTCTTCTAACACATGTTTAGACCCAGCTGTTGACACAACAACCACAGTTTACCTTCCCTTCGGATATGAACTAGTTCATACAAATGTTTGACCAGCTGCATAAACACATTTAAATTATAATACGTGGATAAGTGAGGTATGGTAATTGTTCAGTGAACATAAAGGTAGTCCTTATGTACACACAGAAAAGAAAACTAAGATAAAATGTTATGATGATGATCAAAAAGGAACAGAGGACAAAAAAAAGAGAGGACATAAAGTATAAGTAGAGGGGCACCAATTAACAGTCTTATGACTGGAATCAAGCCGTTTTTGGCCTGACAGAAACGATTCCGTGCCAATTTTTAGATAAACACAAATGAGCCACACTTTTCATTCACAGTGAAACAGAGAAACTAACATGTGGATAGTGTTGACATGAGGTGCATCAGGAGAGGCTAATAAGTTAGGTTTTTAAAAATCTACACAGATAGTTAGATAGAAAGACAGATAGAGTCAGACAGACATACAGAAAGAGAGAAAGAAAGAAAGAAAGAGAAAGAAAGAAAGAAAGAAAGAAAGAAAGAAAGAAAGAAAGAAAGAAAGAAAGAAAGAACTAGTAACTTCTAGGTAAACAATGTCACCTGTCAATATGAAAAATAAAAGCAATAGTCCAAACAATGCTAATGAACAGAGAAAAAGAGAAATAAGAAGGATAGAGAAAAAACAGGAATCAGACCAAGAGGAGGGACACGGACTAATAATGCAGAAAGGGGGAACAAGACAAACATTTCACAGAAAGAGGTATAATCATGCAGCTATTCAGTGAAGTCATTATGGGGCTGCAGGCTGTTTAGTTCTTTACAGAATAACAGCAGGGGTTCAGAGGAGCCTCTAAACCACCCACAGACACACACACAGACAGGCCAGCAATGAACTATCTTTAGCAACAATTTAAGTGGCACGCACTTGGCGTCAGATTTTCTCTCTATGACCTCGGGACGTAGAATCAGGATTTATGAATTTATAGATTAAATTGTGTATTCCTGAGGAGGTGTTGAGCTGCTAAAGACGTAGGCATAATGCTTATATTCTTAAATGATTAAAGAATAAAAATGAGACAGAGAGGGAGAAACAGAAAGTCTGATTAGTTTTTTTGGCATCAGAGTTTCATGGACAACACATGTTCATAATAATTACATGTACAACTGAGATAAAGGACAGTCTTGTTTGTGTGTGTTGGTCATGGTCACCCCCAAAGTGCTGAAAATCACAGTGTTATTAGAAGTGTACTGTAATGTGTATGTGTGGAAGAGTGGGTCCAGTGTAATTGCTTTGTCTGTCCATATCCGCCCACAGCACCATGTGGGACCCTGGCTAAAGTGGCTGCCACTGCTTCAGAAATAGCTGTCTAAATGGCTTGGGGGAGTTGTAAAATACCCCATTGTCTCCATTGCTACATAGCTCGGCCTTAGGGGACCCATTTACTCACTCACACAGAGAGAAAATACATTTCTTCTTTGCGCACATTTGTCGGATTTTTAGGTTAAGGTAAATTGTGGAGAATTCTTTGGGAAGTTTTGGAGTTCCTGCTTTGCACAAGAGACCCTTGGTTTAATCCTCAGACAAATCCCAGACACCAAGTCTGCAGAGTTGGACATGTACAATTTGATGGCATAGGCCTTGTTAAAATGAAATCTTGACATTTTCAATTTGAGGTGCTGTCCATCAAGGGGAACACTGCAGGGTAAAGTTTCAACATTGACTGCACATTTAATACAATATTAGAATGTTATAATTCCATCAATTGGATGATAATATTAATGATAAAAAGACCTTACTTACGACTTCAATTGTAAGTTGCCCTCCCTATTTCACTTTGTGCTGTATGTTTAACATGTGGTATATTTGACAAATAAAGAACCTTGAACCTTGAACCTTGAACCTTGAACTTTTTAAAGGGTTAAGTAGAGCAAGAGTTAAGGTCTTTCAATATGAATGAGAGAATAAGAACCCTTCTCGGAAAGAATAGATGGTAAAGTAATTATTTTTTTGGTGACATGTCTTTTACAATAAAGAAATGTGTATAGAATAATAAAAATGTTTGCAAACACGCTTCTATCATGTCTGTGTTTTCATGCCTCAGCTGGAGCTGGTAAGCAGAAAACAATTAGCATAGCTTAGCATTAAAATTGGAATTAAATTAAACCAATAGTTAAGGTTTGTCCCAAAACAAAAGTAAGTAGCCTGCAGACACCAATTAATTTGTTTCAGACTAACAAAAGCTCATTATTTTGTCATTTAACAGGAAGCTGATATCATTTTCATTTTTGTATGAATGAGTTACCAGGTAGAGATTGTTTAAAGCACAGGCCAAATAAATAACCAAACAGTTGTTGTTATAAGACTTTTTGTCTTTTCTCTCTATCCATTGTTCTGACAAACTTACTAAACCAGCATCGATGTAGACAGCATGCATATAAACTCTTTCTCAGTATCAGTCTTATATGCACCTCTTTCAAAAGCTTTGTGTGCTTAATGTTTTATGTGAGCAGCAGAATGTGAGTCTTCTCCTATGATGTAGATCATTATGCATTTTGCTGAACATCACAGTGTACTCAGTCTCTATCAGGAGTAATTAATCAAATCCTGTCACCAATCTGTAATCATTTACATCTCTGCAGCTTACTATACGTCTGTCTGACAGTTTGAAAACGTGTGTGCAGGTTTGTGTGTGTGTCTGTGTATGTGTGTGTGAGTCACCTACACCATCTGGAGTATAGCAGAGTGTACAAGAGCATGAGGCAACACAGAGGGGGTTCTCCAAAAACACACAGATACATTCTAACATCCCCCTCCAGCCAAAACACACACACACACACACACACACACACACACACACACACACACACACACACACACACAAACACACACACACACACACACACACACACACACACACACACACACACACACACACACATGCACCACCTCCCCCCACATAGATTTATGTGTTCATTACTAACTGTAATCACACCCTACATCTCACACCTGTGTTCTCGTCTCTGTTACATGCTTTGAGGTGTGGATCCATGTATGTGTGTCTGTGTTTGCCCCAGACGTCCTGCAGAGAAAAGAACCCCTCAAATCAAGAACGCAAATATCATCAACTCTAATCCGCTTTCCGCTCTTTTAAGTGAGAAGACCGGCAGATATGGACATGAAGGGAGAAAGCAAGGAACATATAATGCAACAAAGGTCTCAAACCAGAGACATTACAATTATATGATATAAACTTAACATCAAATGACAACTAAGACACCGGGGTCAAATGTTTTTTAAACTATTTTTCATTAATGTAATAACAGGGTTTTGGCTCTCATGAGTGCTAGAATGCTTACTTTGGGTTTGTTCATTTTCAAGACAAAATACTTTTTTTCCCAGGTGCTGGTAAAGGGGCTGAGGGGCAGAGAGATCCAGAACCAGATAGAAGATGCAGAGCCATTTTGCAGCCACCAAAGAGTCTTATTCGGAAATCCTTCAAAAAAAAGTAAACAAAAGGAGGAGAAGCGGAAACGAGGTAAAACTACCATATCATAAGTCTAAACACATTTAGTTGTGTAAAGAAATCTCGCTTTCTTTTTACTGATGAAGGAGCACGGTGAGACAGCGCGGGTCATAATGTTGTCTGCAAAATGTTTTGGTGAGTTTATAATTGAATCCATCCAACCATCCACCACCCTGAACGTTGAAGAGGGCATGGTCAACACGTGCACACATACGACAGTAATTGGTTAAAGTCAAGCAAAGGTGTCTGTATAATTTCCACATGCTGCCAAAATGTCCATTCTTTTACATTTAAAGCTCTTGCGTACATCAGTCACTATTTTTTGCAACATTAAACCCCTCTGCCCTGAGACCCCTCTGCCAAATATCAAATCATACCTAAATTGTTCCTCTAGTCTGGAGTTTAAAAGCTCTCTCACAACAGCTTCTTCATAGACATGCCGCTTGTGCAGGAGCATGAAAAAATTTAAGATTCAGAGGAGCTGCACAGACAGGGAAAGTTTGCTCAGCGGTACTCGCAGAGATCTGAGGTCTTGAAAGAGATGCCAGCGTGCTTTTAATTTAGTGGAGTCCCCAGGCAAGAGAGGGCTCAGCTTAAAGAAGGATGCAGTGTGAGGCAGCACACACACTCGAGGACAATAACCTTGATCATGGGAACTCTTCAGAATTCCCCGCTACTTGGAAGTTTGATTTATGTCTGAAAGAACATCTTTGAGGACACGCAGAATAAAACACAGGAGGATGCAGGCCGTCACAGCCAAACGGCAGGGGTTCCCTTGTACCCTTTTTCTCTGAGAACACACACTCAGTAATGTCATCACTGTAATCCACAGACTTGTTCAGGAAGGGTTTCAAAACGAGAGAGCTGCAGCTGGGATGTCTCCTCTTAGAATCAATACAGGAAATAACCTCCAAAGGCAAGGGAGAGTTACACTTTGAAGTGAAACAGATGCCTCTACAGTGCATGTTATAAAGTGTGAGGATGCTTGAAAATGATGACTACGGAGAGGACTGTAATGAAAGCCTGACACATGAGGAAGACCAGAGAAGAAGACATCCATAGAAAATGATGGTGTAATGGAAATATTGATCAAACACACGTAGACATTTGTAGGGAGAAAAGGACATTTAACCAGGTGTAAATAAATAAAAGACGCACATATTGAGATATAAGCTTCACTTTCACTTGCACACTGTCATATCTTCATTGTTACATTAAGGACCAGTGTTTGGTCAGTTCTCTCTTCCTCCTTATGAATACAAAAAGGTTACTGCATAATTGTTTCCCGTGAAAAATCACACACTGACAATGACACACACAGGCACAGCTTGGTTTAGAGCGTCTGCCAGTCAGTGTGTTAGTGAATAGTGTGATCCTATATGTGTCTGTCTTTATGTGTGTATCAGAGAGGTTTGCCAAACTATTGTTCACGTTAAGCTTGCCATTTCTATTCCGTAAACCTATAAACTTATAGCTCCACATTGGGTAAGCATATACTGTAAGTGTATGTTTTTTTAGTTTAGAGCAGACAGACTATGTGCGTGTTGCCATTGTGTTTGACCCCCTGTAGTGTCAGTGATATATTATGTTGCCCCTCTAAAGGCAACCCACTCATTTAAATACAATGAAATGGACATTAAGGAACCAGACAACACAAGCAACACAATCATCAGTCTTGGTTGTCGAAACACATAATTAAGTTGTTTTTTAATTATCTGGTTTTACATGTGTGTTTTTTTTAGAATGTATATAAGCAATGGACATGCTGTCATTTCTCTCATTGGTTTGTGGACAGCTTCACTACTTTAGATTTTGGTGCCAGAGGTCACAATAATTGAACCATAAGGTGGAGCTGGAAAGAAGTGGAGGACAATCAAATGAGATGTTTTCTTGACTGGGCATAAAAACCTAAATCTGCATTTGTTGTATATTTGTGAGTTTGAAATAGGAACACGCAGATATGATTATTAATAAAAGTATCAGGGCTATTCAGCAACACATTTTTTTATCTTTATTTTTATTTTTTTACTGAACTTTGATAAAATCATTCACTTGCCATTATATACATCATTCATTCTTACTCTCGTTGTTCCCATCCTTTATGTATAGTTCAATCACAAACATATACACAGCACTTATCCAGACATATAAATGCAGATTTGGTTGCTCTATGGAGTCTTGTGTAATCCTTTCTTTTTATGCATTTCAGTTAAGGTTTAGCTGACCTTTAAATCCAGCTGAAAAAATCTCATTAAACAACATCTCAATAGAGAGAGGAGAGACACAACAGTAGCCCTGATTTAGCCTGATGATATACAGTAGAAAGTCAACTGTTTGCATAAAACATAAGGTGTTTTGCATTGTTATTATAGTTGTAAAACTTGTTGCTACCTGTAGATAAAAATGTTGAATAGAAGTGCCTTAGTGTCTATAATATGGATGGAGGAAAAGCCAACTGCAAGTGAAGCCAAAGTATTTAGAGCTCCCCTGTTGACTGGCTTTAGTATAGGTCCTAAACCCCGCCTCCTTTATGTCAACAGACTAACTATGAAGTTAAATATCCCATCGATTACATTTTTCATACATTATCATGCTGTTTAAGTCCAATGGTTTATATTTTACGAGTAGTTTTGTTTCAAGTAGTTCAAGTAGTCATGATTGACAGCTCTGTTGACAAATGCCGCTCCTAACAAGTTCTAACTGTATTGGCAGAGCAGAGGAGGAAAGGTGTGAGAAAACAAAAAGAAAAATAACAGTATAACTAATAAACTGTACAGATTAGTGTCTGTTTCAAACAGAGACAAGAACCTGTTCTGTGGGATCTATCAGGTTGCTCCTGATAAGTTTGATATGTGTTGCAGTTAGCATAGGGAGTGTGGCATCAATTCTGCAGAAGCATTTGCACATGTCAGCGTCTGTCGTGGGAGTTTTCTAGCTTCAATTCTACATAACTGAAGGAGACAGAGAATCACTGTCCATATCAATATAGTCAATGTACCTGTTCTACCTTGTGGTTTGAAATGATACCACATGTAAGTTCCATGTATATTTCTTCTAATTCATAATGGAAACCTTTGTTTTACTCAGTGACTATTACATGATTTGGTTTGCAGTGTTACAGAGTGATCTAAAAGTCCAAAGTCTGATTTACTGGCATCTAAAGAATGTTTGTTTTTAGCCTGGTCTTATTGGTTTCTAGCATGACTTAAAATACTATTGATAAAAAGATAAGTTACACAAATATTTACTATGTGTTTTCAACCAGTTTTAAAGAGAAGTCTAGTACATAGTTGTACTCATATAGCATGGCACTAGCAATACCAAAAAAAAAAAATCACATGAGAAATGTTCTTTGAGTCAAGAAATCCCTGTGTTTTAGGAAGTTGCCAGTCTTCAGTGCCAGGGCAGAAAGTACAGTAATAAGTCATCTTTTGTCACTTTAGACAAGATTACTGTCTCATTGATAACCTCTCTCTCATATGGACCGAAGTGACTGTCAGCTGGATGTTCCCCTCACACACCAGCTGATTTCTACACATGCAGTCAAACAAACAAACAAACAAACAGACAAACAAACAAACAAACAAACAAACAAACAAACACACAAACACACAAACAAACAAACCATTGTTCAGAGCTAGATGTCAAATTCCTAAGGCCCAGATTCATTGTTATGTTTCCTGATATGTAAAGAAACACACAGTTTACAGCAGATGACAATGCAGAGCTGTGTGATTTGAA
Organism: Symphodus melops; assembly: GCF_947650265.1. Taxonomy (NCBI): domain Eukaryota; kingdom Metazoa; phylum Chordata; class Actinopteri; order Labriformes; family Labridae; genus Symphodus; species Symphodus melops. The sequence continues at coordinate 19,895,363 of NC_136695.1, forward strand.
CGTAGTCAGCTCTGACATTTGCCAAGGTCTACAGAACATTAGGATTTAGAGAACGGGGACATTTTTATTTTAAAAAGCAGGGAAAGGGCTGCCAGGGAAGTCTATTTTTTGAACCATATCAGCACACGTTTTCTCTCTTCAAATGATGAGCTTAAAAGCTGCAGGAAATCCTGACTCAACCTCATAACTCAAATGTTTGACCTTTCTGGACTGACATATAAAGATCACTTTAAAAGGAATACTGTAAAGGGTGGACATCCAAAGTATGCTTTGAAATCAAGTGACTTTAGCATTCCTGCTTGATAACAGAAATGACAACAACAACAAAAAAGAAAAGTTGCACAAAATGACGAAATGAGTATCAAGGTCTACAGTGCATTTTGTGATGCAAGATGACTTCATGCCTCTTCTCTGCAGACTACCTTGTTTTAGGGGATTTAACTTTCCTCTGGCTGATGGGACCTTTCATCAGCTCTGAAGGAAAAGACAGACAAGAGAACAAGTTGAATTAGTAAGAAAACTTTCTGAATCCACTTGACAACAGATCTTAATTACTGGGAAGACATCTTTCCTCTACATATGGAGTCTCCATCTGGAGAATGTAATATGGGAGACAGTTTGTCATGGAGCTATCCAAAAGACGCTGCTTTTGCCCCTTCTGTCAAAGGGTTCCACTTTTTGTTACATAGGAGAATTATTGTGAAAATTATTTGTATAAAATCTGTACATTGAAAACAACAGTTTATTTCTCTTTTGTGCCTTAAAGCATTTCTGAGCATTTCATAGCCTGTTTTTGTTGATGTATGTAGGGGCTTTTTGTGCCTTTATTGGAGTAACAGTGTTACATTTCAACTCTCTAGCTGTGAGATTCACTGTATAAAAACTCTTCTTCATTAGAGACACATGGCAGATGCTGGACAGATGACCTTCAGATGACCTTTACAAGTCAAACTTCAATGTAGCTCACGACAGCCTTATGAATAGAAACTGTACACAAAATGATCAATCATCTTCTTTCCAGTGTTATCATATTTGATAGATCCCCCCATAGATCTCCTGTTATACATCCAAAAAGAGAAGAAGAAGTAATTTTCAGAAACACTGTCTCTTTATATGATGACATAACGAGGGGAGGTCTTTATTCTCCTCTCTTTTAGAATGAAATTAGTTATGTCATCAGACATGACTTTGACCAAGACTGTAGAAGAAGTCATTTGTGCTCTGTGTGAAGATTAAATTCAAGCAAAACTCTCCGGTGTTTCAGATCAATGTCCATGTGCAGCAGAGCAGGCGACCCGGCTCAGAGCCAACTGTCCCTTCTGCTCATACCGACAGGGCCAGCAGCCAATTAAAGCGTGAGTTGAGCTTTTGGGCCAATTAGAGCAATTGGTGAAAGCAGTGGACAAGCAGGAGGTATTGATTTACACTCTATGCCAAAAATCCAGACATTATTGTTTTACACAAACTGGCATATCACTCTTAATCTTTTTTTGTATAAATACCTACTACCTCTGATTTATTCTTCAGTCCTGTGTTGCTTTTATCTAATCATTTAAACGATTCAGGCCTGTGTGTTTGAGAAGCATGTCTTTAGAATAACTTAGTGCAAACCAGAGTCGCAATCTTGGGGTTAATAAAGTATATAAAATAAAATAAATGAAAATTAAGTGTCTTGCCCAAGGACACATCCACATGTCTTTAGGAGCTGGGGACTGAACCCCCAACCTTCTAGGTTAAGAGACAACAACTAAACCCCAGTTATCTTCATTGTGTTTTTAGTGCCTGTGATGTGACATCATCTCGCTCTTCTTATTCATCTTGTATCATTGTCTTCAACTGTTGACTCTTAATCTTTTATTTCATTTTCGTTCATAGTAATTCTTTATAGCTTTAACTGCCTTTTGAGACCTACCTGGTGTATCTATTGTATCCCTGAGTTTTGCATTAATTACACAAAAATAATTATTTTTGTAGACTTTCCTTTTAGGTCTGACTGTTGATGTTTATTGTGTCATTGACCTGAGCTCCTGCCTGTTCTCTGTTTGTCAAAGCACTTTGATAAAACATCTATCTTTAAAGGTGCTATATCAATACAATTATCATTGTTATTATTATTATTATTAAAACATCAACATACGGTGCACATTATCAGTACATGATTGTCATGCTGAGCTTTCTCTGGTTGGCTCGTCTCACTCTGTCCTGCAGTGGACAAGCTTGGGGTTGAGGCTTCAAGCCAAAAGAGGAGAGCAAAGCCATCAGTCCACAGCTTGAGCCAATAAGACCCTCTGCTCTGCAGCCCGAGCCAGACACAGAGGTCATGCTGGGGTCATGCGGTCAAGACGGAGGTCAACTGTCAACAGACTCCCTCAGTGACCAGCAGTAATAAATGTCACACACACACATGAACACACACACGCACTCTCTAATGACTGTCCACCCTGTCCAACAGTGACCAGTGACTGTGACTGATTCTCCCCGCTGCCCAGACCTTCATTTATCACACGACCTGCACTGATTTGAATGAGCAGCTAGTTGGAAAGCTCCAAATGTCTTAATAATGCACTCAGCAGCCGGGTCTTTGCAGGTGTACATACCCCACAGTGTGAGATCAATATGTGCGATTACATGCAGAAACTATAAGTACATGATCACAAATCAAAACAAGATAAAAAAAAAAAGATAAATGGTGATGTAGCGTGAAGTGAAGTGCAGAGGCTTTCATGTAATGTGAATGTTTTTCTCCCTCCTTCAGGTGGCCTCTCTACACACAACACATCACAGATTCAAGGAGCATAGAAGAGCAATCACAGAACAATTTAACCTCTCCTATTTCACACACAGCTCGTGTGACGCCACAGCACGAGCGGCAGTAACTGGCAATTCACAAAGCCCCACCACACGTCGGATTCCTCACAAATGATAACTTTTGGGCCCCCTAGCGATAAAGTAATTTCTCCATCTCTCCTGTCGAGGGGCTTGGGGGACAGCAGAGGGCCGTGATAATCTCATAAACAGAAAGCTGTGTAGATACGGACCATCTATTATGGCCGGGAACAGTAGCGCAGATAGCAGCATTTATTATCCGAGACAGCAGACAATACATTCTCATTCTGTGATACTACTGCTGACAGACATAGAGTGATCCATCTTCAACGAGCGAGCGGAGGGAGAGACAGCTGGCGAGTGAGCAAGCAGCAACCTCCACTATAAAAAAAAGAAGAAGTAAATGTGCAGTTCTTTGAGTGTCCACTTGGGGCTGGCTGCAAAAGCCAACAAAGCCCCAATTTGTCCCATGTTACAACTAATTTTACAGCAGAAACACACATTGGACAGCCTTATTAAAATGTCTTTATTCATAAAATCTGTAACCTTCTGTTTAGATTATTTTAGGTCAAAATGTATAAACTAATTTGCATAATAAGGGTGTGGTTTGCTTGACTTGGTTTCTAGATTGATAAAAACATTGAAAAAACATTTCCAGTACAGCAGCCGTCGTCTTTGCACCTTTTCATGCCTGTTCAGAAACCAATGGGTGGCGTCAATGAGCTATGACCATGTTCTATATAGCTTATGGGAGTTGGAGGAAAGGCAACAAAGGCAGGCAGAGAGAGTGATGTACAGAGTCAAAGTGTACAGACAGATGGAGAGTATGTAGAGAGGAATTATTACTCTGGTCTGCATTAGCTCTGCTTCTGTCTGCTGTGGTTATAATCAATCACACACACCAACATGCACAGTATGCAGACACACACCCACACTCAGAGGGGGTGTTTTTCCACTGGTTTATGTAGCCAACAGGAGACCAGTTTGCTCTTCCCTGAGGCTACAGCTTAATAAATAAATAGGTGGATAGAGTGATTTTTATTTCCAAGCTGTTATGTTACTGATAATACTAATATTTTTGTTGAAACAAACTGCCCACCCTGCTCCCGCCTGGAATTTGTTTCTGCTGTTTTCCCTCCACTGCAGCTGCTGTATTTGAAGTGGTGCTCAAAGAACATTACAAGAATCATATGCACATTACGAGCATATAATGAGTGCATCATAATTATTATTACAGTGTAATCAGAGTGTGTTGCAGAATGAAGCGTGTAAGACTTTAAGGAGTTGAATGGATTGTGAGGCATCATTTATGGAACTTCAAATGGTACTTCAGCTGAATATAATAATCTGAAAAAGTGCAGGTTTGCCGTATGACAGAAACTGTTTGTTTACTTAACTATTACAGTCTAAAATATTTAAAAAGAGTGGAATTTGTTTTTGTCAGTGACACGGTCTCTCTGTCTTGCACTGCGTTCTTGGTCTTGGTCTTTACTTGTTCTCAATCTCTAAATGTCTTGGTTAGTTAGTTAGTGTAGTCTTGACTACTAGAAGAGCCTCTTGTTTGAAAATGTTGTGGAAAAATGCCTTTTGATTTTCTTTCTGAGAATTAGACGAGGAGATTGATGTGTGTGCATTAAGTATATTCAGTAGCGAGAGCCAGGAGGCAATTAGCATAGATTAGCATTGAGACATACGTAGCTCTGTGACCAGAGTAATTAAACTAAAAACTCATATCAATGGTTTCATGATCATTATAAAGCTACAGGGACCAAATGTTTTGAGCCAATCAGAACTTGAGTGAAGAGTTGACACTAATGTTATATCTGGCTGTTTTATTTATTATACCATTTTCATTTTTTTTTGGTCAAAGATAAAAAAAGGATTGGTTTAAGCATCTAATGGTAATTTTTGAGTTATATTTTCTTCAAAGGAAGTTGTGTTACTAGTTTTGAGAATGTATGCTAAACTAAGATTATAGCCCTATGGTAACAGCTTATATCTTTGTTGAACAGACTAATAAATAAATGTATGTACCAAAATGTCAACTATTCATTTTAAAGTCATGGAGAAGGCAGTGCAATGTTAGCACTGACTCCCATTTCCACCATAACACTTTTAAGTTTTTCTCTGCAGGGTTCTGGCAGCCATGTGTGGTGATGGAGGACAGGGATGTCTTGGCAGGAAACTTGCATCTTTAAAAGGGAAGAAGCCCAAATTAAGGAATGAGTAGACAAAAAAAAAGCCTAAGCAGAAAGGTATTAAAAGAGGAGTTGGCAAATAGATAACAAGCAGTGAGACAGAGGACAATGGAGCGAGTCCAGGTGATATTTTTATGTGTTTCTCAGATTCCTCCTCTAACTCACAGGTTTGAGTTTGGAGACATGGACTGAAAGAGAACAGGTTATAAACACAGAGAAAGCTGTGGCTTATTATCAGTGCCTTACAACAGATGAGAAGAGATGCAATTAGAAAGAGCCATATGGAGGATCATATGGTAATTTCATAATTAGCACTACTTTAAAATAGAACACAGACTTGCATACAAGAAGAGGAAGCGGTGGTTGATTTACAAATGACTTTTCTTAATAGAGTGATTTGATTTAATTAACAAACAACGAAGAAGCATGATTTCAACATGAATGTTCTTCCTTTTTAGGAACTGCTAAACACTCATTTTCATTGAGAAGTTTTTAAGACATCCTCCTAAATGTGTCATTTATTATGAAAAGTCCAACCTACCCATCAGCTTCTGCATTTGAATGAGAGTGTGACCGACAATGCTTCAAGTTTCAAATTCATTCAATAAAGGTGTTCTTGTGCTTGCTGCCAACTTAGCGAAAACAGTCATTTACAGCTACGATTAACTGAACAAAGAGAAAAATGTTGTGTTTAACAAGAGTGTGTTTACTTGAATCGTCCAATTCCCCTTCTATCAACAAGTTTAATGAGATGACTGAAATCTCTCTCCCACCTGTGCATAACTATGAACATAAATCCAGGAGGTGATTAGCTTAGCTTAGCATAAAGACAAGGGGAAAAACAACTAGCCTGGCTTTGTTGGCAACGTCTAACTCTGCAGCTCACCTATACCTTTTAAATCTACTAAATGTGTGGACTTATTTCTCTAGGCTATTTCCCCTTAGAGCTGTCTATACATTAAAACATTTTAAATACATTGACATGGATAAAGTTATGATTCAGGGGGGCACATTGTTGAGTTGGCTAGCTGGTAAAGTCCCTGGTTCAAATGTCCATCTGGCAGGAACTGTTGTGTCTGAACTTGGCATGTTCTCCACCTGTATATGTAGGTTCTGGTTACATGAATTCCTTGTAGGTTTGAGTATTGTGTGAATGGTTGTGTGTCTCTGTATGTCAAACCTGTGACTGACTGGCAACCTGTCTACAGTGTATCTTTCACCCAATGACAACTGGCATCGGCTGCAGCAGATAAGGGCAATAGATAATGGATTGATGGATATTTACGGCTTGTTTCACCAATAGTTTATCTTTCCTGCTACTTACACTGTTAACAGCCTCTCCAGTGAATATTGTGCTGGTGGTGTATGTCGTATCAAAATGCCTCTTTATAATAACACAATTCTTTTCCACTGGCCGTCTGAGGAAAAGTGTGAAACGACCCATACAGGACAAATTTGCATCAATCTCAACATAATCTATTTTCAACAGTTTTGTCCCCTTGCACAGTGCAGCTCTCACATCCTTGTGATCCATAAAAGGTCACTGCCACACAAAACGCACAATAGCTGCGACATTTTCACACAACAGTCTCCAAACACTGGCGGTAAACCCTGGAGACAAGCTCGCCGCCTCTGTCCCAGAATAAGAAACAAGTCAAGTCCTCTGTCAGCGCTCACCTTTACAGTTCAGCTCCTCACTACACTTTAATAAACCTCATTCATGTAAATGTAGTTTTCCCTGTCACATATTTTCTGTTATTCTATTTTCACGTTGGTCCCAAGACGTTACATGCGCGATATGGATCAACAACCTGTTCTTGTGTTGTGAAACATGAATCAAATCTGTACTTTTGCTAAACATGGTCACACTCTCAGAGGGCTCAGCCAAACGCTGTTCAGTCTGCCGTGTTTTATAAAGCGATGACAACATGTAGACAGTCTCAGCAAATGTGAGGAAAAAGCCTAACACCTATTCCACATAACACATTATATTAGTAGAAAATAATACAATACTGTAATGGGTTTATTCTTCAGTCGTTTCAAGGGATCATAATAGAAGTGTGTTTGTGATCTGTTTGCCCTCCGGGGGCATATAAAGTTGATTTAACAGTATTGACAGCACATAAGAACATTTGAACAGTAGAGCAGTAATGTGTCGTCCTGCTGATGAAACATCAGGCAGCGGTGACTCTACAGCACAGCCTCAGGGATACACACACATAAGACTGTGTGTGTGTATGTCTGTGCATCTCTGAGCATGAATTTTAGTCCTGCACGTATCCTGCAGGGTGGTTATGTGGATCTGTAATCATGTGAGCATGTGTGTATGAGAGACTGTGTGCGTGTGTGCGAGACAGATTGCTTGTGTGTGAGATGAAAAAAGAAATACTGAGACACAAGTGTGGTGAAGATAGAAGAATGAAACCTCTGATACTATTGGAAACACATTAAACGATGAAGGAGCAGAGCCCCTGAATCCACTGAAGAGACCTCAAATACTGCTTCACTTTTTCTGTAATTTCAATAAGAACACATTTCTAATCCTTGTTTCTTAATGGTATAGGATAATGATAATAAATAATAAGGATAGTGGATATGTTTATTGTTTAGACTATTGAGTAGAAGATGTAAAAAAGCATTATAACAAATTGCATGACTCAGGTTTTCCTGTACTTCTTTGTGAATGAATTACTCAAGCAAGCAATAAATGAGTTGTTGGCCTCTAGGGGCCAGTTACCACAGGCCTACACAACTTTAACATTTTGTTATTTTCTAATAGATGGCTGAAATTTGATCGAGAGTGTGGTTAACGTAACCTTAAAGGATTTTCACATTTTGTTAAGTGACCACAATAACCACAACTTTGGTTATTAACTTTGGATGTTCTGAGCTAACAAGGCTTGTTAGAGCCTGAGATGTAACAACTACCCAAAATGTAAAAACTGTTCGATAATGTAACAAAATGCTGAACCCAAAACGTTGTGACTTTATGCTCAAAATGTAACAAGTTGTTGCATTATGAGGACAAACGTATTTTGCCTGCCCCATAATGTGATAACTGACCCAAGACAACAACTTGTTACATGTTTGGCAAAAAGTTATTACTTTTGAGGCTCAGCTTTTTGTTAAATTATAGACCAGTTATTACATACATTGGGTTTTGTTACATTTTTTTAATAACATTTTGGGTAGTTGTTACATTCTGGTCTCGAACTAGTCTGTTGCTAACACGTGACTAAATAAGACCCACTGAGGTTGTCAGGTACCTCAAATGTTATTAGAACAAAAATGGACAAGTACGAAGCTTAGAAATAAAGAAGAACGACATGCAGGAAAAAGGGCAGCCCATCTGGAGGACCATATCCTCCATACATGGGGCACGAGCACTAAACACTAGGCTACAGACAGCCTTTAAACTTCTTATGGAAATATTTTGCTCTTAGGCGGATGTGTTCTATAATTTATGAGCTTTTCATAACACAACTTTGTGTAAGCTGAAAACCAGTAATGACAACAGAGAACAACTACACAGTAAAGCTTTGGGTGGAAAAACAACAACAAAAATAGAGAGCTGAAAGATACTAAAACGCTCTGTCTATGGCTTAATGGCTTGAAGACTTGAGACAGAGGTATTCATTGATAAATATTAAGAATAGCAGCGACAAGACTGTGTTATATTTAATATACATTTTTTTAAGCTTGTTTTATTCCATACCCTTTTTTAAATTCTGATTTATCGTGAGGACATAACAAATCTGCCCTCATTGTTAATGTCATGCTTTGTTGTCGTGGTCAGTCCAGACCTGGAACAAACAAAACCTAAAATCATCAACCCAATGTTCCGTGATGCCTTTGTACTATACATGAGTGCAAGTTGAATTAATAATGTTCGTTTCAAAGCCAAAGCTTGTGTTTTCAAACACTGCTGCTTTTTGGATTGGTAAAAATCTCCTCCAAACATTTGATCCTGTCCTTGATCAGCTTGATTTTGTTATTTCATGTTCCACACTGAGTCAGAGCGGACAGGAAACAAAAAGAATATATGATTAAGATTATTCATCCATTATAGTCTCTTTAAAAAGGATTGATTCTGTACCTTCCAAATATCTATTTTCCTGCCTAAATCATGATCAAAGAGAATGCCTTACTTCTTCACTGATACTGTTTCAATTCATTTTTTCTTGTGACTTTATCCACCATCGTTTTGTTCTATTCTGTAAAATAAATGAACAGGTCTGTAAAAGAGATAAAAAAAGATGTGACCTGGAATCTTTCCAGAACTGTTTCACCATTTTTCCTACTTTTCCTCTCACTGTTTCCACTCTCCGTGTTTGGGAAATATGTCTTTCTTTATCACAGGCGACATGGCAGGATGGGCCTGTCTGAAGCAGGTAATGATTTTTTTGTTCTTATTTCTGCTTTGAGAGGGATCACAGTAGTGCTGGTTATCAGGCCATTTATTACCCTGCCAGCTCGCCACTCTGCTGTCTGAGTAAATGCAATCTCTCCTGATTCACGCAATTACCCCGAGATAGAGAGGGGAAGAGAAATATCTTGCACAGTGGCATTGTGGGTCACAGATGGTTTAGGGAAATGCACTGAGAAGGAAGGGAAAACTTGTTTGTGTGCTGAAGTTGGTGTGTACAGTATATGATTTAAGGTTTCTACAACCAAATTAAATACCAGGAGAATTAATCTCCATCCTACATTAGAGACTATAAAATCGTCTATATATGGACCCATTATGAGGATTATAAATCTGCATTACACATTCCTAACTATAGCTTATCACTTCCTTGAGAGCACATCCATCCTGATTTCCTCCACTAATTAACTGTGTGCTTGTTTACTACCTGAGGCTGTAAAGACCAAACACAAAGGAAGTCACTGTGTGTTTGTACGTTTCACAGGCTGTTAAGTTAAAGGCTCTGAGTCAACCCAGAACAGCTATTGAAATGAAATATTGGTATGAAGACTGATTATACACAATTTCCTATAATGAATGTTCTTTTTAGTGCATAATAGTTGTAACACATTATACCATTGATGCATTTTTTTATTTCTTATTTGTCTGGATAAAAAACAAGTGTGACACTTAACTTTGAACCAGCAGCTGACGAATCAAGGTCCAATAAGTTTTTTTTCCCATCTTTATTGGGGGAGAATGATACAGCCAAACGCCCCATAACCAGTTAGTAAGTGACCCTCGGAGATTGGAGATTATTTCTCTTTGTTTGGAAGGTGACTTAATTTCTGAAGCCGTTAGAAAGGAGGTAATTCAAAGTGCTTCACATAAGACCTCAAACACATCAATAAAGACAAATTTGGATGCAGTGATAATATCTGCTCTTTGGGCCTTTCAATGTGATATTGCTCTGAAGTCCTGGACTACAGAGACTTATCTCAATGACAGAAGAAGGCAATAGGTTTCGTTTAGGGTTAACCTGTTTGTCAGGAGAGTTACAGCAAAAACCTACTGGCCTGTTCATGAAACTTTGGGCAAAGAAAATACATGTTGCAACAAATGTGGTTAAGAGACAAGAACAAGCAACAAAGTGTGACTAAAACATCTTCAGTGGGTGTGTGTTCAATCATGATATCAATTTGTAAGTAAAGATTAAATATTAAGTTAGGTATGACCACATTTTGATAAAGATGTTATATTTGATCAGAGATAGACACATTGAAAATACAATGCTTGCCTATTTGCATGTTATGGAGGATTCGACTCTGTGAGAGGTCTGCACTCTGTATGTGCACTCTATGGCTGAAGATTATCAACAAAGCCAGTCGTCTTAAAATTCATCTTTAAAGTCAACATTATGAAGAAGTCCAGACGCTAACAATATTGAGTTTTAAGAAGCCACAGTTCTATGACAACTGAAAAACTGCATTCTGCTACAACAGAGGACTGATCGTTTTGGAAGCTCTGGAGCAAGTCAGCAATGAGATCTTGGTTAAAGGTTGTTGCTGATTTTCTTTAACCATCAATCCAAAAAAGTTATTTGACACTTAATAATATGCCTCTCCTTTCCTCTGTTTTGGGACAGTCTATCCTGTGCTAATGTACGCTGCATTCTGTTTCACCGGTACAGCGGGAGTCATCAAAAACTGCAAAGAAACAGGCCACATTTCTCCCCTAGCCCAGCACTTCTGTGTGTGTGTGTGTGTGTGTGTGTGTGTGTGTGTGTGTGTGTGTGTGAGACCATGCATGTGTGTGTGTGTGTGTGTGTGTGTGTGTGTGCCTGATGAGAAGAGCTGCTCAGCAATATTTAGCGTTACTGCGACAGAACAGCTTTAGGACAGAACAGAACAAGGCTCACCTTCAGAAAATAGAGGCAAAAAGAGACGCATGTAGAGAGGGGAAGAGAACGAAATATATAGTGAGTTTTAATGCTCCCTGAAGAAATGTTTTACTTTAAGTGGGAGGAGGAAAAAAGTACTATAATAAAACCGTAAAATCCAGTACGTGTCCTAACAAGAGTTTTCAGCCCTGTTGAAGAAAAAGAGGGATAAGAAAGACATGACCTTTGATCCTGAAGGAAAAGTCTTTAATATGGATTTCAAATTTCCAGGAACAAGACAGTCATGGTAAAACTAATTATAACAATGAGACGTTTGCCTTGTGTGTTGGTTTGTGCGTGTTTACATTTGTTCAAATTGGGGTTCAATGTAGTAGATGACTGTTTGTCACATGCACCATAAACACCCACATCCTCCTACACACACGTACAGAGAGCAGCTCTGCATCGTCCCTGTTTGTTGAACAACACATGTGTAGGTCTTCAACACGGTGCAGCATCAATTAAAGCAACAGGACATCAATCACAAGTGACCTCAGAGCTCCATCTCTCTCTCTCTCTCTCTCTCTCTCTCTCTCTGTCTCTGATGCAAGAGAATTACAAATTTCAAAATTAAACAAATTATGACAAACACTACAGAGCCATGCTTTGACTGAAATGAATACACTGAAAATCAATCAATAAATTATTAAAAAAATAATAGAACTGTTCGATGTGTGTTTTTTTATTACATTTACAGCATTTATTAATTTGCAGAGTGTGTCAGCTGCATTATTTTTTTTACCTTGCCAGCCATCGTATTATGCATGGTATTCCAATTAAATTTGAGTAAATTTAATAAAAGGAGCTAAAACAAATGCAAAAATTAGCCTAAAAGGACTTTATAAAATGTGTGGCACAACCAACACCTTACCTTTACACCTTTTGGTCATATATAGATATATGTAGATAACTCCCATAAAGAAAAAAAAAACTTTTATGTGAAAAGTAAAAAGGAAGTCGGCAATATCCCTTTAGTTTATTCAGAACAGAAGTTTTTATCTCTTTCTGGGAATGTAGAACTTAAACCTTTTATAACAGGCATTAAAGCTCACATACTCATTTTCAACTAGGTTAAAGATGTCTTAGAGTTTCCCAAAGCATACCTGTGAACATTCTTGTTAAAAAAGTCACTCTGATCCTGTATTTTAGCATTCATACAGTATGTGAGCTGTATCTGACCGCCCCACTCTCTGGAAGCAGATGTCGCTCGACTTTCTAGCTTCATGCCCAACTGTTTGCTGTAAGAAAGCAGAACAAACACCTTACTGTGAGAGCGTCACCAAACGGAGGGAGGGGTTACTGCCCTTTGTGACATCAAAAAATGAAAAATTTACAAACGGCCTGTTTGAGAACAAATTTTCTGAAAAGTGTAGCAGGCAAAAAAGAGAGAGGATGGGCATTTCTTATAATTGGGGGGTTTGTAGACAGGCGAGGGAAACGTTAGTGTAAGAAAAAAAAACATGGTACTTGCATTTAGCGTAATATTTGACCTCTAACTGGTATTTTAAACTGAAGTATTAAACCTTTTTTTTAAGAATTTGTTGAAATGATATGTGTGATGATTAATTTAGTTTTGTTTTATGTTGTAGGTTTGTGTTCTTTTTCTCAGCTTCCCCCTTCTGTGTTTTTCTGTCTCCTGCAGGTATGTGAGTGGCAGGGGGTGTGGCTTGCTTCTCCACGCAGCAGACGAGGCACACCTGACTCCACTCAGCTATCACCTCCTCTATAAGAACCTGGTCTGCTCTCCACTACTCTGCCAGATAATTCTGTCACGTTCAGTAGTGTCGCCGTATGCTCCCCAATGCTGAGCGCACAACTCGTAGGATTTTTGTGCACTAGGTTTTGAATTTTTAGACAAACCTTTGTTTCTTCTATCTCCAGATTTCGCTGGTGTGCCTTCTGCTGCTGTTAGTTTCCCTGGTCGGAGTTTCCTGCATTATCAAGTGGATCGTCTTCTATCCAGGCAGCTCCCTGCCCTCTCTGCCTGCTCGTTTCTTGGAACATTAAATTACATTTTTTGTACCTTTTACATGGAGTGTAAGTCTCTGTACTTGGGGTCCAACTAACTGAAAACATAATGAGATATGTATAATATGTTAAAATTTCTCATGCCATTATCCAGACGAAAAAAAGTTCTGTAAGAGATGAACATTTTTCTCTCACTGATACTGATTAACTCAGCTGTACACTGTAGCTTTAAGAAAGTTAACAAAGAAGTGACTGGTTATTCAAGCTGTAAAATAAGGAACTTTACTGAAATATATATAATTATTCTGTTGTAATTTGCGCTGAGGCTTCAATGTTTGCGGATTTGGATTTTTTCTAAAGGTAAAAAAATCCTGTCCTGAAAAAAAGAAAATCCATATTTTTTCCCAAAAGTAAATAGTGTTGCTGTTAGAGAGGTGTGAAGATGGCACAGCCAACCGAACACCCAGAGCTTTCACCTTTAGGCTGCAGTTCACACTCACGTGTGTGCTACAGTGAAATATTGCCCATTTTATCTTGAGAATTACACTTGCACCCTAAATCTGGTAAAGACACAATGAGTCATTGTCACTTTTGTACTTTAGTCTTTGCTTGTACAAAAACAAAGATGTACAGACATATTTGCTGTATATTTTACAATTGTTAGTCTTGGGTCAATCCTGTGTGTGTAGAAGTGTTTGTCTCTGTCAGTGTTTCTTGGTTCAGGTGTATTTACATGGACTTAAAAAAAGGATTAACTACGTTTTGAATGTTGTGGGTTATTTTAGTCGACTGACAGTTGTTAATGTGGTGGTTATATATTTTGTGTGTGTGTGCGTGCATGTGTGTGTGTTTAATTGGTCCTCCCTGAGCCAGTCTCCAGGTGATGGAACTCAT